>NC_080799.1:6122333-6436032 GCF_028018385.1 Neofelis nebulosa
GCTTTTGAGGTCATGTTTAAGAAGGCCTTGCCTAACCAAGGTGTTAGAAATTTACTCCTTTATTTTCTTCTAAGAGTTTTAATACTTTTAGCTTTTTTACACTTTCAGTTCTTTTTTATTACAAAAAAAATTTTTTTAAGTTTATTTCGAGAGAGACAGAGACAGCGCAAGTGGGGTAGGGACAGAAGGAGAGAATCCCAAGGAGGCTCTGTGCTGCCAGCACAGGGCCTGACTCGGGGGCTTGAACTCGTGAAACAGTGAGATCATGACCTGAGCCGAAGCCAAGAGTTGGCTGCTTAACCAACTGAGCCACCCAGGGCGCCCTTTTACACTTTCAATTCTTAACTAGACATTTAGCCTATGATCTATTTTGGGTTCATTTTTGTGCATGATGTGAAGAGGTCCAACTTCACTCCCTGACAGATGGCTATCCAGTTATACCAGCACCATTTACTGAGAAGAATATTTTTTCCCCATTGACTTGTCTGGACTCTTGCTGAAAATTAATTCCCTGTAAATTTGAGAGCTTATCTGTGGTCCTTCAATTCTAGTCCGTTGATCTACATGTCTTTCCTCATACCATGACCACACTGTCTTGATTACTGTCTTAGTCTGTTCAGGCTATATAACAAAATACTACAGATTAGGTAGCTTATAAAAAACAATTACTTCTCACAGTTCTGAAAGTCTGAGATCGGGGTGACAGCACGGTTGGACAAGGGGTCTCTTCCAGGATGCAGACTTCTTGTATATCCTCAGCAGAAGGGGCTACAGATCTCTCTGGAATCTGTTATAAGGCAGTAATCCTATTCTTTAAATTTCCACCCTCATGACTTAAGTACCTCCCAAAGGCTCCACCTACTAATACTGTCACCTTTGGGGGGAGGGGGAACATAAACATTCAGACCACAGTAATTACCATTAGCTTTATAGTAAGTTTGGAAATTAGGAAGCATGAGTCCTCCTTCAATTTCATTCTTTTTCAAGATTGTTTTGGCTACTCTGGATCTGTTAAACTGTCATGAATTTTAGAATCAGCTTGTTAATTTTGGAAGGGCAGTGAGGGAAAGCCAGCATGGAATTTGGAAAGGATTTCACTGAGCCTGCAGGTGTATGTGGGGAGTAAGTGTCATTCTAACAAGCTTAAATCTTCTACTCCATGAACATGGGATGCCCCCCTCTTTCATTTAAGTCTTCTTTAACATTGTTTCATAATTTTCAGAGTATCAGTTTTATACTTCTTTTGTTAAACATATTCCTAAGTACTGTATTTTAATCTTTTAGATGCTATTGCAAATGGAACTGTTTCCTTCATTACATTTTCAAATTGTTTCTTTTTTTTCTTTTTTAATGTTTACTTATTTATTTTGAGAGAGAGAACAAGTGAGCAGAGGAGGTGCAGAGGGAGGGAGAGAGAGTATCCCAAGCAGGCTACACACTGTCAACGCAGAGCCCAACATGGGGCTTGAACCCATGAACCACAATATCACAACCTGAGCCAAAACCAAGAGTTGGATGTTCAACTGACTGAGGCACCCAGGGGCCCTTCAAGTTGTTCATTTGTAGTATACAGAAATACAACTGATTTTTGTATATTCAACTTGTATCTTACAATTTTGAATTCATTTATTAGCTCTAATACTTTTATTATTTTGAATTTTCTGTATGTAAGATCATACCATCTACAGATCTAGCTTACTTCTTCATTTTCTTCATTTCTCATGCTTAACTGCCCAGTACTTCCAATACAATACTGAATAGAAGGGGTGGACATCCTTTATCTTGGTCCTTATTGTAAGGGGAAAGCATTCAGACTTTCAACCATTGAGTACGATGTTAGCTGTGGGGCTTTCGTAAATGCCCATATTTAGTTGAGGAAATTTCCTTCTGTTCCTAGTTTGTTGAGTGTTTTTATCATGAAGCACTGTTAGCTTTTGTCAAATACTTTTTCTGCATCTACTAAGACGATCATTTAGTGCTTGTCCTGTATCTGTAGGTATGAGGTAGTACATTAATTGATTTTCAGATGGTATGCCAACCCTGCATTCTGAGATAAATTCCACTTGGTTATGGTGCATCATCTTTTTAGTGTGCTGCTGGTATTCAGTTTGCTAGGAATTTATCAACATTTTTTGGTCTATATTCATAACAGATATTGGTCTATAGATCTCCTTTCCTTTTCATTTTGTATCAGGGTGATAAAGACTCATAAAATGAGTTGAAAAGTGGACTCTTCTGTTCTTTCTCTTTAAGTTGGTGAAGAATTGTATTCATTTTTCTTTTTTTATTTTTTTTATTTTTTTTTTAAATTTTTTAACGTTTATTTATTTTTGAGACAGAGACGGAGCATGAACAGGAGCATGAACAGAGACGGAGAGAGAGGGAGACACAGAATCCGAAACAGGCTCCAGGCTCTGAGCTGTCAGCACAGAGCCCGACGCGGGGCCTGAACTCACGGACCGTGAGATCATGACCTGAGCCAAAGTCGGACGCCCAACCGACCAAGCCACCCAGGCCCCCCTCATTTTTCTTTTTTTTAAAAAACATCTTTTTAATGTTTATTTTTAAGAGAGAGTGCGCATGTGTGCACAAATGGGGGAGGGGCAGAGAGAGGGGGACACGGAATCTGAAGCAGGCTCTGCGCTGACAACAGACAGCCCAACATGGGACTCGAACCCATGAACCACAAGATTATGAGCTGAGCCGAAGTTGAACGCCCAACCAGTAGAGTCACCCAGGTACCCCGGTATTCATTTTTAATATTTAGTAGAATTTGCCAGTAAGCCATCTAGACCTGGCTTTTTCTTGTGGAAAGTGTTTTCAATTACTTATCTAATCTCTTTACTTTTTATACATCTATTCGGATTTTTCATTTCTTCTTAAATCAGCTTTGGTAGCTTGTGTCTTTCTAGAAATTTGTCAGTTCACACGGGTTATCAATTTGTTGGCATACAGTTGTTTACAGCATTCCCTGATAATCCTTTTTTATTTCTATATTGTCAGTAGTAATATTTTTTCTTCAATATAATCTTTATGCCCTTCCTTCCCAATGGAAATACACATACACACACTTACTCTCTTTTTCGTCTTTTCTGTGGATAGATCATAATTTATAGCTCCTGCTTGCTGTTTTGTTTCTGTAATTACAAAAATACTTGTAAAAAATGAAAAGTTGGAAATGTGAGTAGAAAATGAATGCCCCTGAAATCTCATTATTACTCTTTGCTTAGGATTCTCCTGGCTAGTTATACATGCTTAACATTCCCACTAAATTTTAGGATCATTTTGGGGCGCCTGGGTAGCTCAGTCGGTTAAGTGTCCGATTTCAGCTCAGGTCATGATCTCATGGTTCATGAGTTCGAGGCCTATGTGGGGCTCTGTGCTGACAGCTTGGAGCCTGGAGCCTGGAGCCTGCCTTGGATTCTGTGTCTCCCTCTCTCTCTGCCCTTGCCTTGCTCACACTCTGTCTGTCTCTCTCAAAAAGTGAATAAATGGTTAAAAAAAAAATTAATTTTAGGATCATTTTGAGCAAATTCAAAAAAATTACTTCATGAATAAATTTGAGGGGAATCTATCTCTTTACCATATGAAGTATTCCTATTGTTGAAGGCAGTACATCGATCCATTTATTACATTCTTCTTTAATGCTCTTAAGTGATGTTTTAAAGTGTGTCATAAAAGTTTTCCACATTTCTAATTGCATTTATGCTGAACTGTCTTTTTGTTACTATTGTGAATGGGAGTGTCCCTTTCACTGAATTTTCTAATTGTTCTTTGGATATAGGAGAGCTATTAATTTTCTTCCATTAATTTAACATCAGCCATCATTTTCAACTCTCTTCAAATGCACCTGCGATGTTCTGTTCCCTTCAACTTCTCTTTTCTTTCCCACAATTTGAAGGTCTCAAAGGCTCTCACATCAAACTAAAATGTGCAAAACTGAAGTTGAAACCTTCCTACTCTACTTCCTACTCTCCCAGAATCCATTACTTCAGAGACGGTCAGCTACGCGCAACAGCTGCACAAGCCAGAAATCTATGCTTTTCCTTCTCCATCTCTCTCTAATGCCTTGACTCCTCACCATCTCTACCCTTGTTCAAGTCCCCAACATCGGCCATCACCAAGTACTCTTTTCAAAATTTAAACCTCTGATCTCTTTCCTTGTTAAAAATTCCATACTGGCTTCCCATTGCAAAATTCCATCTGTCATGTTCTGACCCCAACCTACCTTGCCTTTCCAGCCTCAAACATTATCTACCAGCTCCAGGCCCTTGTGTTTCTAAGGTGCTGGTGCTGGGCTGCTTCTGAATGGAAGAATTCTGCTCGCATCTCAAAAAGATGAATCTTCGCTCATATTTACAAGACTAGCGATGTTTTAATTTAAGGCTCATTCTAGTGGAATTTGATGACATCGTGAAGTGGAGAAGGTCTCAATAGTGTCAGCAAAGATCATCCTGCCTCAATTTTGTGCAAAGATCATTTCGGGCCATAGTGAATCTAGTTTGGTTAGTGGAATAAGATTTCTCCTACTAGAATAATTTTGTGATCTTGCCCACTCTAGGAGATAAAATGATGAAATGTAATTTATCACAGCATAAAATCGTACTCTATCTGGAACTATGACTCATTTTTAAACAAATACGTTAGACACCAATTCTGTGTGAGGCTCTGAGGATACAACGATGGACAGAAAAACGAAGCTTACTTCTTTCAGCGTAGACCACAGCGTGGTGGCTTCAACTCCCAACTCCTGGCTGCCCCTCTACTGTGGACATATCTTGTCTCTTACATTCCATAATTTCCTAATCACATACCACAATCTCCTCATTTTGGGGATAAGAGCAAATTACATAATGTCCACTTCGTGTCGGGAAATGCATGCAAGTTTTAACTTGAGGTATCTTCAATTAGTAAGACACCCTCTTCACTAGGTCGCCGACAAAGGCAGTTTCCCTAAAACACCACTTGTGGTTTCACCCACTCCCAGGATGAGTGGCTATGGCACAAATTTAGTACTTTATTATAATAACCAACTTTAGAAATTTTCTTTCTTTTTTTAAAGTTCTGTATTTTGAGAAAGAGAGAATGAGAGAGCAAGAGAGAGCAGGGTAGGGACAGAGAGAGGGGGGAGAGAGAATCCCAGGCAGGGTCCATACTGGCAATGAGGAGCCTGATGCGGGGCTCAAACTCACAAACCATGACTTGACCTGAGCCAAAACCAAGAGTTAGATGCTTAACCGACTGAGCCACCCAGGTGTCCCAAGAAACATTCTAATTTGTGTCAATACTTCCACTGTTTTTCTGTTTGCCAAGGCTAGAGACTTCTGGCTGTCATTTTTATTCCCCCCTGCTCCTGTACTTACACGTGTCACCGAGTCCTATCTTTTCCTTCTCCTACAGGTCTCTCGAATTTGCCCCTTCCCCTACTTTTGTACCTGCTCTCCCATTCTTGGCTTCACTGACTCACAGCTCAATGGAAAAGCAATGGCGCCCTCCCTCCTCAGGACACTCAGCCACAACAACATCAACCTTCTGAGACGCTATTTGCGTGTCCCGAGGCTCCAAAAGCTCCAATGGCTTATTTTATTCCAATGCATACTTTACCGCTAATCTAAATTTCTCCCTGGGTTCAAAGGTGCTCCATTCCCTCATATCACTTGTGTTTCCCACCATTCTTCAAAGTATAGCTTGGTTCATCACTGCCTCCTACCACCCCAACTGTTACCACCTCTACGCCATTATTATTCCACTTGACCCACTCGACAGCCTCCTTCTCTTTGCTGAGCTCCAGTCTTCACAGTCCAGGCAAGGCCCCTTGTCGGTGAAGCCACTCAGGCCGGTATTTCCTGAATGCCACTCAGTGATAACACTTTCACTAGTGCCAAAATGAAAAAAGTGAGGACAATATGGTGTGGTTTTTGTAAAAGGGAACTAAATCATTTTAAATGCCTGTCCTGTGTTCTGGTGTTAGGTCTTTTCTCTGTTTTTTTCCTATTACGATATCCCATCCTTAATGAAAATGAGGTAAGAGAAAATAGTGATAGTTTCACCAGTGACTTGGCAAAATAAATAGCTGACAATTTTATGTTACATTTACGTTAGTTTTGCCTGATCTGAAAATTGCTGCACCACCAGCAATCTACTCCCTCGTCTTGCTCCTAGTTAGGAACCATATGGTTGAGTTGTCTGTTACTTTTCACACAGGCGGGCCTCACCCCCCCCCCACTACCCCCCCAGGTAAGAGAGGGGCTTCGACAGGGGTTTCATGTAGAGCTGGCCAAACAATCGACAGCCACAAAACATAGACTCTGATAAGCAAGAACCAAAAAGCCAGAGAGAGTAACAGTGATATAAATACAGAAAATTAAGGTATCTCAATCATTTAAAACATCTAAGTAGGGGCACCTGGGTGGCTTAGTCGGGTAAGCATCCGACTTCGCCTCAGGTCACGATGTCACGGTTCAAGAGCTTGAGCCCCACATTGGGCTTTGTGCTGACAGCTCAGAGCCTGGAGTCTGCTTTAGATTCTGTGTCTCCCTCTCTCTCTGTTCCTCCCCGGCTCGTACTCTGTCTGTCTGTCTGTCTGTCTGTCTCTCTCTCTCTCTCTCTCTCTCTCAAAAATAAATACATATTTTTTTAATTAAAAAAAACAAACAACAACTGAGTGTTAAGATAACAATTACATTAAAAATTTCAATTCAATGTGGCCAACACTGGATTCATAAGATCACTTAAATTTAAAAAAAAAAGATCAATCATGATCCAGCAATTCCACCCTTAGGCATAGAATCAACAGGAATGCACACGTATGTTCACCACATAGAATGGTTGTAGCAGCACAGTTAGCAATAACCAAAGACCAAGAACCAATGAGACATCTATCAAGAGTACAATGAAGTTGTATTCACAAAATGGAGTATTATACAGCACTGAGACAGATGAACACAACTACACACAAAATTAGGAAGGAATCTCACAAACACGATATGAACGGAAGACACAGCAGATGTTAATACACAGTGCCATTTACACAGAACACAGAATCCACAGAGCTAATATATACTGTTGAAGTCAGATATGGCCAGGCTCTGTCTCTTGATCTGGGTGCTAATGACACATGTGTGTTCAGTTTGAGAATTCAGTGAGCTGTACACTTAAATATTTATAAATCAATCATAAAAATCAATGGAACAGAAAATACAAATATAGACCCATAGGTATGAGATCAATTGATTTTCATCAAAAGTGCCAGGATAATTCAATGAGGGGGAGAAAAGGATAGTCTTCTCCAGCCTGGAAAATGGGATATGCAGTTAGAATAAATCGGATATCCTTAGGGTAAAAATAAACAAGCTTCAACTCCTACCTCACATCATACACAAAAACTGACTTGAAATGGAGCACAGACTTAAACATTAGGTACCATTAAGAAAATGAAAAGGCATTTTTCCCCAGTCAGGGAAAAATCTTCAAAATACATATATCTGACAAAAGGTTTGTAAACAGAATATATAAAGAACTCTTACAACTCAATAATCAAAAGAAAACCACCCAACTTAAAAATGGGCAAAGAATGGGCACTTGGGTGGCTCAGTTGGTTGGGCATCTGACTTCGGATCAGGTCATGATCTCATGGTTTGTGAGTTCAAGACCCATGTCAGGCTCTGTGCTGACAACGTGGAGCCTGGAGCCTGCTTTGGATTCTGTGTCTCCCTCTCTCTCTCTGCCCCTCCCCACTCATGCTCTGTTTCTCTCTTCTTCAGATATAAATAAACATTAAAAACAATTGAAAAAAAATAGTCACAGAAAACTCAGACACTTCACTGAAGAAGATATCAAATGGCCAGTAAGCACAATTAAACATGGCCAACATCACTAGTGATCGGTGACATGCCCCTGAAAACCACAATCAGGTGTCACTACAGTACCCACTAGAATAGCTAAAACTAAAAAGACTGACAATACTAAGTGCTGGCGAGGATGTAGAAGAACAACTCTCAGACATAGCTGGTGGAAGTGTAAATCAGAACAGCTGCTTTGGACAACTGTTTAGTAGACATGTACCCTGTGACCTAGCAATTCTACTCCTGGATTCTTGTCCAAAGAAATGAAAATATAATAGCCACAAAAAGATGTGTACGTGAAAGCTGACAACAGTTTTATTCATAATCACTAAAATGATAACCTAGCATCTATCAACAAGTGAACGGACAAATGGTGGTATCTCTATAAAAAAGAATGAATTACTGATACAGTCAAAACATGGGTAAATCTTAGTAGCATTAAAAACACTTTAGAGTACATACCATATGACTGCATGTATATGATACTTTAGAACGGGCAAAATTAATCATTATAAAAAGCAAATCACTGGGTCACTGGGTCCAGGGGCTAGGTGGGGAAACTAGCTGCAAAAGGTCATCAGGAACTTTCCAGAGTAATGAAAAGATTACAGATCTTGACTTGCGTGGTGGTTATATGAGTGCCATACATTTGTTACAACTCACTGAACTATATATACACTTAAAATGAGTGCACTTTACTCTAGGTCAATTATATTTCAATAAAGGTTATTTTAAAAGTAAGAAAAGTCATAGTGGTGGACAAGAATACAGAACGACATGAGAAGATAATCGGTATATTTAATTGGAAAAAGTTAGGTTTCTTTTTTTTATTAATTTTTTTAAGTTTATTTTGAGAGACACCAGCAAACAAGCAGGGGAGGGGCAGAGAGAATCTCAAGCAGGCTCCACATTGTCAGCGTGGAGCCCAATGTGGGGCTCAAACTCACAAACCACGAGATCGAGATCCAAGCCGAAATCAAGAGTACGAGGCTTAACCAACTGAGCCACTTAGGCACTCCAAAACGTTACATTTCTACTATCATCAACCATTAAAAGAAAAAAAGGCTCCATGGAGAAATGTATGCTTCTAGGACCAGGACATGTAATATATACTTGTGAGCACCTTGTAGTGACAAAAAGAAAATGCTCAAAAAAAAAAAAAAAAAAAAAAAAAAAGGAATGAAAGAAAAAGAAAACAAAGGGAAAGAAATAGAATCCCACCACACTTCCAACTTGAATAAAACTGACATGTTACTTACTAGGTTTCCAGAATGACAGAACACACACTGCTGTCTGCCCCTTCCTCCAAAACCAATAGGAATGATGAAATAGATACATAAGACACACATACACATAGTTCTGCACACAAATTAAAGGAACCTCTAAAAGATAGAGACCAAACAAGAAAAAGAGGGAAACTTTAGCCATAAACAGATGACACAGCCACAGGCAGGTGACTGTGACTGCAGAAGGTGGGACCAACATTGTGGCATCCCAGGCATGGCCACAGGAGTGGCGAGTCACTGTGGCAGGTGTGGCAAGGTTCCTCGGCAGGCATGCCCACTGTCCAATGGGAGCCAGCGACCCAGGGCCAGGCTCTGCCTCCAGCTGCCGGACTGACTGCAGAGTGTGGTTCTGGGACACAGGATGGTGTGTGGGCAGAAGCAGGGGGCGGGGTTCAAGTTCAGAGCTCATTCATCGCACAGAATAACAGCTCTCCTGCAGCACATCTCTCCCTCATCCCTCCATCCCTCTCACACCTTGACTGAGAAGCAGGAAATCCCAGTTGCAGAAAGAAATACATAACTAGGAATCACTAAATGTTTACAGAAGTTGCATCATGAGAGAGAAAATAAACTCAATAAAATCATTTTCCTTCTAAAACAGAGAATACCCATTCTTTTTGAACACACGTGGAATTTAGAAAAGCGCACTGTGTTCTAAGCTACAAAGGAAACTTAAACAAATTTCCCAAGCTGATAAACAGTCCACATTCATTCACCAAATGTAATAAAACATCCACACCAAATATATAGCCTAAACAAATCCTCACTTCTGGAAATTTTTAAATCTATTTTTAAATAACTCTTGTGGTCAAAGTGGAAAGGAGAAGCTATTTACAATCAAATGAAAACAAAAAATACTATATGTTAAAATACATAGGCTTAACTTCATTCATTAAAAACCCAGAAAGATGGAAAACATGTGAACCAAGCTTCCAACTCAAAAAAGATAAAGGGGCTCCTGGGTGGTTCAGTCCGTCAAGCGTCCGAGTTCGCTCAGGTCATGATCTCA
Organism: Neofelis nebulosa; assembly: GCF_028018385.1. NCBI lineage: Eukaryota > Metazoa > Chordata > Mammalia > Carnivora > Felidae > Neofelis > Neofelis nebulosa. The sequence goes on from NC_080799.1 coordinate 6,132,473, forward strand.
CAGTTCGTGAGTTCAAGCCCCACATGGGGCTCTATGCTGACAGCTCAGAGTGTGGAGCCTGCTTCGGATTCTGTGTCTCCCTCTCTTTCTGCCCCTCCCTGCTCACACTCTGTGTGTGTCTCTCTCTCTCAAAAATAAACATTAAAAAAAATTTAAGATAAATAATCCAAAGGCAGTGAAAAGAAGGAATTAATAAAGATAACAGCACACATTAATGAAAAAGAAAAGAGTTGCCAATAAAATCAGAAGCCAGTGCTCTTAAATAGTTTTTTTTTAATGAACAAATCTTTTTTAAGTAAGCTCAAGAGAAAAGAAAGGCAGCATAAATGACCCATGCAAAGACAAAAGGAGGAGATAAAACCCAAAGACTAAATTTTACAAATTGCAGTAGTACACAGGTGCAACTTTAAACCAACGGTTAAAGTGGAAACTCTTCTAGGAACATATACATTGCCAAAATTGGGCCCCAGAGTAGTAAAACCCTGACCACTACTCATAGTTAGGTGAAACGGTAATTTAAAACCTCCCCACAAAAATAAGGCATCAAGCCCAGATAGTTTTACAGGAGAATTCTATCAAGATTTCCAGATACAGATAATTCCCACCCTATAATAAGAGAAGCCACTCCAACCAAGTTCATGAGGCTGACATCAAAACCAGAAACGACGAGAAAAGAAAAGAAAATGGCAGACCAAGGTAGATATCCATAACGCTCCCCGTATCTGGTTCTCCTCTTCCTTAAGACAAATGCAAGACTACACCTCCCAGCTCCCTCCAGTTGGCTGGGACCATGTGACCATAGTACTCCTGGCAGAAGTGGTGTGTGTCACTTCTGGGCCAAAGTACAGCATAACTGGTAAGTGATCTCTGTGCCTCCATGAGATGGTACACCAGCAGAGCCCCTATCAGCCAAGAAAGCTGACTGACTATATGGAAAACAGCCCCCACTGACTCACAGTGAACAGGTACAAAAAGTAAATAATGGTAACCTGAGGAGAGTGGGTAGGGAGGGCCAGCGAGGGGACAGAGGATGGTACAGGGAGAATACCAGGCTAGGAACTAATGGACTAGAGGGACTTTGGCCTGACATTTGTATTCTTCTATGAGAAGGACGTATTTATTTATATATTGCTTTTTAAAAAGAGATCTCAGGGCGCCTGGGTGGCTCAGCTGGTTAAGCAACCGACTCTTGGTTTTGGCTCAGGGCATGATCTCACAGCTTCGTGGGTTCAAGCCCGGCATCAGGTTGTATGCCAGCAGCACAAAACCTGCCTGGGATTCTCTCTCTGCCCCTCCCCCACTCATGCTCTCGCTCTCTCTCTCTCTCTCTCTCTCTCTCAAAATAAATAAACTTAAAAAATAAATAAAAATAAAACTAAATCTCATCAGTCCCAGAAAAAAGAGAAAAAGATAATAGACACAGGAGAGGGAAAGAAGAAGGAAAACCTGAAGAGGGAAGAAATTCACTTAACAAATCTGGAGAAGAATCTCATAGTATTTGTAGAATCTTGGATTGGGAGAAATTTTGACATTACCCTTTTAACAGATCGAAACGATTTATTGGTACTCCCCCCTCCTCCCCCCGTTTATCTTCTTTTTAAACCAGGGGGGAAATAAACACGGTACTTATTTTTCAAAAAAGTTTCCAGGTTTGATTTTGTGGGAAGCAATGTCCTGGTGCGGACTTATATCTAGGGGTAAAGTGAATAATTATTAACTGTAAGACTGACCACAATTTCTGATATTTATTGAGCCTACTCTATGCCAAACACTATTAATAGCACTTTACAGATGATACTTTACCTAGTATTCACAACCGATAAGGGAACCAAGGTTAGGTGAGGTTAAGTTACTTGCCCAAGACCCAGCCTGTAGGAGGAAAATCTTGGGTCTGAAGCCCAAGCTCTACACGGCATCATATTTTGCTACAGTGTGTTTTGAAAAGGTATAATTATGGTGACAAATTGACATACAACACAAGGAAGCCAAAATACTCTAGAGAAACATGTATTTTTTTTAAAAAGTAAACAAAGATGACTTTTTTAAAAAAAGGCAACTCTTCTAACTAGAGAAAGGAAAACAGTCGTAAAGTAATGGTACCTCATTAAGTATACATTCTACTTTTTTAATGTTTACTTATTTTGAGTCAAAGAGCAGGGGTGGGAATCCCAAGCAGGCTGCATACTGCAAATGCAGAGCCCGACGTGGGGCTGGAACCCACAAACTGTGAGATCAGGACCTGAACTGAAATCAAGAGTCAGACTCCCAACTGAGACACCCAACTGCCACTCATTAAGTGTACATTTTAAAATACACCAACCTGTTAAGATATAATTCACAAACCATGAAAACTGTACTTTTAAAGTATGAATACAGGGGAACCTGGGTGGCTCAGTCGGTTAAGCATCCAACTTTGGCTCAGGTCATGATCTCTAGTTTGTGAGTTTAAGCCTCACATCAGGCTCTCTGCTGTCAGCACAGAGCCCGCTTCAGATCCTCTGCCCCTCCCCCTCTACCCCTGGAATAGCCAACTCGTTCTCTCAAAATAAATAAACCTATTAAAGAAAATAAAGTATGAATACAATTCAATAGGTTTTTAGTATATTCAGTTGTACAACCACAACCATTTAATTTCACAATATATTAATCATTTCCCAAAGAAGCCCTGACCCATCAGTAGCCACTCCCCATTCTCCTTTTCCCCAGTCCCCAGCAACCACTAATCTGCTGTCTCTGTGCATTTGTGAACATGTCATATACATGGAATCATACACATGTGTCGTTTATGATTGGTTTCTTTCATTCAGCATAATGTTTACCATTTCATCCTGAAAGTTTCATTCATGTTGTAGCAAACATCGACACTTCATTCCTTTTTGTTGTCAAATAATATTTAGCTATATGGATATTCCACATTCTGCTTAGCCAGTCATCAGATAATGGACATTATTGTTATTACTACATTTCAAGAGCTGTTTTGGCTACTATGAATGACACTGCTAACGCACATTCGTGTAACAAGGTTTTATGGAGACTGATGGGTTCAAATTTCCTGGGTATATGCCTAGCGGGAGAACTGCGGGGTCACAGGCTCTCTCTGTGTTCAATTTTCCTGGGTATATACCTAGGGGGTGAATTGCAGGGTCAGGGTCACTCTATGTCCAACATTTTGAGGAACTGTCCAGTTGTTTTCCAAAGTGGCCACACAATTTTACATACTCACCAGCAGTGTATAAAGGTTCCAACTTCTCCACCTCCTCACTACCACTTATTATCTGTCCCAGCACCATTTGTTGAAAAGACCATTCTTTCGTCCCACCTAATCATCCTGACAGCACAGTCAAGAATCCATTCACTATAAATGTGTGGATTTCTGGACTGCTCCATTCCATTCCATTGATCTACATGTGTCTGTTCTTACCGTGGACAACATTCTGTCTCGATTGCCATAGCTTAGTAGTAAGTTTTATAAGTGGAAAGTGTGTTTCCAACTCTGTTCTGGTTTTTCACAACTGTTTTGGTTATTCTGGATCCCTTCCGTTTCTATATGAATTTTACAATCAGCTTGTTAAATTCTGCAAATAAAGCCGCTTGGGATTTGGATAGGCAGGTCCTGTGCGGCATCCGTCCAGGAATCTGGAGAGTGCTGCCATCTTAACGATTTTAAGTCTCCAGTTTATAAACATAGGACGTCTTTCCATTTACCTAGGTTTTCTTCAACGGTGTTTTGTTGTGGTTTTTGGCATACAAGTCTTGCTAAATTTTTTTGTATTACTTTAAGGGAAATGGTTTTTAAATTTCTTTTCCAGTAGATTAGTGGCTGCAAAGGAAAGGTGGGGATGACAGCTAAGGGGTAACAGTGTTTCTTTTTGGGGTGATGAGAACGTTCTACAGTTAGTTGCATGTCGTGATGGTTGTACAAGTCTGTGAATATACTAAAAACCACTGAACGGTATACTCAAATGGGTGGATTTTATAGGATGCAAATTCTATCTCAATAAAAATGTTACAAGAGAAAGAGACAGAGAGCGACACACAGAACAAATCCTATCAGGTAGATGAAACAAACTTAGCATGTTGTACTTTCCCATTTATCTCAAAAGGAAAGACCGTTCCATTTCCCCAGGCCAATGTCAAAGACACTGTTAATACACTGGTGGTTACTTAGAAACACTAACTCCTATTAAGTTGGTCTGCAACAAAGTTTGCCATGACTGCCATAATATTAAACTAGGGGGACGGGGAAAGAAAGCTTCTGCTGTTTACTTTTCTAATGTTGACCAAGTGCATTTCAGAGTGACACATTAAGTCACCTGCCCATTAAGCAAACCACCTAAAGGCAGCTGCGATGGTTTCAAAATTGTTCAGACAGCCTCTCAACTGAAATCCCTGCTTCCTCTGTTGGTTCGAATCCAGTTGTTCTTAAAACACTGTCAAAATCCTTTTTGATAGTATCTGAAGGGTCTCCACTGTCTACAAACTGCTTTCTTTGGCGTTCAAAGCACAACATATGGTTTCTCTTGATTTACTTTGCCAACCTTATCACCTAAATACGGTTCATTTAACTGTTTCTAGACAACATGGCAATTTTTACCTCTGGGCCTTTTTTCGTGTCACATGCTGTCCTCTATGACATCTAACCAATGTTTCCTGACCTATAATATGGGCTTCACAGTAGTGCAGGTACACGGTCGGCACTCGGTATCTGTTGAAGAACCCTACTTCCTGTTTGATGCTAGGCTCTGTCCCAAGCACTTCACCTACGTTATCTCCTATAATCCTTCCACAAACCCTGTGAAGAAACCCAGGGTCTGAGAGGCTACATGCACGGACCCACTGTCTGGCGATAGAAATTCTACTCATTCTTGGGCTACAGCTGATACCCTATCTCTTCCCTGTTAAACCGACAGCAATTGCTCCTTTCTCTGAACTTCTGAAGTATTTCCTGCCTTTGACACGTAAATCTACCCTACCTGAATTTGACTTGGGGGAGACCTTCTTTTTTAGAGCAGTTTTAAGTTCACCACAAAACTGAATGGAAAGTACAGAGATTTCCCACATCCTCCCTGCCCACCCCCCACCCCACTATCAACATCCCTCACCGGAGTGCTGACACATCACGGTCACCCAAAGTCCACAGTTTTACATCAGGGTTCATTCTTAGTAGTGTACATCCTGTGGGTTTCGACAAATGTGTAATGACATGTATCCAGCACTTTAGTAGCATCCGGAAGAGTTCCAGTGTCCTGATACTCCTGCACATTGCCTGTTCATCCCTCCCTCCCTGCTGACTCCTGGCAACCACCGATCTTTTTGACTATGGGTTTTGCCTTTTCCCGAATGTCATATAGCTGCAAGTATACAGTACGTAGCCTTTTCAGATCTTCTTTCACTTAGTAACAGGCATTTATGGTTCCTCGTGTCTTTTCATGATTTCATAGCTCATTTCTTTTTAGTAGTGAATAATAGTCCACTTGTCTGGATGTATCACAGTCGCTTCCCAGTTTTAGGAATTACGAACAGAGCTGCCACAGACATCTGTGTGCAAGTTCTTGTGTGGACGTTTTGCGTCCCCACCAGCAATGAACGAGAGTTCCTATTTTGCTCTGCATCCTTGCCTGTACTTGGTGGCACTGGTGTTTTGGACTGCAGCCATTTTAATGGGTGTGTAGTATTTCACTGTTGCCTTAATTTGCATTTCCCTGGTTGATATATGATAGGGAGTCTCTTTTCATATGCCCATTTGACATCTTTAGATCTTTGGTGAGATGTTCATTCAGGTCTTTTGCCATTTTTTAATTGGGTTGTTTCTTTTCTTGTTGTTGAGTTTTAAGAGTTCTTTTTATATTTTGGATTAACAGTCTTTTATCAGTTATAGCTTCCGAAAGTATTTTCTCCCTATCTGTGCCCCTTGCGTTATTTTTTTATTTTTCACATTTTTATGTCTTACAAATTCGGGTTAATTTTTTCTTTTTTTCTTTTGTTAAAAGTAATCCCTATGCCCAACATGGGGCCCAAACTCACAACCCCAAGGTCAAGAGTCATCCGCTCTACTGACTGAGTCACCCAGGTGCCCTTGAGCTTAAATAAATCAAAGTTATTTTGAGTAGCCATACTGCTCCTTCACCTTGGGAAGTAATACCACCCAATAGTTAAATATTTAATATTTAATGAAAAGTCTTATCTTTCACATAGAAGACCATGGGTAGCCCTTCTATTTCGTGGCAGCCATCAGTTACCAGGTGGATGGCTCATGGCACACTGGAAGCTATGCAGAAGAACACAGGCTTGCGGGCGGTACACCTGCTCCCCATGTTCCCATGCCTCTTTAACCCCAACTAACCCAATAAAGCCTCAGCCTGGGTACATGGCTAGTCCCTATTTTGTCATTTTGCAGATTTGTGTCTGCTGTGGTAGAGGCAAGTGCCCAGATCCTAAGGGTGCAATCCACAGCAAGCCTGGCTAACCATGGGTCCTAAACACCTGCAGCTTGCACATGTAGCTGGAACTGGTCACCTCTGGGACCTTAAGAGTCCTAAACTCCTACTAAGCTGGTGAAAATTCCACACACAAATTCTTTGAAGTTATCCTTACTGATTTGCAAACCAGAGTCATCAGAAGATATCGGGGGTATCACCAAGCCAATCCATAGACATGAGGAGATGGGTGGCCAGACATCTCCTGGCTGCAACTATTGTGGCTTTGGAAAGGACTTTAAGTTTCAGGACACTATCGATAGTTCTCACAGTGTTGTGTGAAAAAGTCCCAAAACTCTTCAGATCCACAGTCACCACTAATTTAAGCAACCTCTGTAAAATTCAAACCTTAAATTTGATCTGTTAAAACGGTAGATGTCTGCACCTTATTTCATGAATGTGTTGTCAAACTTACAAAAATTAAATAGTGGTCCCAAGCCAGTTCAATGAGAAGAGAACAGTCTTTTCAACAGATGGTGCTGGGACAACTTGATATCCACATGTAAAGAATGAGGCTAGACCCCTACCTCACAACATTCACAAAAATTAGAAGAAATTGTAGGCATAAATCTTTATGACCTGGGACTAGGCAGTGATTTCTTAGATGTAGCATCAAAAGTATAAGCAGCAAAAGTAAAAAATATATAAATTGAACTTCATCAAATTAAAAACTTTTCTGCTTCAAAAGACACTATCGAGAGAGACAGAGACAGAGAGAGAGAGAGAGAGAGAGAGAGAGAGAGAGAGGGAGGGAGGGAGGGAGAATCCTAAGCAGGGTCCACACTCAGTGCAGAGCCCAATGTGGGGCCCAATCCCAGAACCCTGGAACCATGACCTGACCCAAAATCAAGAGCCTGATTCTCAACCTATGGAGCCCCCCAGGCGCCCATGAATAGATATTTCTTCAAAGAAGATACATAAGTGGCACCTGGGTGGCTCAGTTGGTTAAGCATCCAACTTCCGGTCCGGTCATTATCTCACAGTTTGTGAGTTTGATCCCTGTGTTGGGCTCTGTGCTGACAGCTCGGAGCCTGGAGCCTACTTCGGATTCTGTGTCTCCCTCTCTCTCTGCCCCTCCCCCACCTGTGCTCTGTCTCTCTTTATCAAAAATAAATAAATGTAAAAAAAAAATTAAAAATAAAAGAAGATATATAAGTGACCAATAAGTCCGTGATGCTCAACATCAAGTTATCATCAAGGAGACACAAATAAAAACTATAAGGAGATACCATTTGGTGTCACTTTGAAAAATAGTCTGACAGTTACTCAAGCTGTTAAGCATACAGTTGCCATATGAACCAGCAATCCACCCCTAGGTACACACAAGAGAATTGAAAACAGAATCCTGCACACAAGTGTTCATAGCAGCATTATTCATGATAGCCAAAAAGTAGATACAACCCAAATGCTTATCATCTGATGAATAAGGAAAATGTGGTATGTTCCATACAATGGAATATTATTCGGCCATAAAAAGGAATGAAATCCTGATATAGGATATATGCTACAGCATGGATGTACCTTGAACATATTATGTTGAGTGAGTGAAGCCAAATACAAAGGGCCACAAACTGCATGATCCCATTTATATGAAATGCCCAGAATAGGCAAGTCTGTTGCTATAGACTGAATGTGTCTCCTCAAAATTCCTATGTTAAATCCTAATTCCCAACATGACAGTAGCTGGAGGCAGGACCTTTGGGAGATGATTAGGTCATGGCGTAGAGCCTCAGGAATGGGATTAGTGCTTTATAAAAGGGACCCCAGAGAGTTCCCGCACCCCGTTCAGCTGTGTGAGGACACAGCGAGAAGGTGCCATCTATGAACCAAGAAGCCGCGTTCCCCAAGCAGTGAGCCTGCCAGCACCTTGATCTTGGCCTTACCAACCTTTAGAACTGTGAGAAATAAGTGTTTATTGTTTATAATCCACTCAGTCTGTGGCATTTTTTTATGGCAGCCTGAACAAACTAAGCCATCTATAGAGACAGAAAGCAGATTAGTGGCTCTAAGGGCTGAGAATAAAGTGGACAGGGCCTGACTGCCACAGTATGTGGGCTTTGTCTTGAGGGGGGGGGGGGGGGTGATGACAAATCCCGAAATTAGATGGTGATGATTGTGCAACTCTGTGAACATCCTATACTACATTCAACACTGTAGTTTTTGTTTTTGTTTTGTTTTGTTTTTTGAGAGAGTGTGTGCCCACGAGCAGGGAAAGGACAGACAGAGGGAGAGAGCATCCCAAGCAGGATCTGCACTGTCATTGCAGAGCCCAATGCAGGGCTCGAACCCACAAACTATGAGATCATGACCTGAGCCGAAATCAAGAGTTGGATGTTTAACTGATGGAGCCACCCAGGCACCCCTGACTTGTAGAATTTAAAGGGTAGAGTTTATGGCTTGACCATTATGTTGCAAGTAAAATATTAAATGCACTAGTGGTTTGAGGACTAAGTGTTGTTTGTGTTTTGTAAGACAAGCCCTTCAGTCTCAGCTTTCTCTTATTGGTAAGTTACAGGTCATTGTTTAACATGTTCTGCAGACTGTGTGCAATAATACATGTTAAATAAATTCTTCAGGCGGGGCTAAAAAGATAATGGCCAGCTACAACGAAAGGAGTAGATGATGTAGTGTCTGTCCCAAAAGAGATTACAGTTTAACTCAAGAAACAAAACGCATCAACAGGAAAACCAAACAATAGTGCAAAGCAGCTCACTTTTGCTAACCAACATTCAATTACTCATCAAGTCATATCAATTCGTCTTTTGTAGTATCTTAAATCTATTCTTTGCAGTCCCAGCGCCATTGCTCAATTCCAGGCGACTCTGGTCTCATGTCTAGGTTCTTACAATAGGCTCTGGCATCTCTTTTCTCTGATTCATTTGAATCATGAAGTAATTATTTGTTGGATAAATGAATAGAACACTCTTCATTATGTAACTCCCCTACACATAAACCTCTGAGGTTAACTCCACTTCCAAAGTGAAGTACAAATTACTCCCTGCCCCACGCCCCTCCCCCCTGCATGTCCCCATCCCCCTACCCCCACTCCTTTGCTGGGGTCCCTCCCACCACCACCTCCTCCTCTTCACCATCCAGATCTCTGCTTCCCTCTGAGCCTAGTTCAAGTTCAAGGCTCTCTTCCTCCATCAGCCATCCCCTATCCTGTACTGCCCTGTCAAGGTACACTTTTTATTGGTTACTTACATAAGTCTTCAAACAGACTATAAACTCATTGAAAGTAGGACCCATGACAGAGGTAAATCTAAGACTAACATCTTGCTCAACAAACACTGCCATATGGACTCGAACTTCCAAATGAGCTGTGCAGATGACCGGAATGCAGAGAAACAGAACATTATTGTGGGGATGCTTGGGTTGCATGTGCTTATTTCTGTGGAGGTGAGACAGGCTGAACTTCAAAGAGCGACAAGTTTTGGATATATGAAGAGGACGCAGTGTCAGGAATCAGATGGGGTGTGCAGGGGGAAGGAGGCGTATCACGGGACCCACGTGCCCAATGCTTGCGTTTCACAGGGAGGATCTACACACTGATACAAATCGAATCTTTAAAATACAATTAACTGGGTTTTTCGTCTTCAAAACCTTTCAAAACTCTACCCTACTCATGAAAATCACATTGAAAAGTAAACTAGCAATGATCCCCTGAATAATTTGGCACTTGCATGGACACAAAAGTCTACATTTTCTGCCTGTTACTCACCTGTAATAAGATTTTGGGTTAACTTTTCTGCAAATCCACCTACATGGGTCTTTTTATCACACTACTAATTTCTGCTCAATTTAAATCTCCAAATAGACGGTATGTGTGCAGTAGGAAGGGGCTCATTCTTCATATGCTAATATTATTATAACTGCTGAAAGGACATTGGCCTTCATTTGACAGCATGTAAAAAAGAGCTTACTTCCTGAAAAGAAAAAAAAAAAACCACATGAATTTATGAAGACTGGAAACTACAAAAAAAAAATTTATGAACATAAATTAGTAAAAGTCAGTTTAGAAAAGGATGGTGGGAGGGTGCCTGGGTGGCTCAGTTAAGCGTCCAACTTCAGCTCACGTCATGATCTTGCAGTTTGTGAGTTCAAGCCCCCCATCAGGCTCTGTGCTGACAGCTCAGAGCCTTGAGCCTGCTTCCGATTCTGTGTGTCCTTCTCTCTCTGCCCCTCCCCTGCCTCACACTCTGTCCCTCTCTCTCTCTCAAAAACAAATATTTTTTTTAATTTAAAAAAAAAAGAAGAGGAGGAAAGAGATGGTGAGAAGCAGGTGGAGAGCAGTTGATGCTTCTCAAACGTGCACCATTTTTCCCAGCAGAAGCTGCACACGAACACGTGACTCCTCTGTGACCTCGACCAGGTGGTGCAGGGGTCTGGGTATAATCTCAGGTGTTTTGAGAGGGGGGGCATTAGAACAAAGCTCTCACAAAATGGATCTTCTACTCACTGATCATGATTAAAGCAACCGTCAAGGTCAAACACACTGTTCAGGGCTTGAAAGCTACCAGCCTGCCCCCTCTTTCCCTGAAGCTTACCACTACCTCAGCTTGTTGCCAGCCCCCCCCCCCCGTGCCACCCCCATCTCTTCTTCCCACATAAATCCATGCCCCTTACAGGCAGCTTCTCTAACCCAATGTGGGGGGTGGGAGGGTGGGGAGGGGGAAAGATGGAAAAGGGGAGAGTGAAGGCAATGAATTTTAGGGGAAAACTAATTAGCAACCTCTGCCTTCTGTCCTGAGACATTAAATACCCCAGAGCTTATCATTAAATGCACAATTCGTAACAGAAAAAAAAACTGGTGAGATGTGAGTAAGCTGTTACAGTTCCTGGTATTTAATTTCAATTTTCCTTTCCTACCACCAACCAAAAATGTCCCATAAATGTAATATCTTGGTTTAGAATCTTTTTCTTAGAGCAAAATTCATAAGAGATGACAAGTTTTCTATATAACGCCACTTTCGCTGCCCAAGGTTACACTGCAAATTTTTAAATGTTGCACACACAAAATTCTGCTAGGGTTTAACCCTACAAAGGAGTCAGCAATGTCTCAAAGTAACAGCTATGCTCTAGACCAGGGACTGGCTAACCATGGCCCGTAGGCCAAATTTTTGTAACAAACAGGCCTTCTGCCGGTTTTTGGAAATAAAGTTTAAATGGAACACAGCCATGCCCATCTGTTGGCTAAGTGTCTGTGGCTACAACGGCAGAACTGAATAGCTGTGACAGAGACCATATGGCCCACAAAGCATAAGATATTTACTATCTGGGCCTTTCAGAAGAAGGTTGCCAGCCCCTGCTCCAAATTTATAATAGTACTGACTGTATACACAGAATAACCTCAGTGGACAAGCTTCTCAAGGATTCATGAAGAAAAACATATCCCCAAAATACCACCCTGGCTTTTGACTACTTATTCATTTATTTATATGGATGCTAAATACAAAAACAATTTGAAATTTACGCAATGCATATCCCCCGAACTTGAACCAGATGTCAGACACAGTCATTCCACAAGAACACCATGAAGCATTCCTCTCAAACTGCTATGTTGTAGTCTACTGAAAACCATTTGCAGACTACAAGTAGAAAATGATGGAAAATGTCCATGTGTCTCTCCGAGAGTCTGGGCATTCACAACACTCAGCTCGGCCTTGACTCAGAAAAACGTGTCACTGTCCGAGGGGAGAGTGGAAAACTGCCTTTCGGAGGCCTTTACTTCCCAAAATGCCAGGCCCTTAGGGCTCTGAGAACTGGGATGGTTCCCAATTCACTCCACCCACAAACACGAACTGTGTGAATACGGGAAGCCCTTCTCCAAAACCACCCAAAGAAAGGACCCATCTCTGGGTCCATCACCTCCCTCAAACATAAGGGGTCTTTGCCCAGGTCTTCATGCCAACTGAGGCTAAGACCTCTATTCTTCGGAGCCTCCTTTGGCCTCTACCCCAATCTATGTTATGATAATTTTGTCTTTGCAGTCCAAGACTCGTCATGCAGATCACTCTGGGCTCTATCTCTCCTTAACGTCTCCCACTCTGGGCCGGAAGCATAAGCTCCCTCCTTCTAAGACAGTCGTCTTTGCCTAATCACCTCCGCCCTCACCCGGATGTACAGATCCATCCTAGCTGGATCACGAGGGACCCAAAGCCATACAGAATCCTTCTTCACTTGAAATTATCAAGGCCTGGGTTCAAATTGCAGCCCAGCTAGTTAGCAGATGGGTAGCATGGAGCACACTACCCAACCTCTCAGGGCCTCCAATTTCTCATCTGTACCACAGAGATAATACTTCCTACTTTTCAGGGTTACTGTGAGCGTCAGAACAGGCACGTGATAAAGACAGTTGCTGTTAGAATTAACTATCTTACTAATTACTACTAACATTACTACTCATCAAGGACTTACTGTTTATCTGACAATGTGACAGCAACTCTACTCGTTTCAATTCACTAACTCTTGGTGTAGGTAATATTTATCCCCAGTTTACAAACATGAAAACAGACATAGAGAGGTGAACTTGCTTAAGATAACAATATATGTATTGCATGGTGGGGGTCAGGACCCAATCCTAGTCATTGGAGTAGCTGAACCTCATTAGTCATGAATTCTGTATTTGTGAATTTGCCTACTTGTTAAAATTACCGGCGAGGGGCGGGGGGGGGGGGGGGGGGGAGTGGGGGGCGGCGGGTTGGGTGGCTCAGTCAGTTAAGTGTCTGATTTCAGCTCAGGTCATGATCTTACAGTTCGGAGGTTCAAACCCCACATCAGGCTCTCTGCTGTCAGCTTGAATGCACTTTGGATCCTCTGTCCCCCTCTCTTTCTGCCCCTCCCCAGCTTGTGCTCTCTCTCCCTCTCTCTCTCTGAAAAATAAACAAACATTAAAAAAAAAAAAAAAAAGGTGAGGGGGGAATGGAAGCTACACACTAAAAATATACGCCGTTACTCGCTGTTCCTTCCTACTTCCAGAATTATAAGCAGCTTTGTTAATCTCGGAAACCCCTATATTCAGAAAACATTTCGCAAAATGAATTACGAATTAATCAAATTTAAAGCTGCCTTCAATCTGGCATTCTCAATACTGTCAAATTTCCTTTCCTCTCACTGCAAAGCCAACCTCCTCTCTGCTCTCAGCTCTAGCTCTAGCAATTAGGACAGAATGCAGACAGTCCTACCACCACAAAGATGTATTGTGTTTCGTCCCGGAAAACAAAGATTTCCCTGGAATTCACTCCCCCAAATTCAATAAAATACACCAAAGCAAATACCCTATAACAACATTAAATTATTACCCAAATCACCAGAGCCCTAGAGAAAAGGCACCCAAATTTTGAAGAGTTTTTGTCATTTCGTTCCTAAAATTCTCATGCAAAAAATCATTTTATGCCAAGCTAAGCACAATTTGACTTCTCTTCTCCTCATGCAAAGGACTACTCTTGAAGACATGGTCTTCATTTAAAACAAATTCTAAAATATATTGTCCTATATGTACACTCTGCTGTATGTATACTTCAATTAAATGGGGGTGCCTGGGTGGCTCAGTCAGTTGAGTCTCTGTTCAGGTTCAGGTCATGACATCATGGTTCATGAGTTTGAGCCCCATGTCAGGCTCCACGCTGACAGTGCAGAGCCTGCTTGGGATTCTCTCTCTCCCTCTCTCTCTACCCTCCTCCACTCATATGTTCCCTCCCTCTCTTTCAAAATAAACAAATACACTTAAAAAAAAAAAAAAAAGCCAAGTATATAACCCTAGGTTAAATTGAGATAAGCCAATTTTTCAATTATGAAATGATTATAAATAATCTGCTGAAATGAAAGTTTTGTAGTCAAAATATTAAAGCTTTGATAGTCTTTCTACATTGTAACACATTAATGTGAATTTTCAAAAATAACAGATAACAAAAGTCAAATTGTGAGTTTCATTAATAGCCCAATTGATATGCATGAGATGAAAAATAATTGAAGAAAGCTGCTTGAAATTACATATATCTCAAAATTACAGTCCAGTAGTTGTTACCTAAAAGTAACCTTAAATATTTCAGGACAGCAAATTAAAAATACTAGAACTACAAATCAGACCAAACTAAAAATTCATCTAGAGGTTGAAAGTGAGCATAAGTTACATGGAAAGCTTGCAGGATCTCCCATCAGTTGTTGGAACCCCCATCTTCTGTGCACACAGACATCAATTAAATAAAATAGTGATGGAATAATAAATTACAATAATTTTTAAAATTCACAAATAATCCCTCTTATAACAATGAGTAGCTTTGTAGATCATAAAGAGAATATCTCCTATTAATTGAAAATGTTAAAACTTAACAAGTTGAGGGCAATACTTATCAATTTTTAAATAACTCCACAACTCTTTTTAAAAAAAAATTTTTTTAGTATTTTTGAGAGAGAGAGAGAGAGAGAGAGAGAGAGAGAGAGCGCGCAGGGGTGGGCAGAGAGAAAGGGAGACACAGAATCTAAAGCAGGCTCCAGGCTCCCAGCTTGTCAGCAGAGCCCAACGCGGGGCTTGAACTCACAAACCGTGAGATAAAAACCTGAGCCGAAGTCGGATGCTTAACTTGATTGGGCCACCCAGGCACCCCTCCACAACTCATTTTTAAAATACTTATAGCTCTGACTAAATTCGTGTCGTTTAAGTCACATTAACCTCGGCAGCTGCACAGGACACTAACAGGTGAATTTGGAGAATACAAAAGGGAATTCAATTCAAATACCATCTGTTCTGCTGCGAGTTTCTGTAACACAGATGACCTCATGTTTGATTGGTAAGTGGGAATGACATCATTACAGCATGGAAGCGTCGCCGATTCATTTGTGAGTTTCCAAAGCAAAGAAGGGGAGGGAATGGAATTACGCAAAATCTCAGGCAAGCAAAAAAAAAAAAAAAAAAAACAGCCCTCACCTAACTTGCCTTAGCAACAAGTTGTAGTTTAAGCAAGCTGCGAACGGGAGCCTGCACCCGGGCCTCACTCCCCAGAGGGGTGCGGCCACAGCCAGGCCAAGGTCTCACTCAGCTGGGCTGTGGCATTGGCTCCTGTCAACGCTCCCTGTGAGGGCGGCGCCACTGGCTCCGAACTCGACTTGTGTTTGCATCGTCAGACACCCACTATCCATGCACCAATTCAAGCACTGCTAGAATTTCCACTTTGCTATTTTTGTATACTTTTAGTATCCATTTTAGCAACCTCTGCCTATGGTCCAGGTAATCATCCATTTTAGCAACCTCTGCCTATGGTCCAGGTAATCAACTGAGGTACCAATTATGCTTTTGCTAGTAATTACTAAGCAGCATACATCTTGAGAGATCTGCCACAACCTTCCTTACTCGTCTTGTAAGACACTTTCTCTTGAGAGCGTGCGTGCGCATGCGCACACTTGCACGCCTAAGCGGGAGGAGGGACAGAGGGAGAGAGAAAAAGAGAATCTTAAGCAGGCAGCGCGAGCCCAATGCAGGAATCAATTCCATGACCATGAGATCCTGACCTGAGCCAAAATCAAGAGTCGGGCGCTTAACTGACTGAACCACCAAGACACTGTTTTTAGTGCATGATTTGCAGGATACAAGATTTTTCATGAACATAAATATTCCATTATAGCACAAAAAGCTCACTTAAACTTCAGGACCTAAAAAGAAGATATTTTCTTAAAGATCTCAGCTTAGAGAAAGGACCGTCTCTTCATCAGTTTGCCAAAGCTGCCGTGACAAAAGTACCAGGTGCTGGGGGGCTTCAACAACAGAAAATTGAGCTCACATTTCTGGAGACTGGAAATCCCAGATCAAGGTGCCTGCAGGGTCGCTTCCTTCTGAGGGCTGTGAAGGAGAATCTGTTGGACGCCTCTCTCCTGGCGTCTGGGGGTTTGCTGGCTCTCTCTCGTGTTCCTTGGATGACCGACGCAACTCCTGATCTCTACCTTCGTGCTCACATGGCATTCTCCCTTTGTGCTCGTCGCGTCCCAATTTCCCCATTTGATAAGGATACCAGTCATAATTAGATTAGGGGCCTACCTGACTCCCTTTCACCTTCGCATGTGATGAACCTATTTCCAAATGGGAAGACACCTTTTTTTTTTTTTATGTTTCTTTTTTTTATTTTTGAGAGAGAGAGAGAGAACAAGCAGGGAAGGGGCAGACGGAGGAAAACCCAGAATCCGAAGCAGGCTCCAGGCTCTGAGTTGTCAGCACAAAGCCCGACGTGGGGCTCAAACTCAAACCGCGAGATCACGACCTGAGCTGAAGTTGGACGCTTACCTGAGCCACCCAGGTGCCCCAGAATTGGAAGCCACCTTTTGAGGTACAGCGGGGACTGAGAACTTTAATATTATGAATTTTGGAGGGTCAAAATGCAACCTATAACAACCTGTATCTAATTCACAAACTGGAAAAATACTAAAAACCATCAGTATTTTCAGTGCCTGGTAGCAGCAGATGAGGTAAATCGATCTGCTGAAAACAGTAAAAGCTGTGAGAATATGACAAGCATGTTCCTAAAAGCACCAAATAGCTAACAAGGTAGGGAGGATGTACTGAACCCTAATTCAAGTCAGTACTTGACCCAGAGAGAACCGAGAAGTCCGGCTGCATCTTGCCCTTCGGTTATTTGCTAAAAGGTTGCCCTTTTAGGACTTGGGGGATGAGCGCTGGAATCTGTTAACTGCCAAGGATGGGGTCCTGGTGAACAGTATCTCAGTTTGGGCCGGCCCTCAAAAGGCAGCAGGCTGGGAGTAAGAATTCTGAGCAGCCCAGGTTTGTATTAGCTGGATGGCCAAGAAAATCTCAAGCCTTGATTCTGGACTACTAGTGACAACTTTCAAACACAAGTGTCTAGTGCCCTTGAACTATGGGGTAAACCGCTGGCCAAGCTCCAGGTGGTCACTTGCGGGCTACAGACAGGTGAGACAGAAATAGCACCGCAAAGGTTATGAACACAGAACTGAGACACTGAAACCACAACCCACAGAAAGCCATTTGGAACACACACCCTGAGTCCAACCAGGTCAACGCCTGCTAAAACAAATACATCAACATTCACCATAGGATTTAAACAAGACGCAGAGCCTCGTAGCGTAACATTCAAAATGTTGAGGATGTAATCCAAAATTAGTCAGCATACAAAGAACGAGGAATTGCCACTCACATGGGGGAAAAGACAGACCGTGCAAACACTAATGATAAGAAAGCTGGAGTGGCTCCATTAATCTTGGACAAAGTGGACCTCAGAACAAAGAAAACCATGGGGGATAAAGAAGGACATTCCATGAGGAAAAGATGGTTAATTTGCCAACAAGGCAGAACAGTCCTAAATGTGTATGCATCTGACACCAGAGCTTCAAGACACATCAAGTAAAACCTGACAGAAGTGAAAAGAAAAACAGAAAAATCCAAAATTACAGCTG
Organism: Neofelis nebulosa; assembly: GCF_028018385.1. Classification (NCBI taxonomy): domain Eukaryota; kingdom Metazoa; phylum Chordata; class Mammalia; order Carnivora; family Felidae; genus Neofelis; species Neofelis nebulosa. The sequence goes on from NC_080799.1 coordinate 6,150,367, forward strand.
GAGACTTCAGCACTTCTCCCAGTAATCGACAGAACTGACAGACAGAAGGTCAGCAAGGACACAAGAGGACTGAACACCCTCCACTAACTGTATCGAGCAGACATTCATCGAGCACCCCACACAACCACAGCAGTGTCACCTTCTTTTCAACACACATGGAACATTCATTAAAAAAATCTTAACAAATGTAAAAGAATTGAAATTGTAGAATTAGGTTCTCTGATCCTAACAGAATTAAACTACAAAGCAATACATAAGGTAACAGGAAAACCTCCAAACACATGAATAGTAAACACCACACTTATAAATAATTCATGGGTGAAAGGGAACATCTTAAGGGAGGGGATAAAAAAATATTTAGAACGGAAAGAAAAAATTTTAATTAATGCATCAAAATCTGTGGAATCCAGCTGAAGCAGTACTTAAAAGGAAATTTAGAAATTATCTCTCGGGGCGCCTGGGTGGCTCAGTCGGTTGAGGGTCCAACTTTGGCTCAGGTCACGATCTTGCAGTTTGTGAGTTCGAGCCCCGCATCGGGCTCTGTGCTGACAGCTCAGAGCCTGGCGCCTGCTTCGGATTCTGTGTCTCCCTCTCCCCGCCTCTTCCCCACTCATGCTCTGTCTCTCTCTGTCTCTCAAAAATGAATAAACATTAAAAACATTTTTTAAATTATTTCTCTATTTTTCTAATGTAAAGGGCACAGTGGAGTCATAGCTGAAAATTAAAATTTAGTTACTTTCTGGGGCTTGATATTCCATACTGTAAAAGTGCGCAGAGGACCCACCAGTAGGTAATCACATTAAGATTAAGAAATCAGGGGTGCCTGGTGGCTCAATCGGTTAAGTGACCAGCTCTTGATCTCACCTCAGGGAATGATCTCACAGTTTTTGAGTTCTTTGAGTTCGAGCCCCGCATCGGGTTCTGCGATGACAGCACGGAGCCTGCTTGGGGTTCAGTTCTCTCTCCCTCTCTGCCCCTACTCCACTTGTGCTCTGTCTCAAAATAAACAAATAAACTTTAAAAAAAAAACTTTAAAAAATAAAAAAAAATCAGTACCTACTAACTCTAATTTAAACTGCATTTTTACAATTTCTCAAAAGTCATTAAGAAGAACAGTAACAGAATATTTTTTTTAATTTTTTTTTTTAACGTTTATTTATTTTTGAGACAGAGACAGAGCATGAACAGGGGAGGGGCAGAGAGAGAGGGAGACACAGAATCGGAAGCAGGCTCCAGGCTCTGAGCCATCAGCCCAGAGCCTGACGCGGGGCTCGAACTCCAGGACCGCGAGATCGTGACCTGAGCCAAAGTCGGACGCTTAACCGACTGAGCCACCCAGGCACCCCTGAACAGTAACAGAATATTGAAAGTATCTTTTGTTGAGTACATCAATGTCCAAAGAGTATCCCAACCAATTTGGCTTAATATTTTCAACACACGCCATTTAAAAGGCTATGTTTCCAATCAAACTAAATAAAATACAGTAAAAGTAATAGAAAAAGATGGCACAGTAATTCTGAAAAAAAAAACTCCATTAGCTAGCTTCTTGTGATAAAACATAAAAAAATTCACATCTTTAAATAACCAGAGGTCATGATCATTACCCATAAAATGTTACATACGAAATTTTTATTAGAAAAGTTGCAAATGGGGGCACCTGGGTGGCCCAGTCGGTTAAGGGGTTAAGTGTCCAACTCTTGATTTTGGCTCAGGTCATGATCTCATGGTTTGTGAATTCAAGCCCCACATCAGACTCCGTGCTGACAACATGCAGCCTGTTTGGGATTCTCTCTCTCTCTCTCTCTCTGCCCCTCCCCTGCACGCGTGCAGGAGCTCGCTCTCAAAATAAATAAAACATTAAAAAAAATAAAATATAACAGATAATTGCCTTATTTTTAGTAAAGAAATGGAGGTTGGGAAAGGGAAACTATAATATTTTAATTCCAAAAGAATACCTTATGGACATTACAAAAAGCAGTTGCATTAGAAGGACATCTATGAACATGCTAACCAAAGAAAGAGGCAGAGAGATCATAAAACACAGTATGCCAGGTGGTCTTACAATGTAAAGGGAATAATTCTTAGAACTCTGACATTTTATGACTGGGCCTATAACACAGAACACTCCACTTCCTTGTTTTCATCACTAACTGATGCATATTTCTGTCCCATGTCACCACACATCAGCCCCTATTCACAAATACTCTCCCTGGAGCTATATGGAACAAAGGACAGCAACAGAAAACGACACAGTACCCCTAGAAAGTGCACTGAACAGGGGCGCCTGGGTGGCTCAGTCGGTTAAGCATCTGACTTCAGCTCAGGTCATGATCTCACGGTTCCTGGGTTCGAGCCCGTGTCGGGCTCTGTGCTGACAGCTGGGAGCCTGGAACCTGCTTCGGATTCTGTGTCTCCCTTTCGCTCTCTCTGCCCCTCCCCCGCTGGCACCCTGTCTCTCTCTCCCAAAAATAAATAAACATTAAAAAAATTTAAAAAAAAAAGTGTACTGAACACTAATAAGCTTTGTGACTGATTAAAATTGGACAGATTCATGTCTGTACCATATCTGGTCAAGAGAAACTGCAGATAAACTTAACTGCATAATACAGTTTTCCATCCAGCCATGTATTAGGGATTTTCAACCCTTTGAACATCTTCCCTGTCCATTAAGATTATACGGTACTTTGAGCAGTTTACTCTACCTCCTTCATTTAAAATAACATTTAAGGAGCGCCTGGGTGGCTCAGTTGGTTAAGCATCCGACTTCGGCTCAGGTCACGATCTCACAGTTCGTGGGCTAGAACTCTAGGGCTCTATGCTGACAGCTCAGAGCCTAGAGCCTGCTTCAGATTCTGTGTCTCCCTGTCTCTTTGCCCTCCCCCACTCAGGCTCTTTCTCTTTCTCTCTCTCTCTCTCAAAAATAATTAAATATTACAAAAAATTAAAATAACATTTAAGAATTGCTTTGGCCAAGCCCTGTGCCACTGGAGAAATAGAGGTGATTGAGTCTCCGCCTCTCATCTTTGGCAGCAGCAAAGACATGTATAATGTGAAAAAGGTTGTGCAGACACAGAGGGAGGTCATTCTACATGTACGAGGACATGTTGGAGAGGCTGATACATTCAGGGACAAGGGTGTGCTTCTATGGGATGTTGGTTTAGGAGGCAGAGAAAGGGCTGGGCCATACTAGAAAAGGTCTCACCAGCAACTGCTCAAGAATTTGGACTTTACCCTGTGGGCAATGAGGAGCCAAACAGGATCAGACTGGCTTTTTTAGGAAGCTATAAACTCTGGTACTGGAGTAGAAAATGAGAAGGAATGAATGGGAAGAGGCAGGAAGCGGGAAGACTGACCCATCTGGAGGCTGTTTAAATAGTCTAGGGAGATCTTATTTCGATTTCCTCCCCCTGCAGCAGCTAGTGCACAGTAACCTTATGCATAGTAAAACAAACAAACAAACAAACAAACAAACAAAAACAATGTTGGACTGCACTAACTCAAGAAGGAAAATACCTAAGTTGCTTACAACGTGCTTTTCTGTTTCCTGAGACAATTCCTTCCTCAAGACGGGGTGGGGGGGAGGGGAGGAAGAAGCCACAACATCATATACACTCATAACCAATGCCTTTCACACCATCCTAATATACAGCTAAGATCCTTAAGAATCTGGGTTCTCACAGATTTTCCTTGTCTTCATTTTATCACATTTTCACTCATCTCAAAACATTAGTGGAAAGAGTTTTGAAAAAACCTGCTAAGCAAATACCCTGGCCAGAGCATGCCACATACACATTTCAAATAATGAAACCAAGGAAGGGGGTCAATATATAGGTAGTGCCAGTTTGGGATATGCACTGATTTATCCATCAAGATATAAATCTTCAATGGATACTCCCAATAACTGTTCCAGAAGCTGAATGTATCAATCGTAAAGATGTGGTAGACGGTTTAAAATAAGATAGCATCTACCCAATGCAATCCCTATCAAAATTCCATCTGGTTTTGGTGGGGTGTTTTTTGTTGCATAAATTGACAAGCTGATCCTAAAATTTGCATGGAAATTCAATGGACCCAGAAGCCAAAACAATCTTGAAAAAAAAAAAAAAAAAAAGAACAAAGTTGGAGATTCACACTTACCAATTTCAAAACTCACAACCAAGCTATGATAACCAAGCTGATGTGGGACTGATGTAAGGCTGAACATACATAGGTCAATGGAAGAGAACTGGAAGTCCACAAATAAATCCTTACATTTACGTCACCTGGTTGTGGACAAGAGTGCCAACATAAGTTAACGAGAGAATAGTCTTTTCGACAGATGGTGCTGAGACAACTGGATATCCACATGCAAAAGAATGAAGCTGGAGCCTAACCTCATACTGTACATAATAATTAATTCAAAGTAGATAATCCAAAGTTAATGTAAGAGTTAAAACTATAAAACTCTCTTGGGGTGCCTGGGTGGCTTAGTAGGTTGAGCATCAGACTCTTGATTTTGGCTCAGGTCATGATCTCATGGTTCATGGGATCGAGCCCTGTGTTGGGTGGGCTCTGTGCTGACAGCTCAGAGCCTACTGGGGATTCTCCCTCTTCCTTGCTCTCTGCCCCTCCCCCACTTGGCACATGCTCGCGCACTCTCTCTCACAATAAACATGAAAAAAACTCTATAGAACTCTTACAGAAAGAGAATAGGACTGAATCTTTACAATCTTGGGTTTGGCAATGGTTGCTTATTAGATATGATGCCAAAAGTGTAAGTGACAAAAGAAGTAATACATGAATTGTACTTGATCAAAATTAAAAAGTTTTGTCTTTCAGAAGACACTATCAAGTAAAAAGACAATCCACAGAATACTTCAAAACTATTGGAAAATGTCTGATAAGGGACTTATGGAATATATTTAAAAAGCCTCTCTTATCTATGTAGATATAAATAGATGTTAAAAGGGATGCGTGGGGGGCTCAGTTAAGCATCCAACTGTTGATTTCGGCTCAAATCATGATCTCACGGCTTTGTGAGTTTGAGCCCTACATCAGGCTCTGTGCTGGCAGAGTGGAGCCTGCTTGGGATTCTCTCTCTCTCTCTCTCTCTCTCTCTCTCTCTCTCTCTCTCTCCCCCTTCCCCACTCATGTTGTCTCTCTCAAAATAAATAAACTAAAAAAAATAAAAATAAAAAATGGATGTAAAGATATCTATTTATAGCTAAAGGGGATTAAGAGGTATGAACTTCCAGCTATAAATAAGTCACAGACATGAAAAGTACAGGAGAGAATATAGTCAATAATATTGTAATAATGCTGTTTGGTGACAGATGGGGACTTTACTTATTGTGGTGAGCACTGAATAACATACAGAATTATTGACTCAATATGCTGTACACTGGAAGCTAATATAACATTGATTACTTCAATAAAAATGTTTTTAAAACTCCTAAAAATCAGTAATAAAAAGACAACCAATTTCAAAATGGGCAAAGGATTTGAAGACTTTTCTCAAAAGGAAACATACAAATGGTCAGTAAGTACATGAAAAGATGCTCAACATCAGTAGCCATTAGAGAAATATAGATCAAAACCACAGACACTAACTACTTCACACCCATTAGGATAGCTAAAATAAAAATGACAATACCAAGTACTGGTGAAAATGTGGAGAAATCAGAACACTTAAGCTTTACCAGTGGGACTGTAAAACGTTTCAGCCACTTGGGAAAATAGTTTGGCAGTTCATCAAAATGCTGAACACAGAGTAGCATATGACCCAGCAATTCCCCCACTTAGGTATATTCCCAAGAGACCTGAAAACATGTAGGTCTACATAAAAACGTGCGCATGAATTTTTATCACCCGCATTACTTACAATAGCCCAAAAGTGAAACAAATCAAATGCCCACCAAGTGATGAATGAACTAAGAAAATACGGCATACCCACACAGTGGAATATTACTCTGTTATTCAACAATAAAAAGGAATGGGTGATCTTGAAAACTTCCCTAAAGTGAAAGAAAAAATGACATATTGTATGACTCCATCGTTATGAAACGTCCAAAACAGACAATGCCCATACAGACAGAAAGCGGATTAGTGATTACAGGGGCTGGGGAGAGGGGATATGGGGAGTGACTGCCGGTGGGTACAGAGTTCTTTTTAGGCCATGAAAATGCTCGTGCTCACTTCCGCAGCACATATACTAAAACTGGAATGATACACAGATTAGCACGGCCCCTGCACAAGGATGACACACACACCTGTGAAGGTTTCTACATTGTTTTCTTGCCATTTGCAATGACATGGATGGAACTAGAGAGTATAATGCTAAGTAAGTGAAATAAGTCAGTCAGAGAGAGACAAATACCATAGGATTTCACTCATACGTGGAATTTAAGAAACAAAACAAATGAGCAAAGGGGGGAGAAAAGAGAGAGACAAACCAAGAAAGACCCTTAACTATTTATTGAGTACTGATGGCTACCAGAGGGGAGGCGGGTGGGGGGATGAGTGAAATAGGGGATCGGGATTAAGGAGTGAGCACCAGGTGATTAAAATTAAAACTTAAAGTTTGGGGGGGCCCTGGGTGGCTCAGTCGGTTGAGTGTCTAACTCTTGATTTTGGCCCAGGTCATGACCCCAGTATCATGGGAATGAGCCCACAATCAGGATCGTGTTGAACAAGGAGACTGCTTAAGATTCTTTCTCTCCCTCTGCCCTCTCCCCTACTTGCAAACTCTCTCCTTCCGTCTGCAAAGAAAAAGAAAGAAAGAAAGAAAGAAAGAAAGAAAGAAAGAAAGAAAGAAAGAAAGAAAGAAAAAAAAAACTTCAAAAAATTGGTCTAAAACAAGACATGGTGATGGTTACGCACCACTATGAATATAATAAAAGCCCCTGAATTGTATACTTTTAAAGGCACATGAATTATATCTCAATAAAGCTGTTACACATGTATATATTTTTAAGAGAGTACCCACCTGCGGTTTATCAACTAGATCGGCATCTGCATCAATGGCTTATTTTTTGTTCTATTACCAATAAGCTTAAAAATTATTTAGAAAAATACTAAACCAGAAAATCATCACAAAGGTGGGATGGACAGCATAGAGATAGTACTCTATGAAGATTTTTAACCTTAAATACTGCCAACATGTTATTCTCTTTCTAAACATATGCAATTAAGATCTATCTTAAAATTGTCGGGTTAATCTCTTCGGCGTGAACAGTCTGTTTTTACGAAGTCCACAGCTATTCAGGCATGTGGGCTAACTAACACCAAAGGGGGAAAAGTACATGGTGAAAACGTGGGCTGTAACAACTGAACCAGAATGGCTTCCGAGGGACTGAAACAAACGATGCTTGAAACTAAACGAGTCTCTGCCTTGTACTTTTAACAATCAGTCCTGGGTCATTATTAACAACTAAGTTTATAAATACTTGTGAAAATTAATGAAGGGAAATCCCACAAAAGTGGATTCAGGATGCCAGAAGAGGAGGCTAGAGGGACACCACTCAATGTCAATTACAGACCGTTAACAGAAGAATCTTTGACAGGAAAGAATCATGGATTCCAGGCCCCAACACTGAAATATGCATTGCATCTCCTACAAGAAATGGACCATCCCAGCAACTTGGCCCATGAGAAATCGTCACCCTGAACTCCTGCCTTTCTCCACTGGACTTCCTCTCAACTTCCTCCTTCTTCTCCATAAAATAACCTTCTTGTCCTTTGTTGGACTGGCCTATGGCTTTATTGTAGCTTGTTTGTCCTGAAATGCAATTCTCTGTTATTACCAAATAAACCTATTTTTGCTGGTAAAACAACTTTTATTTTTAAGGTTAACGTACTCAAACGTTCACTTAAAATACACCGAGGTTAACAAGCCAGATAGCAGGAAATCTGTGAATTTGGTGCCGGAAAGATGTTGCACTTCATCTAGTAAGAAAGAGAGCAACCAGCACCTCAATTTAAAAATGCAGTGACAGGGCACCTGGGTGGTTCAGTCAGTTAAGCCTCGGACTCTTGATTTTGGCTCAGGTCATGATCTCACGGATCAAGAGTTCGAGCCCCAAGTCGGGCTTTGTGCTGACAGCGCAGAGCCTGGCTGGGATTTTCTCCCTCTCTCTCTGCCCCTCCTCTGCTCACGTTCTCTTGGACTCCCTCAAAATAAAAAATAAAAATTAAATAAAAATTAAATAAAACTAAATAAATAAAAATACAGTTCCAAATTCTGAGCCAAACATTATAGAAAAATATATATATATATATATCTCCAGCCTTCTTGGGGAATGCATGAAAAGAAGCACATTTATCTGAATAAGTTTTAGATCTTTGTTAGAAGACAATTATTAGCTCCCACTAATAGTTTATAAGTTAATACGGGACATATTCTATCAATGATCAAACAGACCAAACTCAAAGATTAGACAAGGAAGACTGCACGATGTGGACTGAAGGAGAGAAGAAATGTAGATAGACTCTGTGAAGCAACAAGAATATTCAGAATCAAAGACAGACACAAGATAATACTCATCAAATTTCAAATCCAAATCCAAGAAACTATGGCTAGAGATAAATCTGGCAGGCCAAAGAAATCTTTACTTAGTAAAGTGATTTTAAGTTCATTTATTTATTTATAGAGCAGAAAGTTCAAGCAGAGGAGAGGCAGAGAGAGAGAGAGACAGAGACAGAGACAGAGACAGAGACAGAGAGACAGAGAGAGAGAAAGGGAGAGAGAATCCCAAGCTGGCTCCACACTGCCAACACAGAGCCAGATGCGGGGCTTGAACTCACAAATCATGAGATCATGACCCGAGCTGAAGTCGGACGCTTAATGAACTGAGCCACCCAGGCACCCCAGTAAAGTGATTTTCAGACTAAAAAAAATAATTATGGGGCACCTGGGTGGCTCAGTTGGTTAAGCGTCCGACTTCAGCTTGGGTCATGATCTCACGGTTTGTGAGTTTGAGCCCTGAGTTCAGCTCTGTGCTGACAGCTCAGAGCTTGGAGCCTGCTTCAGATTCTGTGTCTCCCTCTCTCTCTGCCCCTCCCCGGCTCACGCTCTGTCTCTCTCTCTCAAAATTAAACATTAAAAAAAAAATTTTTTTTAAGCAATTAGATGAAGAGGTAACCAAATTTTAACTGCACTCTAATTTTTCTGCCATTTATTTTCATGTTAGAACTCAGTTCAATCTTCTGAAAAGTTACCAATGAACCTGATTCTTGACAAGCAATGCTACTATTACGTCCTAAAGAAATTGGGGGCCGGGGGAGGGGCAGTCATGGTAACAATGTTCCAGCAATGTTAACATGCCATTTCCACTAACTTAAATAGTGGGATACTATGTTCCTGGCTCATACTTGTGCAGAGGTTTAAACATGCAAATAAATACACTACAGGAGGGGCGCCTGGGTGGCTCAGTGGGCTGGGCATCTGACTTTGGCTCAGGTCATGATCTCGAGGTTTGTGACTTGAGCCCCACAGCAGGCTCTGTGCTGACAGCTCAGAGTCTGGATCCCGCTTCAGATTCTGTGTCTCCCTCTCTATCTGCCCCTCCCCCACTCACACTCTGTCTCTCTCTCAAAAATAAATAATATTTAATATTTTAAAAAAATTTTAAATACACTACAGGAGACATGCACAATTAAATTTCAAGCTGAAACGCAATAGATATATTTATTGTATGACGTGCAATCAATTTTTGCATTAGAAGTGTGAACTCCACATCTGAAGATCCAAACATTTTAATTTTACATCAAAGGAGGAAAATAATATATACAAAAATATACAGTAACTTCGTTTTTCTTAGTTTGCATTCCCATGTCTAGACAAGCTTAAAAGACTATTTTAATATGATACTGGAGAGGGTGGGGAAATAAAAATACATATATTATGGTGTGGATTTGAAATAAAAAAGATAAGGAACCATAAGTTGGCTCCTTTTATAGGAGCATACTAGGATTATGAATTTTGATACCATTTAAATCTATACTCTGCACAAAATACAGGCAAAATATGATTTTCTATAAACAGAAACTTGCAATTTTTATATCTTATTCTAAAATGTCACTAACATTTTAATGGAGTCATCTCAATATTTTTCTGTTCTTTAGGGGCACCTTGGTGACTCAGTCTGTTCAGCATCCGACTTCAGCTCAGGTCACGATCTCACAGTTGGTGGGTTCGAGCCCCATGTCAGGCTCTGTACTGACAGCTCAGGGCCTGGAGCCTGCTTCGGATTCTGTGTCTCCCTCTCTCTCTGGCCTTCCCCCACTCATACTGCCTCTCTCTGTCTCTCAAAAGAATGAATAAATGTTAAAAAAATGAAATAAAAATAAAAATAAAAATAAATAATATTTTTCTGTTATTTGTACATAGTACTAACATCCCATACATTTGTCTCTTAGGAGTTCTGAAAGAGAATTTATCTACTGTAGCCAAATCAATATTATAACAAAGGCATGTTGTATGGCGGTGGCGGGGGGTGGGGTGGGGATAAATTTCTGGATTCAGTGATTAAAGAAAACAAGGACTAGGGAGTAAACGGTCTGGTAGAAATTCACTGAGAGCAGAGACTATGTGCTGGTCTGATGTGCAGGTGCGATACTTACAAACAAAAGTGGGCAGGGGGCAGTGATGGAAAAATTAAAACTACAGATGGCAGCTATCTTCTAGCAGAATCTACACAAACCTGGAAGTTCTCACAGCAGAGTCACAGCATTCTGCAAAATTAAGTAAACACTGAGAAGTGTATTTGTATTATCTGGAGTTACCAAAGGAACTAAAGATGGAAACTCGGGGGTGCGGACAAAGGAAGGAAAAGGTATTGTCAATTTTTCAACCTAATCTCTTCGGTACTACTTTACCATTTTATTTATTACCAAATGCAGGTATTCAATTTTTAACACCAAAAATTTTAATTAAGGATGAAAGAAAATGACATCGTTCGATCTCCTTATACACACAGTAGATCTGTTTCTAATCTGAAAAACATTCGAAAACAGTGTTCATTCGATCCCATGACAATAGAATATAATAACAATGATAGTAAGAAATGTTGATACAGGCACAGAACAAAATCTGTAGGCTCATTTTTTTTTTAATTAAAAAAAATTTTTTTTAACATTATTTTATTGCTGAGAGACAGAGAGACAGAACACAAGCAGGGGAGGGGCAGAGAGAGAGGGAGACACAGAACCTGAAGCATTCTCCAGCTCTGAGCTGTCAGCAGAGAGCCTGATGCAGGGCTTGAACCCACAAACCGTGAGATCATGACTTGAACTGAAGTCGTATGCTTAACGGACTGAGCCACCCTGGGCGCCCCTGTAGGCTCACATTTCAAACTCCTATACCAAATTATCTTATCGGTTAATGGGGCGGGAGCAGGGGGTAGGGGAACAGCAAGTAACTTTCACTTTCTATACCAAGTAATACTGTAACTTTAAAATTGAATATACCCTGGGGTGCCTGGGTGGCTCAGTTGGTTAAGCATCCGACTTCAACTCGGGACATGATCTCATAGTTCATGAGTTCGAGCCCTGTGTCGGGCTCCGTGCTGACAGCTCAGAGCCTGGAGCGTGTTTCGGATTCTGTGTCTCCCTCTCTCTCTGCCCCTTCCCTGCTCATGCTCTGTCTCTCTCTCTCTTTAAAATAAACATTAAAAAAATAAAAATATTCTATAAAATTGAATATATATTACTTTTGTCAGGGATCCTAAAGATAAAGAATATAAACTAAAACACGTACGCCTAGAAAAGTAACTGAGAAACAAAATCAGAGTAAAAGATTAATAGCAGTATTTCTGAGAGAAAGAAAGAACGGGCAGGTTACTTTTTCCCTTCATGTTTTTCTGGGTTTTGCCCCAAATATCATACAAACCAGCTATATTCCTTTATAATGGAGAACTTGTATTTTTTACAAACGATTTTTAAGAATATACTCAGATGAGAATCTTCTAGTATAGGCATGTTGACCCACCACTTCCTTAAAAGTATCCAGCTTTATGGAATATCAACATGTAAATATCTCGTCAATTCTAAGGCCTACATATTAACATCTCTGAAATCAAGATGCATCTTACAATCAGCCAGTGACAGTTGGGATACAGTTGTCATTGCCTGGATGCGTGTGGCGATCAAAAGTACCAGCACTAGGGGTGCCTGGGTGGCTCAGTGGGTTGAACGCCCCACTCTTTTTTTTTTTAATTTTTTAAAATATTTATCTATTTTTGAAGAAAAGAGAGACAGGATGTGAGTGGGGGAGGAGCAGAGAGCAAGGGAGACACAGAATCCAAAGCAGGCTCCAGGCTCTGAGCTGTCAGCACAGAGCCCGATGCAGGGCTCGAACCCACAAACTGTGAGATCATGACCTGAGCCGAAGTCAGACGCTTAACTGACTGAGCCTCCCAGGGGCCCCAAGCATCCCACTCTTGATTTCAGCTCAGGTCATGATCTCCTGGTTCGTGGAATCAAGCCCAGTGATGGGCTCCTTGCTGGGTGTGGAGCCGGCTTGGGGTTCTCTCTCTCCCTCTCTCTCTCTGCCCCTCCCTCACTCATACATGTGCTAAATAAATATTTTAAAAAATTAAAACATTAGGGGCACCTGGGTGGCTCAGTCGGTTAAGCGTCCGACTTCAGCTCAGGTCACGATCTCACGGTCTGTGAGTTCAAGCCCCGCGTCGGGCTCTGGGCTGATGATGGCCCAGAGCCTGGAGCCTGCTTCCGATTCTGTGTCTCCTTCTCTCTCTGACCCTCCCCCGTTCATACTCTGCCTCTCTCTGTCTCAAAAATAAATAAACGTTAAAAAAAATATTAAAAAAAAAAAAATTAAAACATTTAAAAAAAAAGCACCAGTAGTAAAACTTAGACAACAAGGTAAACACAGAACTATCATATGACCCAGCAATTACACTCCTGGGTATATACCCAAAGGAATTGTTAGCGGGGGCTCAAATACATACTTGTACACCCATGTTCACTGGAGCGTTATTCACAATAGCCAGAAGGTGGAAAGAGCCCAGGTATCTATCAACTGATTAAGGGATTAACGAATTATAGCATACCCGTGCAATGAAGTGGTATTCAGTCATACCATGGAAGGAAACTCTGACACACAGACATGAATGAACCTTGAACATTATGCTAAGTTGAAAGAAGCCAGACACAAAAGGACAAAATACTATATGATTCCACTATTTTTTTAAGTCCACTTATTTTGAGAGCGCATGAGTGCACATATGCACGAGCAGGGAAGGGACAGAGAGAGAGGGAGAGAGAATTGCAGGCAGGATCTGCACCGTCAGCACGGAGCCCAATGTGGGGCTCGATCCCAGGAACCACGAAATCACGACCTGAGCCGAAACCAAGAGACAGACGCTTAACCGACTGAGCCGCGCAGGTGCCCCTGTATGATCCCACTTTTACGAAATATCTACACCAGGCAAATGCATTGAGGAAGTAAATGAGAGGTTACCACGAAGCTGAGAAAAGTGGAGATGAGCAGTTATGACTTCATGGTCACAGAGCTTCTGTTTAGTATGATTAAAAAAAAAAGTTTGTAAATACACAGTGGTGACATTATGAATGTAACTAATGCCACTGAATTGTATACTTAAAAATGGTTAAAATGGTAAATTGTTAGATATTTTTACCACAATTTGTAAAAATTACTAATGTAACACACCAAAACCCACTGGATGGGTAAACTGTATGAAATGTGAGTTGTATCTCAATAAAGTGGTTTTTAAAACTTGGGGAGCTAAGAATAGCCCATCCTTCTGAAAAAGTGTCAGTGTCAACACTATGGCACAACACGTGGAAATATACAAATATCGGTGATTCTGTGCCAAACGGTTGAGGAGAGATGGACACTGAATATGAAGATACCTTAGGAATTCTTTCATCTCTCCTGCTTTTTCTTTTTAATTATAATGCACAAGAACACTACACGATAAAAATCTATATTTCAGTGAGCTACCTGTTCAAGACTGTAAAATTAAAATGTCAGATCATAAGAAAGCCACGTCACTGTTTGACTCTCAGCATCTTGCTCATCGAGGGGCACCTGTAACGGCGCGTCTCGCAATCAGTGTGCACACGCCACTCACAGCGGCATGTACACATGGGCCCGCGTGCACACACACATGGGCCCTTTCCCTAAGCAACCTGTGAAATCAAACATACATTTGCATTCCCAAACAGTAATTTCTGAAAATAAAAAAGCACCAGGAAGAATATGTGAAATGAATACCATTTGGCCAAATTCCGTGTTGGCTGTTGCAAGCACTCAAAGAAGGCACTGGCTTCACATGGAGGTATGACACAGCAGAAATCTAATACAGATATAATGTCTATTACTCATTTGGAGCCATGACTCAGAGTATTTTAAAAATACATATGGAAACCAGAGTCTTTTCATAACTAGACTACAAACGAGAAACTCGTGCCAAGACGTGACAAACACAAATCTTAAAAAGCTTCACAGATTTGAATCTCCCATTTAAAACACAAACTATTTTATCAATGCTTTGATGTAATCTTGAAATTGCAGGAGCCACAGAGTTTAAAAGCCCGGGAACATTTTTCTGGTTTTGATGATGCTAATCACCTGTCCAATTAATGGTCAATGATCACTGCAGGACATATATAAGTTCAGGGGAAACCCACATATTGATGGAGGTGATAATTGGGGTCTCTTGTTGCATGTAAAAAGCAATTTGCAGTGGATACACCTGGACGCAACTTTTCAGCTGGAAGAAAAGTACTGCAAAACTTTCCATTTTTACAATAACTTAATCATTTGGGTCACTATAGAAGTGACGGATGCTCATCAGAAATCAGAGTAAACAATAAAAGCGCACCATAATCTCACCACCTAGCTCTGACTTCCATTCCTGTTGTCACGTGGAGCCTTTCCGTGCATGTCGGAGAGTGAGCGATGAAGTGCCCAAGGGCCCAGCTCTGGGCCGGACTTACAGATTCAAGTCCGACCTCTTCTACTCACTGGCCGAGTGACCATGGGCCAACTAGGCAACAGTTCTGTGCCTGTCTGTCAAGTAGGAATAACAGAAGCTCCTTCATCAAGTTTTTAAATATAACGATCCCACACATACAGTTTTGCTACCTGCTTTTTCGCTTAACAAAAAAAAGCATGAACCAGTTTCCATGTCATTAAATACCCTTTAAGGGCCACAATGCATTCCATTACACAGTTGTTCCACAATGTACTCTGACCCTCAGAGCCAGGCATTTAACCGTTCCCAGTATGTCTGCTATTCCAACAGGCCTTTACACGAGACCAGGAACGGCTGGGAGGCAGACGTCCTAAATCTCAGGGACAGAGACCCTATGCACACACAGACCAGGCCATTAGCCTAGGAGATGGCCTTTGTGCCTCCCGGCCACCTGAGCCACCTTAGGCTTCTCACCTTTGGTGCCCAGCCTCCTGGCCATTCGTGAGTCCCCAAGAGTCTTGCAATAAATTCTCTTATGCTTAAATTAGCCAAAGTCCGTTTCTGTTACTTGTCACCAAAGCACTTTCCTGATACACACGATCACATTCTCTCCCATAATATTCCATTACACACACACAAATAATGACGCCACCAACCAACCTCTCCAAGTCAGCTGTGTCCCAGGAAGGAGTAGGTAAAACCAGACAGCTCTAGTGCAAAGCACCGAAGTTCTCTGAAAGATAGACATTTTTATCCCTGTGAAAATTCTGCTCTGAGAGTCTTCATGCACTTATAGGCCTGGGATGCTACAATTAATTACACAGAGTATATAATCTATAAAAAGACCAATCCAATCTTTCTCAGAGGAAAAAAAAATCAAATTGCAAATACTACTATTACTACTAATAACTAGTAATATTTATATACTGTTGTAAATACCTTACCTGCTAGTCATTTAATCGTGGCAATAAATTTGTAAGCACTACTGTTATCCCCATGTTATACACAAGGAAAGTGAGGCATCAGAGAAACTGAGTAACTTGCCCGAGGTCACACAGCTATTCAGGATTTGAACCCAGGCAATCCAGCTTCAAAACCTATGTTTTCAACCACCATATATACTGCTTCTTGATTTTTGTCTCATAACGACAGATTTTTTAATTATGATCACATATTACATCTTCATTATTATGTGTCAGAGTTGGATGTAAATGGCAAAGGGAGATTTCCCACATAGATGAACTCCAGTAAGTACTTCATCTTCTACCGTGGCTTCTCCTGCTAAGACTACGTATGATCCCAGTACCTAAAACAATCTATGGGGCGTCTGGGTGGCTCAGTCGGTTAAGCGTCCGACTTCAGCTCAGGTCATGATCTCACGGTTCGTGGGTTCAAGCCCTGCATCAGGCTCTGTGCTGACGGCTCGGAGCCTGGAGCCTGCTTCAGATTCTGTGTCTCCCTCTCTCTCCGCCCCTCCCCCAATCGCATTCTGTCTCCCTCTCTCTCAAAAATAAATAAAAAACATTAAAAAAAATAAAAATAAACAAAACAACCTATCATTCCCCTTCCTCCCTGAACAAATGCCAAGTGCTGTTCCGTTTCTAAGCCTTCCCTCAAGCGGTTTCCATTATTTAAAACACCCTCCGAACCCAACACCCACCTGCGTATTCCCATCCAGGAACGAAATGGCAATCTCAAATGCCACAATCCCCACACACCTCCCTCAAGCCTATCCAGATGGAATGAATCTGCCTACCCCCATAGTCCTGTGATTCTGTTTACCTCCAGTAGAGCATGCATTACAATCTGCTAGTTTTTTCTCCCCATCCATCCCTTCCCAATGTAAGGTTCTAGAAAGCAGAGACTACATCTAATAAATTCTCTTCTTTTACTTGGTACCCTCCACCATACAGAAAAAAGTTATCGCAAGAAGTAGTTGCTCCATTAATGATGACTGAGCTTAAGGGAAGCAGGCTGTGGAAATCTATAGAGAGAGACTATCCCAAAGAAGCAAAAGGGAAAATATCAAAGATCTAGAAAAATTTAGCTTATCATTAAGCTACTTTAAATCCCTGTGAGGGGCGCCTGGGTGGCTCAGTCGGTTAAGCGGCCGGCTTCGGCCCAGGTCATGATCTCGCGGTCCGTGAGTTTGAGCCCCGCATCGGGCTCTGTGCTGACAGCTCAGAGCCTGGAGCCTGTTTCACATTCTGTGTCTCCCTCTCTCTCTGACCCTCCCCCGTTCATGCTCTGTCTCTCTCTGTCTCAAAAATAAATAAACGTTAAAAATAAATAAATAAATAAATAAATAAATCCCTGTGAATAGAAATCTCAACACCTATCATTAAGAGACACTATCATTTGTGGAATTTTAACATGTATCTCAGTAGGTCCTTTTATGGTCTGAATGTGCACACTGTGGGAAACGAACAAGGAAATTTTTTGGAAAACTATTTAAAACATTTGGTAAATACTGGGAACACAAGGTCATATGAACCACAAAGAAAAAGTCGAAACTCTGGCCACCACCATAGTAAGCAGTGAGGGTTATAACTGCAGGCAAACCAGACAGGTGGTCAGCTCTCACTTTAAGAAACCCATTGCCGGGGTGCCAGGGTGGTTCAGTCAGTTGAGCATCCGACTCTTGATTGTGGCTCAGGTCATGGGATCGAGCCCCACGTCGGGCTCTGCGCTGACAGCATGGACTGCTTGGGCCTCTCTCTCTCTCCCTCTTTCACTCTGTCCCACTCTCTCTCTCTGCCCCTACCCAGCTCATGCTCTCTTTCTCAAAATAGAATCCCATTGCCTTCTGTATCTCTTATCTTCCTTCTTTGGTTTTCCTCAAGTCATTTATGGATTAAATCAAAGCTAAGAAGCTCTTTGCATTTTCTGAATTACTGCTCATTCCTACAGTGAAGATGAAATATTCCCTTTGAGTTTTTCCCATATTGGAAAAGTAAATGTGGAAAATGGCAGGAAGAAATCCAAATAATTGTAATTATTAACCAAATGGAACTAACGTACTATTACCGTTGATTCTATGATAAGTTTTGGGGAAAAGAAGATTCCTGCATCAACAAAGACAACTCTCTGCCCACACCACCTGTGGACCAAACACAGAAGGAGCCCTCCTGTGCCATCTGTAGGAAGGGGTAGAAATGAAATCCACCCTTACCACCTGACACATGAAGTCCTCTGCCACCATGAGGAACCCTCGCCAGAAGGAGCATCTGAAAGAATGCATTCTTTTCAGAAAACTAAAGCCTCACTTTTATTATTTTTTGTAAAGATATTCCTCTTAAGCAAACTCTACACCCAAAGTGGGGCTCAAACTTACAACCCCAAGATCAAGAGTTGCAATAAACTTATAAGTTTACTGCTCTACTGACTGAGCCAGCCAGGCACCCATCACCTCTCACCCCCAAAATAAAACCCACCTTGAGGTCTTTCTGATTGGACTTGGTTGATTCCTTCTGATTCATACTCATTAGGAGTTCCTGGAAATCCCTTTCATATAAGACAACTAAAAACAGGAAAACAACTATCTTCAAACTCAGAGAAAGTTGCATACACATGACCTCCAACAGTTTCCACCGGAGATGATCTTTCTGTTCAATTTGCGAGATTGCCTGTGCCAAATAGCATACAGTTATAGGAAGCAAGCAATATTAAGCTGGTCCCAGCCTTTCCAAAGCCAATTCCAAAGTGGCACCAAATGGTATTCCCAGAGAAAAGAGGTTACCCTTAATGAAATCGCACTTGTTCTTTTGAGTATTAGTAACAACACCGGGGTAGTGAGACACATGATTGTCCACCTCAACAGCAAATTTATTTGCACTTGTCTACACCTGGCCCAGAAAATATGTGACAAATATCCCGAAAGAGTGAAAAGGAGGAAAACTGAGGTTGTCACTCTAATTTGCCTATCTGAGAACACTTTCAAAATTGTTCTTAAAAAAAAAAAAAGGATTCATAATAGACATGTCTAAACTCACTTAAAAAGTTTTAAGAAAATCCCATGAAAATGTATGAAAGGCACTAACAACAGAGCTAATCAAACCACAGTGAAAGTCAAACCCTGCTCACAACCTAAAGAACACTCGGCCATTGTTGCTGTGTGGAGTCTCAACAGATGGTCCATACCAGGCATTCCCTGTTACACCCTTGCACTCAAGACTTTCAATTTGTTTTTTAATATAACTTATTGTCAAATTGGCTTACATACAACACCCAGCGCTCATCCCAACAAGGACTTTCAATCTTTAAAAGATGAATAGGATCTCTCATCTTGAAAAGAAGCATTCTTTTAATAAAGAATAACAACACCAGGATGCTTGGGTGGCTCCGTTGGTTAAGCATCAACCTCCTGATTTCAGCTCAGGTCACGAACTCACAGTTGGTGAGTTCGAGCCCCGTATCGGGCTCTGCACTGACAGCATGGAGCCTACTTGGAATTCTCTGTCTCCCTCTTTTTCTGTCCCTCCTCCCCACCTCAATAAATAAATAAGTGAACATTAAAAAGGGGGAGGGTTCCTGGGTGGGTCAGTGGGTTAAGCATCTGACTCTTGATCTCGATTCAGGTTCATGATCTCATGGTTCGTGAGGTCTAGCCCCACGTCAGGCTCTGAGCCTGATTGGGATTTTCTCTCTCCCTCTTTTTAGAGATGTGCACACGCCTGGAGGTATGTGTTTAAATCCTGTGAAAGCGCATAAGTTAAATAAAGATCCTTATATGTTATGTCTATGCAACTACATATGCAGTCACAGGCCCCTCTTGTTAACCTCAACCCCAGATTTTACTTTCTCTGTATGACTTCCCCACATGGTGACCAATGAATGACACACCTAACATCTCAGAGGCTAAGTTTTCAAATTTCCTAGAATAGAACTATACCAGAGAAGATGGCTTAAACATCAGTCAGATGGGTAAGTTTCCTATCCAGTGACCGTATCAACCAAACTAGGGCACGTTTTAGAAAAAGAAAGGGTACTATTATTGATTATGCCAGGACAGCAGGTTTAAAACAGAATTGTTCCAGACAGAAACAAAAAATACAGTTACCCTAGAATATGCCCACCAGATGAAATTTTTTTCCACTTCCAAGAGACATTTCTACTGTTCTATAGATGCCAAAACATGCAATAAATCACCTTCTCTTAGGCATGCTATTTGATAATGGCAGATAAATTAGAACCTGGGAGAAAAGGAAGGCAAGATATGACTAAGTCTTGAAATATGTTGTCCAATAGACTAATGCAGAAACTGACAGCATTCCTGCTCATCCAAGATTTGAAAAGGACACAGAAGCATTGTCCATTAGATGCACATCACCTTCCAGAGTCATTTTTTCAATTTAATCACTAAAGACACAACTGTAAGCCTAAAGTAATATACACAGCTTAAATCAAGAGAGAGGGTTACTAAGAACCATGGGTGGGATTCTCAATCTACAAGATTAACAAACCTGTGTTGTGAAGAGATTAATTTCTTCTAATTGATATTAAGAACCTAATTTCACTTAATTCTAAGAAGTTGAAAATCAGTCTGCACCCTTGGAAATAAGATGTTAAGGGAATCAGATGATTTTTTTTAACGTTTATTTATTTTTGAGAAAAAGAGAGAAAAGCCACAAGCCAGAAAGAGGGAGACAGAGGATCTGAAGCAGGCTTCTTGCTATGAGTGCAGAGCCTGACATGGACTCGAACCGAGAGATCATGACCTGAGCCAAAATTAAGAGTTGGCCGCTTAGCCAACTGAGCCACCCAAGCACCCCTGGAATAGGACGATTTCTTATGTGCAACTATTTACCCATGTTCTCTACTCTTCCCTACTCTGTTATACTCCATCCTGTGATACTGGGGCTAGGACTCCCAGATCCCATGCTGGCAGTCTCCCTGTTCACTTCTGCAAT
Source organism: Neofelis nebulosa (assembly GCF_028018385.1). Taxonomy (NCBI): domain Eukaryota; kingdom Metazoa; phylum Chordata; class Mammalia; order Carnivora; family Felidae; genus Neofelis; species Neofelis nebulosa. The sequence continues at coordinate 6,171,215 of NC_080799.1, forward strand.
GCAAAGTTCTAGAGAGAGGGTGAGAGATGAGGAAGAAAAAGAGGCTTCTTGCCTGTTTCCCTATTTCTGTTAACATCACTCCAGCAGCAGCTGAATTCCCAAATGTAGAAATTTATCCACAGATAGGCTTGCTGATGGGTAAACTGACACACATGCATTACAGCATCGTGTGTAAAAGTACAAGATTATAGACACCCTATATGTCCGTTAAAGATGGTCAGGCAATTTAACATAAATAAGGCAGTAATGGAGGAATAGAGTAACCAAAAAAAGGGACGTAAGACATACAGAAAACCAATATCAAAATGGCAGGGGGGCCTGGCTGGCTCAGTTAGAGGAGCCTGCAACTCTTGATCTCAGGGTTGAGTTTGAGCCCTACATTGGGTGTGAGATTACTTAAAAACAAAAGCTTTTAAAAAAATAATAGACATCTTTGTAACTTTTTTTTTTTTTTGGCCAGTGACAATAATTAGCATTTTATTTTCTTCACTATGGACCCGACAATAAAGCCCAAGTCTAAAAGCTGTACCTGGTTATAGTCTCCTTAGTATAACTGGCTATGTAACACAAATGTAAAAGCTTCACGGATATTGGTAGAAGTTTTTCTTTATCAGCAAATACATAAATGTATATTAAACTCTTCAATTGAAAGGCAGAGATGAATGAAATGGATAACAAAACATGATCCAACTATATGCTGTTCACAAAAGATTCATTTTAGATTCAAATACACAAATCGGTTAAAAGTGAACGTATAGAAAAAGGTATTCCACACTAACAGTAACCAAATTCAACAGCTGGAGTGGCTATATGAATTAATATCAGACAAAATAGACTTTAAGACAAAAACTGTAACAAGGGACAAATAAAGACCTTATGTAATAATAAAAGAGTCAATTCATGAAGAAGATAAAATAATTATAAATATTTATAAATATATATGCACCTAACAATGGAGCCCCAAATATATAAAGGAAAAACTGACAGAATTGAAGGGAAAAAAAAGAAAGTTCCACATTAATAGTTGGAAGTATCAACACCCCACTTTCAATAATGGATAGAACAATTAGAATAATGGATAGAACAAGGAAATAGAAGACTTAACACTACAAACCAACTAGACCTAACAGACAAATAGAACATCCCATCCAACAACAGCAAAAAACACATTCTTCTCAAGTGCATTCTCCAGGATTAACTATACATTAAGCCACAAAAAGTCTTAATAAACTTTAAAAGACTGAAATAATTCCAAGTATCCTTTCCAAACACAGTGGAATGAAGTTGGATATCAATAATAGAAGGAAATTCGTAATTCACAAATGTGTTGAAGTTAAACAATGCACTTTTAAAAAATTAATGGGTCACATAAACATTACAGGGTAAATTAGGAAATACTTTGAGATAAATGAAAATAAAAATACCACGTTTTGAAACATAGGAGATGCAACAAAAGCAGTGCAAAGAACTGGAAATTTATACCTGTAAATGCCTACATTGATTGAAAGAGGAGGATCTCAAGTTAATAATCTAACCTTCCATCTAAATGAACTAGAAAAAGAAGGGCAAACTAAACCCAGAGGAAGCAGAATGAAACAATAAAGATCAGAGCAGAGATAAGTGAAGTAGAAAATTAAAAAAGAAAATCAACAAAACGAAAAGTTGGTTCTTTGAAAAAGTCAACAAAACCAACAAATGTTTAGCTAGACTGACCAAAGGAAAAGACTACTCAGATCACTAAAATAAGAAATGGAAGTGAGATTGGTCATTCTTGCTGATCTTAGAGAGATGAAAAGGATAAGAGAACACTATGAAACACTGTATGCCAACAAATTAGAAAACCTAGATGAAATGCAGAAAATCTTAAAAACGCAGAAATCACCAAAACTGACTAGAAAAGAAAGAGCAAATTCCGAATAAGTCTAGAACAAGTAAAGATTCAGTAATCAAAACACATCCAAAAAGGAAAAGTCCCAGGACCAGATGAGTTCACTGGTGAATTCCACCCAACATTTAAATAAAAATTAACACCAACCTTCCTAAATTCTTTCAAAACTAGAAGAGGGAATACTTCCTAACTCATCCTGTGAAGCCTCTATCACCCTTATACCAAAGTCAGACAAAGACATAGCAGACCAAAATCTTGTGAATAGAAATGCAAATAATCCTCAGTGAAATACCAGGAAATTGAATACAATAACATATTAAAAGGATTCTATACCAGAACCAAGTGAGTTTTATCCAAGAAATGCAAGGGTGGCTGAACAATAAAAAATCATTTAATGTAATATATAATATTAACAGAATTTTTTAAACTGCAGTATCATTGAATTAATGCAGAAAAAGAATCTGACAAATTCCAATATCTGTTCATGATAAACAAAAAATAAAAACACTCAACAAACTAAGAACAGAAGGGAACTCCCTCAACTGGAAAAGGGCAGCTATGAAAAACCCACAGCTAACATCATCTTTGGTGATGAAAGGCTGAATGGTTTTCCCCTAATAACAGGACTAAGATTAGAATGTCTACTCTTGCCAGATAAAAAAGCATCCAGATTGGAAAGGAAACAATAAAACTATCTTTTTCACATATGACATAATCTCATCTACAGAAAACCCTAGAGTCCACACAAAAGCTATGAAAGCTAATAAATGAGCTCCACAAAACTGCAGAACACAAAATCAGCATACTAAAATCAGTTATATTTCTATACGCTAGCAACGAACAATCCAAAAAAAAAAGCTAACATGCCACTTTACCTTATTGAAAAGAACAAAATACTTAGCAATAAATTTAACCAAAGAAGTACAAGACTTAGACACTGAAAACTACAATACATTGTTATGTGAAATTCTAAAAGACCTAAATAAATAGATATCCCTTTTCATGGATTGTAATGTTCAATAATGTTTAAATGGAAATAATTCCCAAATTAACCTACAAACTCAAAGCAATTCCTATCAAGACCCACCTGCCTTTTTATAGAAATGGACAGGTTCGGGGTGCCTGGGTGGCTCAGTTGGTTAAGCGTCTGACTTCGGCTTAGGTCATGATCTCACGGTCCGTGGGTTCGAGCCCCGCATTGGGCTCTGTGCTGACAGCTCAGAGCCTGGAGCCTGCTTCAGATTCTGTGTCTCCCTCTCTCTCTGACCCTCCCCCGTTCATGCTCTGTCTCTGTCTCAAGGATAAATAAACATTAAAAAAATTAATAAAAAGAAATAGGCTCATCCTAAAATTCATACAGCATTGCAAAGGATCCTGAAGTCAAAACAATCTTGAAAAAGAATAAAATTAGAGGACTTACACTTCCTATTTCAACTTACTACAAAGCAATAGTTATCAATATAGTATGAAACTGGCATAAGAAGAGACATTCTAGACCAACAGAATACAATTCAGAGTCCGGAAATACAGCAATACATTTATGGTCAAATGATTTTTGACAAGGTGCCAAGTCCAATCAATAAGGGTTTTCAACAAATGGTCTTTCCAACAAATGGTGCTGGAACACCTAGATATCCACTTGCAAAAGGATACATTTGGACCCCTATCTCACAACATACACAAAAATCAATTCAAAATGAATCAAGGACCTCTATCTAACCGCGTAAACTATAAAACTCTGAGGAAGAAACACAGGGGTAAAGTTTTTATTACTTTGGATTAGGCAATGGTTGCTTAAATACGACACCAAAAGCACAAACAACAAAATTAAAAAAACAGATAAATGACTTTATCAAAGTTAAAAAATCTTGTGCATCAAAGGACCCTATAGGAAAGTGTAAAGACAACCTACAGATTGGAAGAAGATATTTGGAAATCATACCAAATAAAAGGGTCTAGAATCCAGAATATGTTTTAAAAAAAATTTATAACTCAAAACAAAAATACAAACAACACAATTGGTAGACATTTCTCTAAGGAAGATATGCAAATGGCCAATAAGCACATGGAAAGACCCTCAACATCTTTAGTCATTAGGGAAATACAAATCAAAACCACAGTAACATTAGGATGGCTATAATAGTTAACTCTTAGGAAGGAAGGAAAAAGAGAGGGAGAGAGAGAAGGAAAGAGACAAAGAGAGAGAAAGAAAGAATGAAAGAAAGAGAAAGAAAGAAAAAATGAATAAGCGTTTGCTAAGATGTGGAGAAACCGAACCCTCATACACTGCTGGTGGGAGGATGGTAAAATGATGCAGCCACTATGGAAAACAATTTAGCTGTTGCTTTTTAAACACAGAATTCCATATGACCTAGCATTTCTACTCTGAGGTATATATCCAAGAACACTGCAAACATATGTTCACACAAAAATTTGCACATCAATGTTCACAGCAGCTTTATTCATAACAGCCAAAAAGTGGGAACAACCCAAGTGTCCATCAACTGATGGATATAGAAAATGTGGTCCATCCATCCAATGGAATATTATTCAGCCATAAAAAGGAATGAAGTAGTGATACACACTACAACATGAATGAACCTCGAAAACATTATGCTAAGTGAAAGAAGCCAGACTAAAAAAGGCCACATATTGTATAGAACTGCATTTTTCTGAAATGCCCAGAATCAGCAAATTCATTGAGCTAGAAAGCAGATTAGTAGTTGCCAGGGCGAGGCTTGGCGGGGGGGGGGGGGGGGGGGGGGGCGGTGAGGGGGATGAAGAGTGACTGCGCAGTGGGCATTGGATTTCCTTTTTGGGATGATGACAATGTTCTGGAGTTCGACAGTGATGACGGTTATACGTTGGGAATGTACCAAAGCCACTGAATCATACATGACACCAGTATGTATCAATAAGACTGATATATATGGAAGCTTTCCAAGATATATTACTGGGTGAAAAAGCAAGGCATAGAACTGAGTATATGTTCCCCCTAAAGAAGAAGGGGTGTGAAGGGAGAGGAAAAATATATAAGCATTTTTACCTAATACACCTCTGCAAAGATAAACAAGAAGGTTACCACCAGACTGTCTCTGGGGAAAAGAACTTCAAGGATAGGGGCTGGTGAGAAAACACTTCCTTTTTAAAATAAGCCATCTTGTACAGTCTACATGTTGCTCCATGTATAGATCCTCCCCAACCCCTGCCAGAAAACAGCAACAACAAATTGACCTTTGTGAAAAGGGAAATATTTAAATAAAGGGGTGGTTATATAATGAAAATACACTAATGGGAAGATTGTTGACCCACACTGGGGGAGAAAGCGGGGTGGGAATGAGATTCTACATGTGTTTGACAATGTAAGGGACTGGTATACTGTTTTAGAATATAATTACACAAATCCCAAATATAAGGGCATATGGATAGTGTGATGATTGCACAACAGACACTGAATGGCTGTCTGAGTATGTGACAGCCTCAGTATGACCAGCCTGAGTTTGGCTGGTCCAGCTACAAATACTGCCCAGGAAGCCGTCCTCAGGCTCCCTGACTCCCTAGGGGCAGGGAAGCCTGGTTCCTCCCTCCTTCCACTTCAGATCAAGCTCTCCAGCTGGGGCCTGTGGGCACCAACAAGTAAGGTGGCCCATGTTGAAAGGATGTAAAAACATGTTTTCTTGGACTCTGGGAGAAAGAGGGAGATTGTGCAGCACGCCCATGATTGTCATCAACGACCCCCTTTCAACTCTTTCTTTCAGCTTGAAAGATCTTGCAGCTGTATTGTTCTCCAGAAAAATTAAATGTACTGGCTTATTAACTCATGGCTTCTAAGTCTCCAGGTACATTTACAAGCATACACAAGGAAGTCCTATCATTACCCATCACTACCTACAATACAACCCAGACAAAGTGCTGGTTTTAGCCGTACTTCCTTGGACTGGTGACTGTTTCCCATTTCTGTTGGATTACCATCAAATCTTGCCTCCTAACCTTTAAATTCACCACAGAAGCTGCTAGTGATTCTGACTACCATGACAGAACCCCCTGAAGCAGCTGGGGGTGACAGCCAGTCCCTTCCTGCCCCATCTTCTTTATTTCTAGAGCGGGGGGAAAAAAACAACACCAAACCTGGAAGCCCCACATAGCAGCTGCTTTTGTGGTCTGTGACTTAATTTAAGGAAGTATTCTATGAAACCTCCAAAAAGAATCTAAATTTAGATCGAAGTCTTTCACCACCGATGCCAGCCTCTCCAGCTAGGAAACCCACACGCACAGCAGCACAGTAAGGGGGGAAAACAACAAATTTAAAATACACATAAAAGTGTCATCATCGAGGGATTGAAGCTAGAATTATTCAGGCCAAAGAAATTTTCTTCTGGTACCACCAACATCTTAGTTTTTGATAAAGGAGTAGTGATTACAGAAACTTTTAGGGAGAGAAGCAGTGACATAAGGGAGACAGGTTTTCTTTACGAGATTTCTACTAAGAGAGCTAGGAACTACTGTATATACCAGGATGTCTGTAATGACTTAAGTCCAGCATCGAAGTATTAAGATCAACATATTGCCTAAAAAGAGTTCTCTAACACTGAGTCAGACAGGAAGGAAAAACCACCTACTTAACACTACTATTTCCCCAACACCTCACTCTTCCCAAGTGTGTCAATTTAGACCTTGAACTCTGAGATAACAGTCACACTGGGATGGCTTGATATTAATGGCAATTAACAGGGAGATAGCACTCTCTCCTCGGCATTTTTTTTTTCACCTTGAAGAGTGAGTCTGTCTGATCCATTTATTTATTTTGAGAGTGAGAGAGCATGAGTAGGGGAAAGGCAAAGAGGGAGAGAGAGAGAGAGAGAGAGAGAGAGAGAGAGAGAGAGAGAGAGAGAATATCCCAACCAAGCTCCACCCCGTCAGCACAGAGCCCGCTGCGGGGCTCAAACCCATGAACTGTGAGATCGTGACCTGAGCCAAAGTCAGACGCTCAACCGACTGAGCCACCCAGGCGCCCCTTGTCTGATCCATTTAAAAACTAATCTTCCCTCGGGGCACCTGGGTGGCGCAGTCGGTTAAGCGTCCGACTTCGGCCAGGTCACGATCTCGCGGTCCGTGAGTTCGAGCCCCGCGTCAGGCTCTGGGCTGATGGCTCGGAGCCTGGAGCCTGTTTCCGATTCTGTGTCTCCCTCTCTCTCTGCCCCTCCCCCGTTCATGCTCTGTCTCTCTCTGTCCCAAAAATAAATAAAAAACGTTGAAAAAAAAAATAAAAAATAAAAATAAAAACTAATCTTCCCAATGTTCCACTCTCCCAATAAAATTAAAATACTATATATAATTTGAAAGTTAACATTCAACAGCCTATCCTACTTCATACCCCAGAAAGGTTCTATTTTGCAAGCCGTATCTGTAGACAGATTTCAGCAGATAACTGTGTAAAAGATAAAAAGAGAGTGAAATTTTTTCTGTTCTTTCCGCCTTGCATCCTCCTCTTCTCCCCACCCCCCATCAGCTGGGAAACATTCCCAGATTCTTCTCAAGCTTAGTTTGGAAGTAAAGCTCAGCCTTGATAAACACATAGCCCAGGAAATGCTCTGGATCACAGACCACTTAGAAGACTCGGGCTATCCTCTCCCAAGAGACCTCTTTCAAACTCCACTTGATAGGGTGGGCAGGCAGTTTTAGATTTTCACTAAAACCTCCTGGAACATTACTGAGTGATAAAATCATAGCAGTCTGGCAACTATACAAATGGTGGAGAGAGCACCACACCCAAAACAAGCTCCTGAGACTTCAGGGAAACTATGGTTCCAGTGAGCTCCCCATGTCGTTTACCCCCTGTGGAAATCAGGGAGCCGGAAGGGGAGCAGTGTCCACTAACATCACCTCTGCGCATAACTCCTCCAAGACGGCTGCTTGATGCTGGTGGGACACAAGGAAACAGCTACAGGGACCTGTTTTTAGTATTTCTGAAATGTTAATGTCCTTGGCCCAGCACTACCAAAAGGACGGACTCGATCACAGACATCAACCATATTTCTTTTTCCATAATCACGATTTCACGTCCTTTCTCCTGTGTCTTTTGGCTAACCACTGGTGTCACACTCGGTTTCTGTTAAAAATGTCTCCAAGACCCAACCATTATCTACGCTCGCAAATTCTCTCCTAAACTTGGTTCATGAGTTCAAACGCTGGGTTAAGTGGAACCACAAAACGCTCTATCTCAGAGGGGTAACCAGTTTCATGATACCATTAAATAGAACATACCATTCTTTCACACGGAGAGGGTGGTGATGAGGCCTGAGGACCAAACCAAATAGAAAAACAGCACAGGCACAGCCTGAACCAAGAATGCTCCAACCTTTACCAACTGGCGGTTGCCAGAGGGAAAAGGGGATGGGGGGTGGGGGATGGGGGATGAGCAAAATGGGTGAAGGAGAGAGGAAAGCACAAGAAGGAGGAAGTCATAGGGAGAAAGTACAATATAGGGAATATAGTCAATGGTACTGTGATAGCGTTGTATGTATGGTGACAGATGATGGTGACATTTGTAGTGGGCACAGCATAATGTACAGAGTTGTCAAATCACTATATTTACACCTGAAACTAATGTAATATTGTATGTCAACTATACTTCATTTAACAAAAGAGGGGGAAAAAAGGTGAGTTCAAACTTTTGGGAATCACTAAAATTTTACAGTTGAGTCTTGAAATGAGGGGATGGGGGGGTTGGGGCACTGACACCCCCTATCCCTGTGCAGTTGAAAATCTCTGTGTAACTTCTGACTCCCCCCAGAATACAACTACTCGTAGCCTCCTATTAACTAGAAGTCTTATTGATAACATAGACAGTCAACTAACACATATTTTTATGTTATATGTATTATATACTGTATTCTTACAATAAAGTAAGCTAGAGAAAGAAAGTTAAGAAAATCCTAAGGAAGGAAAGACATTTACAGTCCTGTACTACGTTTATTATATATAATAATATATATAATTCAACACAGTTCAAACCTATGTTGTTCAAGGGTCAGCTGTATTTATTTTTCAGAAGTGTAATTACCGAGTAATGTTACAGTGATAATATACATGACACATAATAACAAGGCACAGTTTATTCTGATTTTTAGTAAATAATCAATAGGAATGTACACCAAGTAGGAAACGGCAATAAAAAATATTAAGTTAGTAAGAGGTGGTGGAAATTTGAGAAGATTCACTTTCCTTTTTATATTGTTCCTCATCTCTGTCACAATAATGCCAGTGCCATTTGCCCCCTCCATAAACAATCTTGAAGCGATCACTTTCTGGGAAGGTTGGCTGAAAAAGTGAGCTCCTAACTGAATGACGTTTAACGGCGATTTTAATTTGAAGAAAAGAACTAGCTTCAGAAACAACGTTGACGCCAACATAGAAAGTAAGAAGCAAAGTTAACTTCACGAAGCCGTCACCTTTAATCCACTTACAAGATAACTCAGTGAAGCCTTAGGCCAGGGAGCCTCTATCATATGCTGGGCAACAGCTGGGCACCAAATTACTTCATTTATTCCTTGCAACAGCCTTATGAGGTAGGTCTTATCTGAGGCTTAAAGCTGAAATGCAGGGCTTGCCCAAGGACACTGGTATGCGGGGAAACTGGGAGGACTGACTCCACAGTCTCCAAAATGAGGACAGGAGTAGTACCTACCTAAGTAAGTTTACTGAGAGGAAACTCGTGAGAAGTGCCTAGCATCGTGCCTTCCTGGCGAGTAGTAAAAGCCTCAGTAATTGACAAAAAGCTTCATCATTACTGCCCAGAGTGACCCCAATCCTGAACAGCAAATCTGGACAGGAAACCCCGGTCAGGTGTATCCTAAAACCCACATCCAACCACAGTGCTCACCTTACAATTCCACAGGATGTAGTTTGTATACCTGACCTAGTTTCCATAAAAAGAGCCAAAGGCCAGAAGAGGCACTCCAAAGAATAACGTCCCAACACTAAAGCTTCAAGCTGGCATTTGTCAGACTCTCAATCTAGAATCTCTTTGGAGAGACTCCAAACAGGGTGTGAAGGTTGTACAGCCCCCAGCATAAGTGATCTGGGGCAAGAGCCCTGGACCTTCCACGGGATCTGCCTCCCCACCTCGAGGAATTCCCTCCCGTGCACTTTAAGTTTAACCTATTTTGCCCGCAAAAAGATTTTAAACAGTACCTGACTGTAAATGGAAATAGTTCCAGTGTCAAAAAAAAAAAAAAAAAAAAAAAAAAAAGATTAAAAAAATCACTCCACAAACACGAATTTACCATCCATACTGGAGGAGCCATAGTTGGGCTCCAATTAGAACTTCTAAGAAGGATTTTCAGAAAGCATGTTGCAATAAACCAGCAAGATACTAAAGTGAGCACATCAGAGGAAAGGCTAAGGCAGCCTTCCCTGAACACCTGCTGTGTTTTATCAGGATGTTCAAGATCATTTAGTATTTACATCACTTAACTTGCTTCACAGACACTTATCTCCGACCCCCCCCCCCCACACCACACACACACACACACTCACCCAAGTGGAATGGTTTTTCAAGGGCCATACAGGGAGTCTGACGTTAACTGTGTAACAACGCACAGACTGGGTAAACAACAAGTATTTCCCTTCATCTGGTCTCTGACCCCTTCCTGGTATCCAGTATGTTACTTTCCAGACAACCTAGCACCTAGTAGTTATTCAATAAATGTTTGTTAAAAAGAAATTTTGTAGACCATTTAGTCTAAACTTGGCCCCCACAAAGGATTCCTTGTAAAGCCTCTAGAAAGACTATCATCCAGTATTTGCATAAAACAGCAACGCGCAACACTCACTTTGTGAAGGGGCCGAATTTATTCCCTCATTAGACAGTTCTCACTGTTACCAAGTTCCCCTCCAAGAGGCAGCTGCACACAGTAGGCATCACAACTGTCATTCTCTAAGCACTTACCCTGCAGACCCTTTTTCTAGAACTTTCTAGAGTTAGAAAGTGGCAAAGCCAGAATTGGAGCACAGGCCTCTAGCGTGGCTGGCTCTTAGCCATGGTACATTCACTGGATCCTGTGCTGCCCTCTGGACACAAAAGACCCCCTTCTACACATCAGAATTTATCAGGTCAGTTCCAGATCAAATCTCTCTACTGCTACCCAGACCCCTCGGCCTGTCACTGAAGCCTGTGTCCTCTGTTCCCTCTGTTTGGCCACCCTCTTGCCCCATTCTGTCTTTGCATGTGCTATTACCCCACAGTCCCTGTCCCCATGCAGATCTTTCCAGAGCGACTTCAAATTTGGCCTCCCCAGCACTAGGCCTCTGTGGCCCACAAGGAGCTGTCTTTTCAATCTAGCACCTTTGGTTTTTTTTTTTTTTTTATTTAATGCTTAACTGTTTCTAGTGCCTGTCTCACTCCCTACTGTACTGTTAAGTTCTGGGTAGAGACTATTTTTGTAACCTTTCTCTCATCCTTAACACCTGTAAGTATTGTGCTCAATCCTGAGTAACACAGTGAATTGACTTCGGTGCCTACCCTCCTTTCAAAACAATCTGACTAGAAAATTAATACCAAATTCGGATGCAAAAATTATAAACTATAATGTTAAAGAATGAAGCCTCACTCAAATAATAAAGTGCTTATTTCTCCTTTGTATTTTTCAATAGATATATATTCCCTTAAAGGATAGATAGGCTACAATGATGTAGTAACACACTGTAGCCACAATTTCTCTGGTATTTGTTTATTTAAAATGATTATTCTTTGGGGGCACCTGGGTGGCTCAGTGGGTTAAGCGACCGACTCTTGATTTGGGCTTGGGTCAGGATCTCACAGTTGTGAGATCAAGTCCCATTTCAGACTCTGTGCTGACAGCACAGAGCCTGCTTGGGACTCTCTTTACCTCTCTGACACTTCCCCCACTCTCTCTCAAAATAAAATAAACTTTATTTATTCGTGCATGCAAATGGAGGAGGGGCAGAGAGACGGAGAAAGAGAGAATCCTAAGCAGGCTCCACACTGTCAGTGCTGAGCACGATGCTGGACTCATACTCACGAACCATGAGATCATGACCTGAGTCGAAATCAAGAGTTGGATGCTTAACCAACTGGACCACCCAGGCGCCTCTAAAATGGTTATTCTTTATTGAGATGCCCTTTTGTTCTTTAATGATAATCTGAACTGGGTTTATTTGGTGCTATGTATTTCACAGCTGTTAAAAAGAAATAGGCAACACCAATCAGGAAAGACTGACATGATGTAAAAACAAATGAACATAACAGAGGTTTTATTCCCTGCCAGCACTACATGTCCAACACAGGTTGTGTTGTCATTGTCGGGGCGGGATGGGGGCGGGGGGGCGGGGAGTACATGGACCAGGGCAGAAGGGGACTCTCCGTGCCACGTAATCATTCAGGGACCCAGGCTGACAAAGGCCCCACCGTGCGCCACATGGTCCCCAGTGCTCCACGGAAGAGCTGGAGGCTCTTCCTGTTTTGGCCCCACAGTGGGACAAATCACTTCTCATACTTCACTAGCCAGAACAAGTCACGTGGCCCCACCTAAGCAACAGAGATGTTTCTGCTACAGAGACAGCTCTGGGTGTACGGACAATGGAGCGATCCCTGATCTATATTATGTGAACAAGCAAGGTGAACACAAGTGCACATCATATACTGTCATCTGTGTTAAAGAGAGAGGCGGGGGACAAAGGGAAATGAACAGAGACCCTTTGGAAGAATCCAAGAGAAACCAGTAGTGCGATGATAATAACAGCTACTTCTCTAGAGGCAAGTTCTTGGCTGACAAAGGACAAGGAGGGTAGGAGACTTATTTTTAATGAATACCCTTTTATATCATACGCGTACATCATCTATTTAAAAACTCCGACTGAAGTTTTTAGGCTGTGATGTATACACTTCAAGTTAATGAGTTGTTTTATTTTTCTTTTCTGAATAAAGTCTCATCTATTCTAATATAAGAAACGCCAAATCCTTGACTCACACTGCCTGAAATTAAACACCTGGAGTAACACCGACATGATCATACCCTTTTGAAAAGCGTTGCTGAGAGATTTTGACTGGCTCCTGTCTATTCTAAACATAAACATCGCTACTGTACAGGTGATAAGAAAAGTGCTGACATTGATAAACTGTTTCCTTTTGGGAATATTTTTTGTTGGTATTTCAACAGAGGTACCATTTCCTAAAGTCAAACTCCTTGTCTGAAATAAAACATAAAAACTTTTTTTTCCCTACCATTAGGCTGAACCCTAGACAAAATCCAGAAGCCAAACCTGGGTTTCCAAAAAGAAAACACACACTGTTGTCTCAGAATGCATGAAATTATGGAATGCGCAGAGTGAGTCTTTTCCAAAATCATCACCAACACCCTCAAATACTATTTAAATACTTCATGTGCCAGATGTGCCTGAGGACAGCCTCTGGGGCTTATGACGAGGCTCGAGGTAAGCCATCGGCACATCTGTTCCTCTCCTGCAATTGCCGTGAACAAAAGTGGAACCCCGCTGACATTCAGTTCGTGAAGTAAGCCATAAATAATGCAATAAGTAAACAGGTATGACAAGTCTCCAAAAAGACTTCCGTGATTCATTTCAAAGTTAATATCAAAAATAGACCTAAAAAAAGAGAGAGCGAGCCAGAACAGGCTTACACTGCTCCCGTCACAACACCCGAAATATCAGGCTCCAAGAGAAACAGCACGCTATCGAGGCTATGTGCTATCCTCATAGATTTTACTCTAAATTCCAGCGTAGCGTATCACATAGCAACTTTTTACTGCACCAAGTTGGTACTTAAAGAGCCTGTGACTACCGCTCAAACTCTACAATGTACTTCCACATTTAAATTTTAGTGGAAAATCAAATACCACGCATTGCTTCCAAATATCAATATTATGCCTTCCAAACTGAATGTGTTTGCGTGTATCAAAGGCACCTTCCTAAGCAGGCTCTCTGCCAACAACCTGTGCTGTTCTAAAACGCTCTGGGCACTATCATTTCAGCTACCTTGAACTTCTGATGAGTGTTATCCAACCAATTTTTGATGATTCCCAAAAACATTATCTCCATTTTTTTCTAAAGCGCTGAAGAAAGCGAATCACCAGTTTCCAAGCCTATCATGGGTCTTGTATAATCCATTACTAAACCTACAGAATGAAGTAGCAATTATTAAATCACCAATATCGCAACACATGAGACCAACACCAACATAAGCTTAGGACAAACACCAAAACGAAGAGAAACTTCAGATCACACCATGTCTTCAGTCTGAAGACAGATGGCATTACTTTGTGGTACTTTGTGGGTGTGCACACAATTTCCAGGACTTGCAAGTCAGAGTAGCCATAATACCGTGTACCATTGATTCGAAGACATTTTCTCTTATTTTAACATCTCTGAAATCTTCAAATGAATCATGCTGTAGTGTTTCTTTTTTAGTGGTACATAAGGCAATGGTGTGACTTTCAAAGTCACCTTAGATTCACTGAAAGATGACAATATTAATATTAGCTAACATATAACTATGTACCAAACACTGCATGTGGATTATTTCATTTAATACTCATAAACTCTAAAGTGGCTCCAACTATTTCCCACCCTCTTTTTTTTTTTTTTTTTTTTAAGCTGAGAAAACTTAGAGATGAGGTCACTCATCTAAAGGCACAGGCTGGCTCCAGCCCAGCTCCTAACCACCCTGCCTGGCTGGCTCCACAGAGGAAAGAACTGCCGATGAGAGCGCCAACCATTCCTTGGAACATGGGTTCAAAGCTCAGCCATGAGCGCCCTCCCTCCATTTTTTAAGCCTGTTTATAAGCCCCCCTCCCTGTTTTTTAGGAAAATGGCAAAGAAAATGCAGGGCTCCAAGTATCACAATGGATATTATTTCAAAGACTTTATTATAAAGAAGGATTGGTAATCGCCTTATAAAAAATTATATTCTTGCATAAAGAACAATTTTTTTCCTTTCTATTCATCCTGAATTCAACGAACAAATAATTAACATGCATTTTTCCCCTCTCAAAAAATACCCTATCATCTCTAGGGAAATGACATAAGAATTTCTAGAATCTGTACCTGAATTTTGTTTAAGTCTTCGTACTTGAAATAGTCCCAAATAACACAACAATCCAGAAACATTCTATAACATAAATCAATAACATTTGTTGGGGTAAGTTTACATATAAAGCTACCATTCCTAACTCTTAGCAAAAATATTTGGCACCTTTACAGAAATACATCTTTTGCTTCACACAAAGAAGGCATACTTATTTTTCAGAAGTTCATTAAATGGTAGCTTTCTCATCCGCATGTTCAGCATACACAAAGCCAGAATTATACATTTTTTTTAATGGTATCATCTAGTTAGTTGTTGGTTGCCTTCCCAGCATCCATTTTTCTGTTCCCTCAAAATGTCCCAGTCCTGTATGCTGGGTAGGACGAACACCATTACTAGATTCCAAGATGGATCCTAACTGCCCACCCGGCACATCCCATCAACCTTACCACAGTGGTTGGTTCAGAGATGGATACATGGGCCAAATCAGGCCAACCCAACAAGAGGATTCAACTCCAGGACTTCTACTCCAGCAAAGAACTATTGGAAAAGTGGACTTTTAACATTTCTGCTGGTTAAAGCCAGAAGGAAATCACTATGGGAGCATCTAGAGCCATCTTTTGATCACGAGAGAAAGAGACAGCCAAGAATGGTTCTGAGGTCACAGCACTGAGAACCAAAGGGAAACTGGGTCCTGGTCATACAGTGAAACTACTTTTGGACTTTTCAGTTAACTTACTGAATAAAATGCTTTCTATTGAACCAGTTTAAGCTAGGGTTTAAACCACTTACATCTGAAAGCATCTTGTTTTTAAAAACTAATAAAAAAACCCTCAATGTCATGAAGTGTGGTATTGTAAATACATGGCAGAAATAAAAACGTGAAACTGGCTGAACAAAGGAGGCAGGGTAAAATTCAGTGAACACCCTACCTGGTCAACGATGTCACTTACTAAGATGGTGTGGACTAGGATCAGAGCGCCTTGGGGAATGGCTGTCGTGGAAGGGGGTGGGGATAAAATCATGAGCTAGCCAGAGACAACTGGCTGCTCCTGTGCAAGAGAATGTAATGCGCGCTCTGAACCATAAAGACTATCTATTTCCCCTTCTCGGTTCTTTCAAATAGTAGTCTTTAGTTTGGTCTCCTGATCTCCCTCCGTGGTTGTACACAGTTCAACTTGCCAGTGTCCATCCCTAAATCATCCGACCATGAGAAGCTCCACGACCCTGACAAAGACACCCGGCCATCTTCAATGCTCCTGGAGCTGAAGCTAGAGGCAGTGAACACCGAAGCAGACGGTGATGGAGCCGTCCTAGCCAAGAGAAAGGACAATGTGAACAAATCTCTTTCCAGCTCCCCTTTAGAAGAAGCGAAAATGAGGGCTTTTGTAGTTAACCTTTTAACATCTTGGAAATCGAGAAATAGCTGATGCTGTAGCAGGATGGTTTTGGATGCAAGTCACATTCAAATCGAAAAGGGCACAAGGCAGCTGTCCAAACAAGAGATGCTCGCAGCTTGAACTAAGAGAGAGGCAAGGGGCATAGAGAGAAGACATGCTCCAGATGAACCATGGCTGCAGAAACGAGAGGGCTTGAGGAGTTAGATACAAAGGATATGACAACATGTCTTGGTTTGGGGTTTGAGCAACTGAGTGGATTTAATGAAGCGAGCAAGACTAGGGACAGGAAGATTTCTGGGGAGGAGAAAATCAGGAAGACTGGGACATGTAAAGCTGAAGGTGTCTACTAGGTGTGTGTGGGAACAAGAACGTCACCTTTCCAATCTTGCACAATCAAGGAGGAAAAAAAAGGCTACCTTACAAAAAAAAAAAAAAACAACAGAAAACACCTTACCTAATGTTGTGAGTTTGTGGATTATCCTCACTGAAGCCTAAGGAGAGTTAAATCAACATCCCATGAGAACATGTAGGCCTTCTCCTGCATAGGATTATTGATTATTGTAAAGTATATGAATTTATTATAGATTAAGTGTGTTTCTGAGTATTTCCGTAACTGCATATGATATGATTATCCATTTAGGACAAGAGGAACTATCCTTTTCTGTCCTGTAAAATGTGTTTTTAAAGAGTAAAACAAGTTGCATGCTATCTTTTTTAACCTAGAAATAAAAACACATACAGAACAAAACAAAACAAAACACACAATGCTCTTGGGGCTTGGTTTGACAGCTTGGCTCAAGTGAGGAAATATACTTGAGAACTCTTTGGAAATGAAGAAACGCAGACAGAGAAGGCATTGCTATTATTGACATGTACGAGCAAGCATCAAGCAAATCTCAAATCTATCATTTGTAGGTAATATATGTAGAGATACAATTCAGTAAAATTTAGACTTTTTATCCCAAAGATCTAGGAGAACTATAAGGCAATAAATGACAGGTGGTTACAACCTTTTCTACTTTTATCGAGTCAGTTAGTTCTTCTTTAGGCACAGCTAAAATTAATAAGAAAGCCCATAAAAAGTTTAAAGCAAATATTGATCGTAAATATTTAGGGAAAATACCAAGTTATTGATGCTGGTTTATGCAAGTTAGCATTTTTGTCCCCACTTTAGGGATGAGGTTATTTTCTGAAAATAGGTCAGAGGTAACCCCAAATGATATTCCAAATAAATGATATAAACCAGCACTGTTATTTAGAACCAAGACCCCAATCTTTCAAAGGGCTCACTATAGAAAGTAGATCTCAGGGGCACCCGGCTGGCCAGTCGGAGGGGATGTAACTCTTGATCTCAGGTTCATGAGTTTGAGCCCCACGTGGTGTGTGGAGATTATTTGAAATTAAAATCTTAAAAAAAGAAAAAGGTAAATTTTTAAAGAGGGAGAAAGAAAGAGAAAGAAAAGAAAAGAAAAGAAAACCAGAAAGAAAAGAAGAACGAAAAAAGATTGATTTCAGGACCAGATTTCTCAATCTGGAAAAAATTTGGGCTTACTTAGTTTCATGCGGGAACAATTTGTGTGTGAGTGTGTGTGTGTTTGTGTGTGTGTTTAAGTATCAGAATAAACATATTCTCTGGGAAAAAAGTTTGTTCAGATCTACAAAGTATGCAGAGTATTTTTCACTCTCCAGAACCCAGGAATCTTCCTGTGAAGAAATACATATAAGCATGGCTATATGCCTTTAGACACTATTTTAGCCTTTTAAAATATATTTGACACAATTATTTTGAATTTTCAGAACACCTGCATTTGAAAACAATTTCAACCAATGTACTAGTTGCCCTAAGAGATTGTTAAGAGCTGTAGATTCTTTTTTGTTTTCAACATTTTTAATTGTTGAAAAGCAATCTATTCTCAAGAGGAAAGAGGGGAGAGATCAAACAGTACAAAAGGAATACAGTGAAAACATGTCCCTCTCACCCAGATCCTCAGGCCCTGGTTCTCCCCCAGGGACAATCACAATCAGTATTTTCAGCAGTACCCTTGCAGTGATACCCTATACAAATAGGTCAATAAATTTCCCTTTATTTTTTACTTATTACTCAAATAGTATTACAACATTCACTCCTCTGAATCTCTTTCCCCCACACAACAATGTGTCTTAGAAAGTGCTTTGTATCAGAATCTTATAAGCACAATCTTATTCTGTTAAACAGCTACACATCCTTGGGTATATAACATAATTGATTTAACTAGTGCTCTATTAATGGCACATTTAGGTTGTTTTCTCTCCTAGTCTCAAACAATGCTGCAATGATTTTGCATAGATGTTTTTTTAACTTATTTACTTATTCATTTTTAAGTGATCTCTATACCCAATGTGGGGCTCAAACTCGTGACCCCAAGATCAAGAGTCTCATGCTCTTCTGAGCCAGCCAGGCGCCCCTTGCATATATCTGTAAGAAAAATTCCTGGAGGCAAAATTGGTCAATCAAAGGCATAGACATTTATTATCTGATAGTACCAAGCTGCTGTCCTTACTCTATTGTATCAATTTACATTCTCAGCCAACAATGGAAAAGAGCTTCTGCTTTTCCACACCTTTGTCATCATAACATATTTTCAAACTCTTTGGTCTCTGCCAATCTGCTTAGTGAAAAACTGTTTCACTCCCAGTTTCAACTGGTATTTTGTTTGGTATGTAGGGCTGGGTATCTTTTCCCATGTTTGAAACCCATTCTCTGTCTTTTCTGAAGTATTTGTATTCTTTGCAAATAGGTTATTGGCCTTTTTCTAATTGATTTTGAAAGCTCTTTATATATTAAGGAAGCTAGACTTTCATTTTCATATAGACTGCAAATTATTTTTCCTAGTTTGTCTCTGCATATCAACTTCTATCCATTTTTTTTTCTCACGGAGAAATTTTCTATCCAACTACTTAAGTCTTTTTAATTGCTTATAATTGTTTATCAGCTGATTCTTTTGGACTTCTAAAACAAATAATAGCAATTTTGCTTTCTGCTTTCTCTAGTTAATAACAATTTTGACAGAGCACATCCCTGTATTGTTCCCGATTTTAATGGGAATGCTTCCAAGGTTTCACAATTAAAGATGAGGCTGGCTCTGGCAACTAATGCTATTTCTCCAGGGAACTTTCTGAATGCATAGAGAATTTAACAATTTGTTCTTGAGTATTACTTTTCATGTTTATCAATAGGTTTTATAGATTTTCTTCAGTGTCAAAGCATACCATTAGTGTTAGCACTGACATAATTATTTGGGAATAAGAAATAACAGGAACCTATGGCCCTCTATTTACACCAGGCTACCCTATAAATAATCCATAACTACGCATCAAAATATTTAATCCGCATCAAGTCCTTGTGCAACATGCAAAGGCAGGTATCTTGCATGACAGGCAAACGGAGTCTAAAAGATTGTAATTCCACCCACCCCCTTTCTTCACTTCTGTGAGTTAAAAATCAAATTCAGACCTTCTGACTCCCCGAGTCAGTGTTTAAGCCACAAGAAAGTACCGTGCGTGGCTTTTAGAGAACCTAGCGAATGCCCAACGTACAAAGAAAAACGCAGGCCGCTGTCTACATCCCACAGTCTCACAACGTTCTCTTCCAGACTCCTGAAAGCAACCTCCAAGTTGGACTCGGGAGCTGAAAACATCTGAAATGCATCACCCAGCAGCCGGCAAAATAGGTTCATGCTCAGTGATACACGATGTTGCTGACATTCCTCAGCCAATTAGAATTCCTTTCAGCTGCAATGGAGGTGAACACAGCTGGAATGAGACTGGGGCGCGTCACCAGGCGCATTGATTGTACATTATTTAAGCCTTGTTTTAAAACAATAAAAGAGCTCCCCCCACTTTAATCTGGAAGCATGGAAACAACATTCCACTTAGTTTAAATATCCAAATGGATTACATTGCATCTATAGACACAACAGTAATTCTAACATTTTAAAAAGAAGATATTTCCAGTCCACATGGCTAGGTGCTTGTGTGTGTGTGTGTGTGTGTGTGTGTGTGTGTTTTCAACAGAGCTTTCCAGCTCATCTTTAAGTAGCATGCCTTAGGGACGTGGTCAGCTAGAATGCGGTGGATGACAAGCCAATTTAAATTAGGGGTTGTCTCTCAATAACATTCACTTACAGAACAACAAGCAAACCAGTCACTTAGGTTGTTCAGTGACAAAAATAAAATAAATAAATAAATAACCACATATTTTTAATTCTCTACTGGTTTAAAAATATTTAACCTCTAAAACGGTTTGAAATTACAACAATTTGATCCAAGTAAGAATCCTAAAAGTTAGGGTTTCTCAACCAGAGAATCAGAGCACTGCCAGGATACTAAATTATTTCATCTATTTCTGAAGGTTTTTGAACTTCCCTTTTGCTCTTGGCACTCAATAAAATGCACAATTCAGCTACTTTAACTTTTAACCAGTGTCCACAAACATGTTACAAAACAGCCAGTTTAGTTAAGTGGATCATTGAGCTGATGTTGAAATATTATGGGTCAGTCTTTTTTTTTTAATTCATGAGGAAATACTTCTTCCCAAGTGACTCAGCCCCCAGAACCTCCCCTTACACACAGCACAACATGCCAGAACCCGACAAATTCGACCAAACAGAGAAAATGAAAATTTGGGGACTAGAAGGAAAAACCTCAAAGTTCAGACACCACTTTTATGGTTGCAGAAATAGGAGTTGTGAACTGAAATAATTAGACTTGAAGTCAAAAATTCTAGTTGGATATCACTACAATTACTATCAAGCTATAGACAGAAATAAAGTGTACAAGGTATTTCGTCTCTCAGGTTAGGGGGTCAAGAAGTTTTAAAAAACGGATTTGGGGGGGGGGGAAAGGTTTTTCTTAAGACCTCTCCAATGTGGTCAAATCACAAATACAACCTATATTTGGCAGAATGTGATTCCTTTTCAAGTAAAACTGAAGCTTAAGTTTTGCAATAGTTACTTGAGGTAGCACATCCCACACCCTTAACCAGCATTAATCCAGCCAAAGAAGTGCCTTCACAGTACCTTCATAAACCTGAGGCTGAGCCCGAGGAAAACTCAGAAGCAGCTCAGGGCTAAACACTGATGACTTATGCCAGCTTATCCCGGTTTCGTCGTTAAAAACCAAAGTGTTGGGGCGCCTGGGTGGCGCAGTCGGTTAAGCGTCCGACTTCAGCCAGGTCACGATCTCGCGGTCCGTGAGTTCGAGCCCCGCGTCAGGCTCTGGGCCGATGGCTCGGAGCCTGGAGCCTGTTTCCGATTCTGTGTCTCCCTCTCTCTCTGCCCCTCCCCCGTTCATGCTCTGTCTCTCTCTATCCCAAAAATAAATAAAAAATGTTGAAAAAAAAAATTAAAAAAAAAAAAAAAAAAAAAAAAAAAAAAAAAAAACCAAAGTGTTGCCTGCCTTACATAAGCGAGGTTCTCTGCTGCCATAAACCAATAAAGGGAACTCTCTTAACAGCCTTCTTAACCTTTAAGAGAAACAGAACTATTGCAAATCAATTAGACCACCTGTTATTGATCAATTACAGTTATTAACAGTTATTACTACAACTGTTTCTCTCCAAGTCGCATCATCTGGACGCCAAACCCCAAGTCGGCCTTACTTTCCATGTGCTACAACTTTAAAAATAGCCTCCATTTCCATATGCTATCAAGGAAGGCCTCTTCCCCTCTCTCTACTTGGAATTAGAATTTTTCTCTTTGCAACACGCAGTCACGCTTCAAAAGATATAAAAACACAACGAAGTCTGAGAGTGTTTCAAGGCCTAAATACCCAAAAAAGTTTAGGCATTTGCTATTTCAACTAACTGGTTAACATTGGAATAAAATTTAATTTGCTTGAAGAGCACTGTGGAACCCTTAGAGCCCAAAATTCCATTCTTTTACCCAAAGTGGCCTAAATAATGTATCTGGGATTCATTTGTGTACCACATAAGAAACAAAAGTTTTTGCAAATCCTGCTTGAACTTAAAACGGTTTCCGAAGTGTTCGATTTGCCAGTGAACTCTAAATGTCTGCAAGATAATGTTAAGATCACTTTGATTTTGCACATATTATGCCCCAAACCTACTGAAACTATTTAAAAACTATTTTCCTGTTAAAACATCACAAAGACATTCATTAAAGTTAAATTCTTTTAAATATAAAGACTCAAATATTCTTCTACTACATAGGCCAGGCTTCCAAAGCAGCTCCATATACCACTCAACAGTTTTCAAAAGCTGAAAGGGCTCCAGAGGAAGAAAAAAAATATATCATAATCAATACACAAAATTAATGCTTAGCATAAATCAAACATAAGAGCTGTGTTTTAACACAAATTTCTGAATATCAGCATTGAGATTTAATAACACAAAGCATAAGTACCCAACATAATTTAGAATAAGTAGGTAGCCAAATGGAGAATCAAAGATGTTAGAATAAAGTTGAAATCTCGGGGCATCTGGGTGGCTCAGTCAGTAAAGCGGTTGGACTCTTGATTTTGGCTCAGGTCACAATCTCATGGCTCGTGAGTTCGAGCTCAGCTGTTAGCACAGAGCCTGCTTGGGATTCTCTCTCTCTGTCCCTTCCCTGCTCACTCTCTAAATCTCTCTCTCCAAATAAATAAACACTTAAATAAAATTTTTAAGTTGAAATCTCATTTTATATGATGAAACTGAGACCCCAAAAGGTCACATAATTGGTTCCATATCATGCAGTTTAGGATAGAGCTGAACAAAATCAAGTCTTTTTTTTCCTAAGCAGGCTTCACGTCTACCACGGAGCCCAATGTGGGGCTTGAACTCACGACCCTGAAATCAAGACCCAAGTTGAGATCCAGAGTGAGACACTGAACCCACTGAACCGACCCAGGTGCCCCTCAAGTCTCTTAATTCTAAATCCAATGCTCTCTTCATCACCAAATACAACTGTGGACCCCAAAGTTCTAAATGCTCTTTTATAACTCCCATGCCATCAGATGTCGCCTTGAATTATGCTCTGTGTGATATTACTGACTGGTTAGAATGTCCCTCATTTTTAAAAAATATTTTTTTCAAATATCACAGGTAGAAATAAACTCTGAAACCTGTAACAAAAGCATACAACTTTTACAAGATGGCTATCCAACAGGCCAGAAGTGAAGGGAGTTCAAACTGCCCCTGAAAGCTTGAAGATGAGGCCAAAACCACCCCCTCTTCAACAAAATATCTGGTTCCAACGTTACAACATAAATGAACTTTCAACAGACAACTGCACGTGGGTCTACAATGACCACTCAACTCTCCATCCTGTTGCGGGGATGACCACACTCACAGATCATCTCAGACCGCCAATAACATCACCAGGGGTGAAGGGAAAAGGTGCTTTGGAAACAACACCCTTTACCTGATCCTTCAATATCAAATGCCATCCAAAACTCTCCAAAGCATTTCTACATCTGTGGCACCTAAATTTCTGAATCCAAAAATAATTTGGGAGGACAAACCAAGTCCCCCCCACCCCCTTCACACGGGAAAGGCCCAGACCTGCCAATTAGGCTTGATTAATATATATATTACACCTGACACACTCTCATTAGAACCTATTCCTTCTGAAACATTAATCATATTTCTACCAAAACTCGTGAAGTCACTTACTTCTGATCTTAACAAAATGAAACCAATCTGATGTCAATTACAGTTTACACTGTAAATGAGAATCAAATTAAAGTTGTCAGTAATTAAAGTTTTACAAGCATCACAAAGTCAAAAACATGGCTTTCATGTAACCATAAAAATAACAATGTTATACATTGTATCTCCATAGTGAGAAGTGTTTCCTACAAGTCCTGGAATAAAGAAAGGATGATGTTTCCCCAGAAGCAAAGATCCCTGGAATATATGGCCGTCACTCCACAAAACCAGGGTCTGGATTTGGGTCCAAATCATCTGATCTGAACATATCATCTCATCATAACCTAATGTGACATCTTTATACAAAAATAAAAATTATAACTCTTCTCTCGAAACAAACAAAAAACCATGCAACAACTATGTACCTTCAAAGGAAACTTTAGTTTTTAAACAATCACCCATTGTTGTTTTCATGGATTATTACCGACGAATTAGTGTTACGCATCTGCGATAAAGTGTCCAAAATGCTCATTCTGTCTGTGAAAGGATCTGGCCAGACTCTGACTTCGGAGTCCTCACCACACGGGCCACCGAACAGAAAAATCCAGGGGAAAGCCCCCGTCAGGAATTAGCCTGAACTTTTTATTTCCTTTCCAGGGCTGGAAACATTCGAGTTCGGAAAGTCCCGCAGCAGAACCGCATCTGCAGCCCTACAATCCCGCCTCAGGTGTGAATTTGAGCTGGGAGGCGCGGCCGCAGCGCCCTAAGCCCTGAGGACACCGAGAAGGGGCGGGCGAGGGCGCAGACCGGCCCGGGATCTCCGGGGCCCGCTAGCGAGGGGCGCCTCCCCCAGACAGCTCGCGTCCACACTCCTCCAAACCCGCGCGTCGCCGGCCCGCAGAGCCTCGCGCTCACCCTTGAAGGTGGCACTACAGAGGCTCCTAGGAGACGCGGGCATTTCATTGAAAAGACTCAACGGGAGCGAATCAAGGAGCCTGCGTTAGTGCAGCTGCCAGAGCCTCCAGTGGGGGGCGGGGCGGGGGTCCCTCAGCGCCTCGGCAGGGCTCAAGGATGCTGGGGGGTGGGGGGGGGGCGGTGACGGGAAAGTGCAATGCAGAGAAGGAAAGAATTGAAGACGCACGGTCAGGAGTAGATAGTGGTCTGGCCTGAGGGAGAAAGGAAGTGGAGCAGACCGAAGAGGTCTGGACCAGCGGGGAAGTGAGGAGAACAGGACGGGGAGAAGCCACGAGATAGGACTGAGGAATTCGAGGCTGAAGGAAAGGGTGGAGGCAGCGAGACAGAAGCAAGGGGGCGGGGCCGGGAGATAAGCAAGGGAGGGACTAGTAGAAAATGAGGGGCGGGGCTTAGGGGGAAAGTGAGGGAGCCCGGCCAAGGGAGAATAAAGGGGCGGGGCCGCGAGGGGAGAAGCCGGGGGGCAGGTGGGGGGTTGGTAGCGGGAGGAAGGTACAGAGTGTGGGGGAGGGGGTGAGAGCCGGGGGCAGGAGGCAGAAGCTAGGGGGCACGTCCGAGGGCAGACAGGGGAGCGGGAGACGACGGGAAGGTGGTGAGAAGCGAGGGGCGGGACCGAGAGCAAGGGGCGGGGCCTGGAGGGAAAAGCGAGGAGGCAGGTAAGGGGAGAGGGAAGAAAGCGAGGGGTAGGAAAGGTGGGGGGGGAGATGAGGAGTAGGGGCGGGGCCACGAGGGGGAGAACGGAGGGGACAAGGCGGGGATGAGGGAGGGGGGCGACCGGGGTGGAGGGGTGAAAGCAGGAGGGGAGAAGCGAAGGGGCAGGTGGGGGAAGGAGGAGGAAAGCGAGAGGGCCGCGGGGGGGAATCGGGGTGAGAAGCGAGGGGGCGGGGCCGGGAGCAGCGAGGGGGCGGGGCCGGGAGCGAGGAGCGAGGGGCACTCGCCGAGGGGGGTGACGAGGTCCTGGGACAACGGCCGGCGTGGGGGAGGGCCACTCCACCGGGGCGCTCTGCGGGAAATTCCGGGGCTGCTGGGGGGCCGTGCGGGGCGCCAGGGGGCGTCGGGAGAGTGTGGGGGGGGGGCGGGTGGGCCTCCCACCGGCCGTACCTGTCAGACGGATCTTGATGCTGGAGCCGTTCCTGCGCGTCCCGGGGTTCGACATCTCCCGCCAACGATCGGGCAGCCGCGGATCCAGCGCCGCCGCCCCCCGGCCCGGCCCGGCCCGGCCCCGCCGCCGCCGCCTCAAGGTTACGGCTCCGGGCTGGGCGCCGGGGTCCGAGCCGGGACACAAACTCCGCGGCCCAGGCGTCCGGGCGGCGGGAGGACGGTCGAGCCGGGGGATCCGCGCTCGACCCGGCGCCCCCGACCCTCGCTCGCTCCCAGCCGAGCCCAGTCCGGAGCCGCCTCCGCCGCCGCCACCACCACCTCCTCAGAGCCGGACGCCCGCCGCCCTCGCGGCTTCCGCCGCCGCCGCCGCCGCCTCCCGGAGCCGCGCGCGCTCCCGCCGCCGTGCCGGCCCGGCCCTGCGCGCGCCCGCGCCGTGCGCCCCCGCGCCTGCGTACGTGCGCGCGCCCGCGGACACGCCGGGGCGGGGCGCGCTGCGGGGCTACGTTGCCGGCCCAGCCTCGGGCGCGCGGACTCTGGGAGCCGGGGCCCCCGGCTTCCCGCGTCTTCCCGCTGGGAGATGAGCGAAGGCGTTCGGGACTTGGGAGTCGAGCGCGCCTTGGAGGCCCGCGGAAAGAGGAACGGGGTCCGCCTGGGCCCGCGAACCGTTACCCTCGGTCTTCGCCACATTCTCCAAGGGAACGGGTTTGCAGATGCGGACAGAATTGATTTTCCAGGTCTGTGTCTCAAGCCTCGGGGCCCCAGATAGCTATTGAAAAGAGGATTACGTGAAACCGTGGCCTGTCACTACACCAAGCACCTTGCGCAAGTAGTCATGCAACACTTTTTTTTTTTGAGCAAAGGGCTTTTAAATAATGCACTTTCAACGGAGAGATTTCTCAAAGACACAGTCCCCTAGGTGTGTTCTGTGCAACTAGTGCGCTCTATTGACCCATGACAAAGTCTCCAGAATCGCAGGAAGTGCCATTTATGGCCACGGTAAACAAGATGGGAGAGAAGGATACAGTTGAGAGGTAGATGTTTGTGATTATCCAATCTGCATACAATTCAACCCAACACAAAGGCAGCTTTACAGCCTGCCTTCCGCTAACACTTCCCCCTATCAGACTTGCACAGTAGGACTAAAAGCTAACATTTCCCCTCCTCCCGAGTGGCAGGGTAGAACTAAATCTCGTTAGGCTTTCTCCAACAAACTCCTCTCTTTGTTAACCTGTAATGGAGAGGAAATACTATGTTAATAGAGAGGAAAAGCTGGGCGTGTTTACCAAATTTGTTTTTGACCAACTACCTAATTCTTTGAAAGCCTTTCTTTGGTTTGTGTCTTAAGGAAACCAGGCTCTGAGCCATTGCAGCCAGGGAATTTTCCTGGAGTCACAGTCTTCAGACTAGAGCCCTTTTTCTAGCGCCCCTTGACATGCCCCCCTGCCTCAGGCTGAGCCCAGTGAGAGGGGAGTGTGTGCTGGGCTGGATTCAAAGCTGCTTCTTGAGCCTCAGTCATTCAAATAAAAAGACAGGCCTAGATCATTTCTATGGCCCACTTGCAGCTCAAACGTCCAATAATTCTAGCGAAATATCCAAGAATACAAGCAACAGAGCAGTAGTCCCAGAATCTAGCAGTTTCTCTGTAGGCGATTGTCACTATGAGTGAGTCCCTGGGGTCTGAATAAATCCTTTTAGAGTCTCTAATCCTCACCTCCAAGTGATCTCCATTCTTCTTTCAGTCCACCCCAGTATCTCACCCTTCTTTTCATTCCCACATTCAAGAAGTCCCTTCTTTCTCAACCAAGCTAAACCTCTCTCTCTCTCTCTCTCTCTCTCTCTCTCTCTCTGCTTACCTGAGTGGTGGCCCCTGTTCTGATCCCCAACTATTCCTGACCTAAAATCTTTCCATTTCTTAACCTTCCTGTTTTCTCACCTGCCTAGATGTCTGGGCCTTCCTTTTCCTGATCATTTGTTTCCTCAACACCTGAGGCAGGAGGTCACTTCTGGAGGTTATTGAAAGGCATTTCATTTACTCATTAACAAGTAATTGCTGTTGTCATTTAACCAGCTACACCTAATGGTGTCTTTCAACACAGCCTGCACTAGTAAGACTTTCCTAACTGGAAGCTAATGTATTATTCATCAGCAAACACCAGCCACCTACTATGTGGTTAGGGACAAGGAATACAAAATAAATAAGCCAGAGCTGTAGCATTTCAGAGGCTCAGTGGACTGGATGAAACAGACAGGAGCAGCTGACAAGGACACAGTGGCAGAGGTGTGTACCGAGGGCTAGAACATAGATTACAGGACCGTTCTACCTGGGAGGAGGGAGATGGGAAGATCACAGAAGAGTCCCAGAATACCTTGATCTAGGACCTAAACACAGTGTTCAAGTTCGTCGGGCAAAGACATTGTAGGCAGAGGGGCTGACACAGAGGCATGAAAATAAATGTTTTCTCCAACCGTTCATGGCACAAGGACAGAGACACAGCTGCCCTATCTTCTGTCCTCACACCTGACTCTATTAAAAGCTGACAAAGATGATAAAAGGTATTGGCCCATGTCAAATTCAACAGCCACAATTTTGGGCTGGGCCTGTGGGCCCGCCCTTATATTGAACTTCAGGTACCTTGATTTCCTTTGATCGTGTATCAAATTTGTCAAAAATACTATCTTCTAAAGACATCGGGAACAAATAGATGGGAAATGCTTAACAATTCTGCTGAGACAGAGATGAAGTCTGGTGAGTGTCTTCAAGGATCCTCTTTGCAATGCCTTTACAAACGAGCAGTTTTGACCCTGCTTTCTTTGTAGGATTTGGCAGCTCATTTCATTTCTCCCAAATGTATCACTCGCCTTTGTCGGTGTTATTGGGCATTTGAAACGCTTTCCAGTGGGGGAGGAAAAAAAATCTCTCTTTGGATCCAACGATGCAGTAGTTCTTAACCTGTCTTTGGAGTCCCAAACCTTTTCAGGGAATCTGGTGGAAATAATGGATCCTTTCCCCCAAATTCATGTGTGCAACTCTGCACCAAATTTTACGTCCAATTTCAGTGGTTCATGCATGATCTCCTGAAACCAATTTGTGGGCCCTGTAAGGTCCCACAGCCCCTAGATTAAGAACTCCTAAAGGAAATGATCAAGCAAATCACACTGGGAATACCCCATATATGGGTGTTGAGGAGCCAATACAGGGGTAGCCCCTTTTGAAGGCAGCGGGTATTCTTGCTAAAAAGTTTTAATTTCTCTGGAATAAGTGCCCTAGAGCTGTGGCCCACACACACCCACACTCTACCCTGGTTCCACCATGTTACCAATTGGTGCCAGAGCGGGTTCATTAAATTTGCCAAGCCTCACTTTGCTCATCTGTACAATGGAGATAATAATGCCTCTCACCCACAGTTATTTGAGGTTTAAATTGGATGTAGATTTAACAGTCTACTAGAGCAGACACGTGGTAAATGGTAGTTCTGATTAGTACAGGTAAAATACATATGCTAATCTTTCCCCCAAACTTGCTAGTACTATCACCCTAGGGAAATTGGGGATATTATGCAAAGGATCCCTGGCGGCTATACCAAATACCCCTTGAGAGCATACTGCTATACCTGAGCTGGTGCCTCTGTGGCAAGTGGCTAGATCAGACCAGCCTTTAAGGTCTTGGTGTTGTGTTTTTTCTTAACACTTATTTCTGAAAGAGAGAGACGGAGCACAAGTGGGGGAGGGGCAGAGAGAGAGGGGGAGACACAGAATCTGAAGCAGGCTCCAGGCTCTGAGTTGTCAGCACAGAGCCCGATGCGGGGCTTGAACCCATGAACTGTGAGATCATGACCTGAGTTGAAGTCAGATGCTTAACCAACTGAGCCACCCAGGTGCTCCTAAGGTCTTTTCTATATCTAGGATCTAGGCCCCTTTTGCTTTTCACCCAAACATTAAGTTTTTAAAACAATCAGATATACAAAATTTATGATTAATTAGCACATTTATTTATTCTTTTATGCAGTTTCTCTGCATAAAAAGGAGAAGTCTTTAGGATCTTCCTCTAAATTACACCCTAAGCTTAATATTACCAATATGCAGGGTAATATCGTTGGCAGGGTTTATTATCATTGGTAGGGTCTTTTTTTTAATACAACTGTTTATTAAAAAAATGTTTGAGATCACTGTAAATTGACATGCAGTTATAAGAAATAATATAGAGAGATCTCTTGTGTACTGTGCCCAGTTTCCCCAATTGTAACATTTTACAAAACTGTAATATAATATCACAGCCAGGATATTGACATTGATACAATCCATTAATACTCAGATTTTCCCAGTTTTACCTGGACTGGTGTGTGTGTGTGTGTGTGTGTGTGTGTGTGTATTAAGTTCTACACAGCTTTAACACCTGTGTAGGTTTCAAGTAACCACCACCACAGTCAAAATACTGAATAGTTCCAACACCTTCCCATCCTCATGTTGTCCTTTTATACCCCCACCTTTTGTCCCACCCCCCAACACCTGGCAACAACTATCCTCCATTTCTAAAATTTTGTCAATTCAAAAATGTTACATAAGGGGAATCATATACAATGTAGAATTTTCGAATGGAATTTTCTCACTCAGCATAATGCTGGGAGACTCATCCAAGTTGTTACATGTTTCAGTAGTTTGTTCCTTTTTATTACTGAGTAGTATTCCATGGTTTGGATGTATTACCTTTAATACATGAATGTATTCACCCTTTGGAGGCTAACTCTGGTTTTTGGTTATTACAAATAAGCTACTATGAACATTCATGTGCAGGCATTTACGTGAACATAAGTTTTAATTTCTCTGGAATACGTGCCCTAGAGTACAATTGCTGTGTCATATGGAAATTACAAGTTTAGTGTTTTAAACTCAAGTGGCTGTAGCATTTTACTTTTCTACAAGGACTGCTTCTTGGCATCCTTGCCAGCATTTGGTATTGTCACTATTATTCCTCTTAGCCATCCTGATAGGTGTGTAGTTGTGTTTCATGGCTGTGGAATTATTTGAGATTTAGATTATTTCTTCAAATATATGCAGCCAAGGGATTAGGGACAATTCTAGAAAAATGTAATTCCAAAGTCTTTCTTTAAAGATCCTAGTTGAACCCCACAGTCTATGTTCAGAAACAGCTGAGGTCAAAGTGAACATGAGAAAATGAACTGCTATTATACATTTTAAAATGTAGTTTATGGGGCACCTGGGTGGCTCAGTTGGTTAAGTATCCAGCTTTGGCTCAGGTCATGATCCTGCAGTTTGTGAGTTCAAGCCCCATGTGGGGCTCTGCGCTGACAGCTAGGAGCCTAGAGCCTGCTTTGGATTATGTGTCTCCCTCTCTCTCTGCCCCTCCCCACTCATTCATATTCTCTCTCTCTCTCTCTCTCTCTCTCTCTCTCTCTCTCTCTCTCTCTCAAAAATAAATAAAACATTAAAAAATTTTTTTCTTAATATAGTTTTGTCTATGGAGTGCTTCCCACTTAAATGAACAGTGTTTTAAACAATTGACTATCCTAATAAAAGTAGTTAAGACACTATTAAGAATAAGCTCATTGTAAAAAATTCAGACATGACATTTTTCTCGTAAATAAACAAAGGTGATGTCCAGACTCCTGATCTACTCCTCCTTCAAAATCTCATGGGGGCTCCTGGGTGGCTCAGTCAGTTAAGTGTCCAACTTTGGCTCAGGTCCTAATCTCACACTTCATGGGTTTGAGCCCCACATTGGGCTCTGTGCTGACAGCTCGGAGCCTGGAGCCTGCTTTGGATTCTGTGTCTCCCTCTCTCTCTGTCCCTACCCTGCTTGTGCTCTCTTTCTCTCAAAAATAAAATAAACATTAAAAAATGGTTTTAAAAATCTCATGATTTCTATTGATCTAGAAAAATAATATAAACATTCCCTAGGTTTGTTATATCTCATCTGTAATATATTAAGCAACAATAACCAGAGAAATCAACAAAACAAAAGGATTCCCAAGTAAGACCCTGAATCATTGTTTATTGGCTAAAAATTGATGCTAGCTTTTGGACAGAATTAGAGGAAGTTCCTCTATATTCTGAGCTATTGGTTGTCAAAAGTATGGTCACCCAAAAAGCAACATTGCCAGGGAACTGTTAG
Organism: Neofelis nebulosa; assembly: GCF_028018385.1. NCBI lineage: Eukaryota > Metazoa > Chordata > Mammalia > Carnivora > Felidae > Neofelis > Neofelis nebulosa. The sequence continues at coordinate 6,203,396 of NC_080799.1, forward strand.
AAATGCAAATTCTCAGGCACCACCCCAGACTTACTACATCAGAAACTCAGACGGTAGGTTCAACAATTCACGGTTGAACCAACCTTGGGGTGATTCTGATGCAGGCTTGGGTTTGAGAACCACTGTGAAAGGCAAACAATTACCTTCCTCTTGTCCTAACTCAAGGAAGAGAGCCGTGATGTGCAAAATCCAAAGCAAAGGTATTTGGGCCACAATGTCAAAAACAACTATAGGTTGTTTAAGTTACTATAGGTAACTTAAGCAAAAATGGGATATATTAGAAGAGCTTCAGGGAGGTCACAGAATCCTTGCTAGATTTTATGATGGAAAATGGGCAGTGATCAACACATCTGAACAGCCAAGGAGCAGATTTTTTTCTTAATCAGAAACAGTCTGGCCAGGACGACACCCCTAGAATTAATGCTCCCCTAGGAATTAATGCCATCTGTCCTTATGTCTCAAGATTGTAAGCACCAGAAGGCGTTCCCGGTTGGCTAAGTCTAAACCAGGCCCCAAGCCCTGGCTGCCTGGGGATAGCGAGAAGGGAAGATAAAGCCACTCTTACTTTTGTAGCGGGAAACTGAGCCACCACCTTGTGCCCAAACGATGCACAGGAGGGCTTTCTCCCTAATAGGAAGGGAACTGAACAACCCCTACATGGCTAATGTCTGCCTCACAAATATGATGGGAGAGGGAGGGCAGCAGACTAATGTTTGATATGATTTGATTAAACTGATACCAATAACTTAGAGTTTGGTTTTTGATTCCCCAAGCACACACTGACTCTAAGGTGAAGACAGAAGAAACCTAACGAGAGGAAAGGCAGAAGGAATTCTATGATTTAAAACAAACTGGAAAATTCACAAATCGCACACTCTTGCACGAATTATTAAAAAAAAAAAAAAGACTTGTAGTATGTGACAATCATTTACCATGGTCTATGATGGCAAGGAGGTGCCCCAATTCCCCGATCCTCCAGATGCGCTGAACCAGTAACCAAATCCCTGCTCTCTCTGCATTCTGCACAGTGTCTGAATCAAACTCATCTTTCTGCCGAGATCCGGCAAGGCTCTAATCTTACCCTGATTGTGCAAAAATAGAAGCGAGTACAGATGAATGTGACAAAGATTCTCCTAGTACCAAGAAAGGGGCGGGAGCTGTGTACCTCATTATTTAAAGGCACTCATGTAAACAAATTAAGTTAATTTGCGGTTCTGGTTTGTGTGAGGGAGGGATGCTTATATAATTATTAGCTTCTATTCCTGCTTAGTGAACGTGATAAAGATTTTTGAGGATAGCTATTTCCAATCCAAGTTCACGCTTTCTTCAGTGCCCGTCCATAGAACTGTCCATGTACTTAAAGCAGACTCTTTGTTCATATTTCCGTCTCTCTAGACTGCATCAAGCCTCTGTCTGCCCAGGATCTCCCTGGAGGGATGGGGGAGTGGTGGAGCTTAAGCCATAGAATAGCTCGACGATGCCCATTTTTTCTTCCCAGGAAGGATATTTTAGAAAACATGGTCTAGTCATTTGTATGCACCGACTTATAGTATACGTTCATTTTTCCTCTTTATTGTACTGTAGGATATAAGCAAACGTTTATTAGGAAATTTAGTGTGCCATGCAATGTGCTAATGTGCAAGGAATTTTTTCTGCTATTAGAAACATTTTTGTTGGGGGACACCTGGGTGGCTCAGTCAGTTAAGCATCTGACTTCGGCTCAGGTCATGATCTCATGGTTCCTGGGTTCAAGCCCCGCATCAGGCTCTGTGCTGACAGCTTAGAGCCTGGAGCCTGCTTCAGATTCAGTGTCTCCCTCTCTCTCTTCCCCTCTCCTGCTCATGAGCTGTCTCTCAAAAATAAATAAACATTAAACAATAAAATTATTCGAAACATTTTCATTGTAAAATACAACACACGTATGGAAAAGTGAAACTCCTAGATAGTCACCAGCAGGTAAAGAAACAGAACATCTCCAGACCCCAGAAGACACCTGCATTCATCCTCCTGATTACAATCGTTCCCAGCCTCCTCTCCAGGTAACCATTCTCCTCTTATAATAATTTCTTTGCTTTTATTCATAGTTTTGTTAATTATGAATCCCTAAGCATAGTTCTCTTTTGCCTGTTTTTGAACTTTCTATAAATGGAACCATACAGTAGGTGCTATTTTGTGCCTGATTTCTTTCTTTTACTCAACATTGAGATTCATCCATATTACTGTGTTGTGGCTATAGTTCACATGTTTTTATTGTTTGCATAGTATTCTATGAATGCACTTCAATTTATCCATTCATGGGCATTTGAATGTTCCACTTTGGGGCTAATGTAAACATTATGCTAAGCCATATTTTGACGAATATGAACATTATATTAAATAGCATTTCCTGATTCCTAATAGGGTGTTACTTTGGCTATTTGGAATCCCTTTAGCAAAGCACATATGCAATGTTTTGGGTTTCTTTGTTCATTTTTCTGTGGGATTTTCTGCCTTTCTTACTGATTTATAGGCATTTGTTGTGTGGCTTGGATATAAGCTGTCAGGGGTTTTTTCCCCAATTTTTTTTTATTGTGGCAAAATATACATAATATAAAATTTACCACCTTAACCACCTTTAATTGTAAAGTCAATGGTATTAGATACATTCATAATGTCCACCACCATCATCCATCTCCAGAACTCATTTCATCTGGTAAAACAAATTCTGTATCCATTCAACAACTCCCTATTCTCCCCGTTTTCCAGCCCCTGAGCATCACCATTCGACTCTCTGTCTCAGGGAATTGGACAATTCTAGAGAGACTTCATATAAATGGAATCATACGATATTTATCTTTTTGGCCTGTTTCACTTCACATAACATCCTTAAGATTAATCCACATTGTAGCGTGCCAGAATTTTCTCCCTTTTCAAGGCTGAATAATATTCCATGGCATGGAGAGACCACACTTTGCTTATCCATTCATCTGTCGATAGACATCTGGGTTGCTTCCGTGTTTTAGCTATCGTGAATAATGCTGGTTTGAACACAGGTATACAAATATCGATCTTCGAGACCCTGCTTTCGATTCTTTTAGGTAGATACCCAAAATGGAATTGCTAGATCATATGGTAACTCTAGTTTTATTTTTTGAAGAATCACCATACTATTTTCCATAGTGGCTACACCACTTGACATTCCCACCAGCAGTGCATGAGGGTTCCAATTTCTCTACATCCTCACCATCACTTGTTATTTTCTGGTTTTTGATAGTGGCCATCCTCATGGCTGTGAAGTGGTGTCTCATTGTGGTTTTGATTTGCATTTCCCTGATGGCTAATGATATTTATCACCTTTTCATGTGTTTGTTGGCCATTTGTAGGTCTTCTTTGGAAAAATGTATATTCAAGTTCTTTGTCCATTATTGAATCAGGTTGTTTGGCAAAGAACTTCTAAAGGTCAAAAAGGTATTTCCCCTGCATTTTGTGGCTCACCTCTGGTAGTGGAGACCATCACATAAGCAAATAATGTATGAATGAGGCAGAAGAAAGGCTTCCCTTTCTTGTGGACACCAATATGCTGTTGGTATCAGTAGACTAGGGCAAGGGTTTGGCTGCTTCACCTGGATGGATGTGGAAGGAGACTTGCTTGTTGAGTGTTTTTGCCATATACCTTAAGCAGCAAGTTTCTAAAGAGTTTCAAAAATTCACAGTGATTAATTCAGGAGCATCACCAGTTTAAATTTTATACCCAGGATGTATGGTTGGCAACTTTATTTCTCATAAGGCACCCCTAAACCTTAGCTTTTTGAAGGACTCAAGCAGCTTTCTCAACAAGCCACATCTATTTCTGCTCTGAGTTTTCATCTTAGGTTGTCAGTTAGAGGTATAATCAATTTAGACATTGTTGTTTGCTCAGCGAGCAAAGTCTGTGATGTCTTAACTAAGCACAGGACAGGGCTGCCAAGCCTCTCTCTAATAAGTGAGAGTCTTTGGAATCAAATGGGAATACAGTTTTATTCTAAGGAAAGCACTAGCAGCAAAGGAGAAAAACTGTACTTACTACGGTTGCATTTGTGAATTATGGTTGGATTCTCATCTCACTGAAGATTAAGAGGCTTGTTATGGGATGTATCTAACAACATTGGGATATTGTTATCCCAAATAAACTATATTGCATCTGAATGGAATATTTTGATAATAATGGGCTGTTCTTAGGAGGAGAATGCTTCCCATGGAAAAAGGGTGGAGCTAAGTATCATTAGAGATGTTTAATGGAACATATCAGTTAATGCCTCCTTCCCCTAAAGGAGTTTCCATGCTCTGAATGCAATCCTTTGCAGAATAATTCCTATGTAAGCAGGAGGGAAAATAGGGTTGGGGAGATTGGTGCCAACAATCAATGACTTAGGAAAGCTGTGAATGTTCCAGTGCCTGAAATACAGCAATGGGGTAGCACTAGGTTGTTTCGCCAAAGAGCCATTTCTCTTCTTATTGGGAAGAATTGGCCTGCAAGTTCAAAAGACAGAGTTGCCAACTTGACCTTAGGGTCAGTCAGATTAGAACATCCTGGGGTTTTGATAGAACAGTACCTGTAGTTAGAAAGCCAGATTTATGGCTGTGGGCAAAGAGAAAGCAAGCCTGTATCTAGAGTACACCAGCTTATTAGGGTAGGTATATTCCTTGGAAATCCTTCTAGAAAAGTCCCATAAAGTCACTTTCAAGCCTCCCATATCTGCATCTGTGTCTTTACCTTTCCACCAGGGATGGTGGAGGGTCCTAAACAAGCAAACAAACAAAATCACTTTCGGACCTCCTTTGGATTCTAATATCTTGATCACCCAAATGTTACTTTCCCTACCTTTCCTTAAGACTAGAGACATACCACAATTTAACAGTTATCAGAGTTTCCTTTCCTCAAAATGCACAGAGAACTAAGAACCCAAGGCATATAAGAACCAGGATAAACCCAGAGCGATTAATTCCCTAGCAATCCCCACATTCGGGATACAACTGGGAGTGAATCTGGCTTCAGCAGAGTGGTCTTAAAATACTCTATTTGCTGGTTATGTGATCATGGGTGAGTCTGTCTCTGAACTTCAATTTCTTCATCTACAGAATAGATATAATCCCAACATCATGCTGTTTTTATAAGAATTACTGGTATGGGAGATGTTATCTGTGAAAACCCTTGGTAAAAGTATCATTTAAATAATTGTTCTTAATCTAGGGGTATTTGTATCTAAGCCTGCAGGCTTCCAGAGAAGGACTTTGGTTTCCTTCATAAATTTACTCACCTGAATGTGTAGGTAGTAACCACACTTTATAAATAATAAAAGTTCCCATAGTTTTGATAATTGTCAAATGTTATGATTCTCCCACTTGCCCTGCACGCCCCCCCCCCAAAAAAAAACACTTAAAAAGTTTTCTAAACAATCACATTTTTTAAAGACAAGCAAATCATGGGGTGCCTGGGTGGCTCAGTCCATTAAGCATCCAACTTCACCTCAGGTCACGATCTCACAGTTTGTGAGTTCGAGCCCCGCATCAGGCTCTGTGCTGACGGCTCGGAGCCTGGAGTCTGTTGCAGATTCTGTGTGTCCCTCTCTCTCTGCCCCTCCCCTGCTCACGATCTCTCTCTGTTTCAAAAATAAGTAAACATTAAAAAAAAATCAAAGACAAGCAAATCAGAGATATGAAGTCTTTTCCCATTTATAATTCACCCAAACCCAGTGAAAGGGTGTTTACTTTGGAGAAGAGAAACTCACACGCTGAAACGCCTTTTTATTACTGGTAACTCCCAAGTCATTTCTCTGACTTTCATTGTATGGAATTATGCTTCAGGAATTTAGGACTCAAATTCATATTCATGCAGCACACCTTGAGAATACACAATTCTAATGTCTTCAAGGTTTTTTATTTTTAATTATTATTAAAACCCTAGCAATGACACAATTGGGACTCTCCCTCTCCTCTAGCCAGTGGTTAGCAGTTTGATGAATAGTCTCCCAGAATGTTTTTTCTACACATATACTACCAGATATGTAATATTCTTACAAATAATATATATACACTGGTATTTCTTACTTACTTACTTATTTATGGGGGGGCAGGGTCAGGGAGGGGAGGGGCAGAGAGAGCCCAAGCAGGCTCTGCACTGTCAATACAGAGCTCCACGTAGGGCTTGAACTCACGAACAATGAGATCATGACCTGAGCGGAAATCAGAGTTGGACACTTAACCAACTGAGCCATCCAGGTTCCCCTACACTGGTATTTCTTGATTTACAAAATTAAGACATTTTCAGGCTCCCCATTGTGGAAGATAAGGAGTTCCCTTCTCCTGCCTCCATTTTTGTACATGCTTTGTATTTTTACATCTTCTATTCGTACTTAAAAATTTTGGGGGGCTCGTGTTTGCTCTTTTATCAGCCCACGTGTAACGCATGATCCCCGCCATGTTTAGGTAAGGATGTTGGTGCTTGTCCCACCTTCATATCTGTCAGCTGAACCCTGACAATGTCAAGGACAACAACATTCATATTCTCTTCTGCAGGCAGAGCTGACTTCCCCATTTTGTCTGTTGGTTCCATGAGTTGACTATTTCAGAATCAAGATTAAAATCACATCACATTTTTGTTTGCTTCCTGTTTGGCCTTGAGTTTCTCATGTAATTTTTTTTACCTGTTATTTCTAATTGTCTTATTTTCTTCTTATTGATGGAATAGACATGTTTTCTTCAAGTCATGAACATGATCTGGCTTCTTAATCATTCTATTACTTAGATCTATTTCATTTCTCTTGTTGAAAACATTCTACCTGGAGCTGCCTTTCTGTTCTAATATGGAACAAACAGCTTTCTAGCTTCACTGTACAACTGTTATCCTGAGATTGCATTTCAATGGACTTCCTCACTGGTTGCATTATTTCTTTTTTTTTTTTTTTTTTTTTTTTTTTTGGGACAGAGAGAGACAGAGCATGAACGGGGGAGGGGCAGAGAGAGAGGGAGACACAGAATCAGAAACAGGCTCCAGGCTCCGAGCCATCAGCCCAGAGCCCGACGCGGGGCTCGAACTCACGGACCGCGAGATCGTGACCTGGCTGAAGTCGGACGCTTAACCGACTGCGCCACCCAGGCGCCCCTGCATTATTTCTTGTATCTTATGTTTTTCTTTTTGGTAATGGGGGCGGTAAGATGGTTTTCATCCTTTTTTGATGGTGTACATTCTCAAGTAGCTTACTTAGAAAGTACTTGAAAGGTAATCCTCCTGAGTTTATATCTGAAAATACCATCATGCCTTATATGAATATAGAATTCTCATTTGTAAGTAATTGTCCCTCAGAACTCTCAAGGCATTGTTCCATTATATTCTACACTTTGGTGTCCCCAGAGAGAAATCTGATGTTAGTCTGATTCTCATTCTTTTGTACATAATATTTCTCTCTGGAAATTGTTTGGATCTACTATTTATTCTTGGTAGTCTGAAATTTCACAACACTGAATATAGATATTTATCTTTTTCTCATTTGGCTTGGCATTCAGTTAGTCCTTCAACCTTGAGATTCCTTCAATTCTGATAACTTTTCTTTTACGATTTCTTTGATAATGTCTTTCCCTGTGTTTTCCCTCTCACTTGTTTATTTTTTTGGAACTTCAGTTACTCTGATGGTGGTCCTCCTGAACTGATCCTCATTCTTCTCCCAACTTTTTCAACACTTTGTTCCTTTCTGGTCTGTAGTCTGGAATCTTTCCTTGCCTTTATCTTCAAACCCTTCCCATGAATTTTGTCCTGATAATTATTTAATCTCTGAGATTGTTCCTGTTTCATAGCTTCTTGCTCAATGGCTACAGTCCCTGTTTTCTCAAATCTGTTGAGAATATAGAGAGCAGTTGCCGTACCTTCTCTGAGTTGTGTCTGTTTTTCCTGCAGACAGTTGTTTCATTCACCTGGGTGTTTCTATCTTGATGGTTTTCTTCTTGTGCCTGATCATGCATATTTAAGAATGGGAGTGTGGGTTAATTTTTCTGGACAAATGGTTTGGATTTTTTGTATATACACATCTATGTGTTCCCATTAGGATTTTCCCATGGATAGATTAGCTGACCAGGTGTCCTATGGAGGTGATAAAAGGTTTCTTAACTGGCAGGTAAGGAGAAATGCATTGTGATTCTTGATCTTTTGTATATGACTTGTTTTTACTGTCTGGAAATTTGTAGGATCTTTTCTTTCACCAGAATTTTGAAATTTTACAATGATGTGCTTTGGCACAGGTTAATTTTAATCTATTTTTCTGGGCTACTCATTGGAACCTGTAAATTTGGAAATGTTTACTTCTGCTTTGAGTTATTTGATAATTTGCTATCCTCTATTATTTTTTGTTCTGTACTTCTGAAATGCTTCTATTCAGATTTTGGATTGCCTAGACTTCAAGATTCATATAACTTCATCTTTTCTAGATTTTTGTCATTTTTGCTCTGCTGCATGGGAGAGTTTCTCAACTTCATCTCCCAACCCTACTATTGAGTTGTTCGTTTCTACCATCATTTTTAATTTCCAAGAGTCCTTTTTGATCTTGGACTTTTTAATGTTTATTTTTGAGAGAACAAGCGAGCAGGGGGAAGAGCACAGGAAGAAACCCAAGCAGACTCCATGCTGTCAGCACAGAGCCTGACATGGGGCTCAGTCTCACCAACTGTGAGATCATGACCTGAGCTGAAATCAAGAGTCAAACACTTAACTGAATGAGCCACCCAGGCACCCCTGATCTTAGCCTTTTAAAAACAGAATCTTATTTTTGCTTCATGGAAGCAGTATCATATCTCTCAAGTATGCTAATATTATTTTTTGTTCAATTTTCTTTCCTTTGCATGGCTTTTCTTTCAAACCCCCTGCCAGCACTATTTGTTTTTGTCTCTATTGTGTCAGAGATCTTCCTAAATATCTGTGGTTCTTGATCTATTTAAGAGTGAGATACTAAAAAGTTGATCAGAAGTGCTGAGACCTTGGGTTAATCTAGCTGGTTGTTTCCTTGTGGAACTCACAGTGTCAGTGTCTTTAGGTTTTCCCTCTAGGGATGGTCATATTTCCCAGAGAAAGATCTTCTAGGCTCCTGCCTAGAGGATATACACCTGTCTGATAGCATTCCATTTACCCAATGGGATGTGGGGATAAGTGGGGACTCACCATTCCCTATGCAATTTACTTAATCCCCCTGTATTCATCATGAATCTGTTTTTAACCTTGCCCAATATATTCTAGTACAGAGAATTTTTTTTTTTTTTTTTTTTTTTTTTTTTTTACCTAATTGAGAAAACAAACTTCCAGTTTACTCCCAGAGTGGGGAAGGGTCAGATGATCAGCTTTGTGGAGAGAATATAATGGCTTTTAAAACATTTTTTTTTTATTGTACAGAATGAGAGCATGCACAAGTGGAGAAGGGGGGCAGGGGGAGGGAGAGTCTTAAGCGGGCTCCACACTCAGCACAGAGCCCAACCCCACAACCTTGAGATCATGACCTGAACCAAAATCAAGAGTCAGATACTCAGCCAACTGAGCAACCCAGGCACCCCTATAATAGCTTTTAAAAAAAATTATTGGGAAATTCCTATATTCACAGGAAAAAAACCAATGGCATAATAATCACCAACCCCACCTGCCATTACCACATTGCCAGTTCTACCCCATTTATTTCTCTCTTCCACTTCCCTCATTCCATATTACTTTGAAACAAATTTTGAACATAATTCCATCTATAATCATTCAGTACAGATCTTGAAATTTAAGGACTTTTTAAAAAATATTTTTGAGAGAGAGAGCATGAACAGGGGAGGGGGAAACAGTGAGAGGGACACACAGAATCCAAAGCAGGCTCCAAGCTCCAAGGTGTCAGCACAGAGCCCAACACAGGGCTGAAACCCACAAGCCGTGAGATCATGACCTGAGCTGAAGTCAGATGCTCAACTGACTGAGCCACCCAGGTGTCCCCAAAATTAAGGACTTTTTAATAGAACCTTAACATGATTAAACCTGAAAAAATTAACACTTCTTTAATATCAAAAATAACACTTCTTTAATGTTCAAGTTTCCAATTGTCTCATAAACATCATGTGTTTTATTTATTCTTACATTCATTTGTTGCAATAATAGAACTAATATCCACACATTCTGGCTGGTCAATATTTTTTAAGTTTGTTTATTTTTAGAGAGAGCAAATGATGGAGGGACAAAGAGGGAGAGAGAATTCCAGGCAGTTTCCACACTGTCAGGACACAGCCTGACATGGGACTGAAACCCACAAACCACAAGATGATGACCTGAGCCAAAACCAAGAGTCAGACGCTCAGCTGACTGTGCCACCCAGGCACCCCATAGTTAATAATCTTTTAAGTCTGTATAAGTTTCCCTCGTGTGCAATTTTTTCATTGGAATTTACTCAATGAGGAGATAGAGTTGTCTTCCAGAGTTTCTCACAGACTGGATTTTGCTGATCGCATCTCTGAAGTGTAGTTTAACATTTTTCTGTCTTCTTCATTTTCTGTAAATTGGTAGTTGGATCTAGATATTTCACAGTTTCTTTCTACTGTTCTATCTTCAAGTTCACTAATTCTTTCCTGTCTGCTCTATTCTGCTGTTGAGCTCATCTAGTAAACTTTTCATTTCCATTATGTTTTAGTTCTAAAATCTCAATTGGGTTTTTCATCTCTTCTATTTCTTTTTTTTTAATTTTTTTTCAACGTTTTTTATTTTTGGGAGAGAGACAGAGCATGAACGGGGGAGGGGCAGAGAGAGAGGGAGACACAGAATCGGAAACAGGCTCCAGGCTCCGAGCCATCAGCCCAGAGCCCGACGCGGGGCTCGAACTCACGGACCGTGAGATCGTGACCTGGCTGAAGTCGGACGCTCAACCGACTGCGCCACCCAGGCGCCCCATCATCTCTTCTATTTCTTTGCTGAGACTTCACTGACCCTAGGCTATCATCTGAATGATGTCTTTTAAAATGTGAACACATGGTAGAGTGGCAGAATGGGGTAGTCAGCCTCCAAGGTGGCTCCCAATGATCCCTGTCTCCTAGTCTTCATACCTTTGTGTAACTCCTCCCAAATTCTACCAGGGTGAGTCTGTGTAACCAATAGCATATGGCAGAAATGATAATGTATCACTTCTGACATTAGGTTATAAAGGACTATGGCTTCAGTCTTGAGCACGCTTTCTCTCCCATGCACACACTCTCAGATCATTTGCTCTGGGAGAAGCAAGCTGTCCTATGGTCAGGAGACTTGGGTAGTCTGTGGAGAGGCCCATGTGATAGAGAACTAAAGTCTCTAGCCAACAGCCATGGAACCTACTACCTATGACATAAGTGAATTTTGAAGCATGACCTCCCCCAGTTGAGCCTTCAGATGAAAATGCAGTTCTAACAGAAGCCTGAATGTAATCTAATGAGACTTGGGGCCAGAACCACCAGCTAAGCTGTCTGCAGATCCCTGGCCCACACACAAAAAAAAATATGTATGGTAATAAAGGTTTTTTTAAGCTGTTAAGTTTGGGGGAATTTGGTATATAGCAGATAACAATGCATCACGGTTTGTACCTGATTCCCTGATCTGCCACTAATTAAACGATGCAAGACATCTTGCATTAAAAGATGAATAGCCTTGTGAGCTCCAGTTTCTTTCACTGCAGACCGATGACCATTTTTGCCCCACTTTTCAAGGTTGGTATGAGTTGCACATAAAATATACAAGAACATTATACGACTATCAAACCCAACATATTTTGCAGATGAAAACTGGAAGCCCAAAGGAATGAAAAGAATTGACAGATGAAGCATCAAGAAGCAGAGGAATTGCAGAACTTATCCAGGCTTCAACTATTTCAACAAAGAGCCAGGGAGCACCTGGCTGGCTCAGTTGGAAGAGCAGGTGACTCTTCATCTTGAAGTTGTGAGTTTGAATCCATGTGGGATATAGAGATTACTTAAATAAAAACTTAAAAGAAAAAAAAAAAAAGCCAGAACTGGAACCCATGGCTCATGATTTTGCTACTATACCTAAAATATCATGTGCTATTATCATTGAACATGGTCACTCCACGTTTCAGGAAAATAGCAGATAAATTATAGATTGTAGATGGTAGACCAAGAGAATTGCATTTTTTCTAACCATGACAAACTCGGCATCAATGCGAGAGAGTCAGAGTTGTTTCAATTCAGCTTTAATATCGTAAAGCTGACAAATGGTCAGTTAACTCCTCCTTTCTGTTGCCCTGCCAGTCACCCCAACACACGGAGTTCAGGCACATGGGCACCCAGCCAGAAGGTGACTAATACCATCTCTTTGCACCCAAGCCATGTACAATAAGCACATAGCTCCTTTTCTTTTAAACCTCGCTGGACAAGTTGGTATCAGTATCTTTAAAATACAAATGCTCCTTTGTTATGCAATTTTAGTAAAAAATAGTTGACTGGGAGGGGAGAAAAGAGGCTAGTAGTATTTTGAGCCAACAAGGTCAGACCATTTGGGCAACCATGACTCACCTCAACAGGGTTTCAAACTTTTTTTCATTAAAAAGTTTTCTCAAAATATTTTTGTCAACTACCTCACCTTCTGCCTTTCCCCCAACTTCAGTCTTCTGATAGGGGGGAAAAGTAGCATTTAAAAATGTTGAAAAAGAAGCTGATCTCAATCAGATTAAAAAAACAGGTATATGTGGACTCAAACTGGCAGGGAAAACACAAGCATAAAAACAGTTGTGTTGATGGGGCACTTGGCTGGCTCTGTCAGTAAAGCATAAGACCCATGACCTCAGGGTCTTGAGTTCAAACTCTACATTGAGCATTGAGAATAAAAAATAATCAATCCAAAATAGTTGTGTTGAAATGGTAGGATCATTTTTCCATTCTTAGTTTTGTTTTTAATTAAAATATATATTTATATACAATATAGAACTATATATAGAACTATATATATTTATATATAAAATAGAGCTATATATATGTTTATATATGATATAGAATTGTATATATAGAACTATATAGTAATGTTTTATATACAATTTAGGTTATATTTTTTACACTGTATTTTTTAACTTAAAATTCAAATTTTATACAATGTCTTAACAGAATGGGATTTAATAAATCTTTTGGACTTAAATAATAACTAGTTATGGTTTAGTTTTTTACCCTATGTGTATCATTAAAGATTCTTTAGTTGCAAGCAACCCAAACTAACTCTAGCTACTTAAACAAAAAAGGGAACCTATTCTAAAGAGTATGGGAGAGCAGAGAGGACTACAAAGAAGCCTTGGAGAAGCAGGAAGCAGGTAACCACAGAAAAATGTCCATTCCACTGAGCATAAGGCCCTGCCACTGGAGTGAGTGAATGCTCTCCAACTATTTGTTTCTTCTGTGCTCAATCCCTAGGTCTAAGATTCAGAGTCCTTGGCCAGAGATGTGCCAAGCTAGGATGGCCTGAGCTGATGAATGAAAGAGGGAGTCTCTTGGGTCCACTTCCATGTGGGAAAGCAAAACACCAAAGATCTCATCCCACCAACATAGCCCTCAGCAGCGGGCATAGTCACCTCAAAAGTTGATGAGGATGCTCATTGGAAGATCTAATGTCCACTAAATCGTAGCTTTGTTCTCACCACTAAAGGAGACATTTGTGAGAACATGAATGGTCTCTCAAGAGTATTTCTTTAAGGTTTTTTTTAAGCTTATTTATTTATTGAGATCCTGGGGGGGGCGGGGGTGAGGCATAGAGGGAGGGAGAGAGAGAATCCTAAGCAGGCTCCACGCTGTCAGCACAGAGCCTGACGCAGGGTTTGATACAGAAACTGTGGAATCATGATCTGAGCCAAAATCGAGACTCATTCTTAACCAACTGAGCCACCCAGGCACCCCCTTTTTTTTTTTTTTTAATATTTGAGAGAGAGAGAGAGAGAACGTGTGAGCAAGGGAGGGAGAGGGAGAGGGAGAGAGAGAATCCCAAGCAGGCTCTGCACTATCTGTGCAGAGCCCAATGCGGGGCTTTATCCCATGTCATGACCCGAGCCGAAATCAAGAGTTAGATGCTTAACTGACTGAGCCACCCAGATACCTCCCAGCAGTATTTAAAAATTTTTTTAATGTTTATTTTTGAGACAGAGAGAGACAGAGCATGAACAGGGGAGGGTCAGAGAGAGAGGGAGACACAGAACCCGAAGCAGGCTCCAGGTTCGGAGCTGTCAGCACAGAGCCCGACGCAGAGCTTGAACTCATGGACTGTGAGATCATGACCTGAGCTAAAGTCGGACGCTCAACTGACTGAGCCACCCAGGTGCCCCAGCCCCCAGCAGTACTTTAGATGGACACCCACACATCTTTCCTTCTCACTTATCAAGGACCAGCAAAGACATGCTTTGGGCATGACATTTTGGTGTGATGCTTCAGACCACAATAGAATTTGATCCCATCTCTACACTCAAATAATATAAATCAAGTCCAATCCTCAGAGCATATCCCACATCCATCACAACACTACCTAGTATTGTGGTCCTAGGTCCTTCCCAGCCCATTCTACTCTCCTTATGACCATCACCCACACAGCTTTCCCTGAAGAATGTTCTGTACTAACAGGCATTCCATGAAAAGGGAAGGGGAAAGAAATACGAATTACTGGTTAAATCAAGTCTACAAGCCAAAGTTTGTCTTAAATAGCTATAGACCATTTTACTGTTTTTAGTGTCTTCCTTTAAGATCCTTAAAGGTAACCACTAAACCACACATTCTCAGGAGATGAATTCCACATGGCTTTAAGATGCAATTGTTTCAACGGCGTTTTTGATAGATGGAGGTGAATGTGTCGAAACTTTTATTAACATTCAGTTTAAAAAGCTTTACACCTGCGGCATGCCAAGATCTAGAAGATTCTTAAAGAAGTTACCCATTAGGGTGTGGTCCTTGGTTTAGAAGTCGTGGGGCCTTGGTAATTTTTTGTTAAGTGGTTTAAGAATTCACAATCTTGGTCCAGGGCTGGTAATACTGTGCCATTTTCTTCTCCCTTCAGGGAAGAAGAGACACTATTATACCTGCAGGCTCCCAGCAAGTTATTGCCGTACAGGTGGCTCTTTAACATCTTCTATGGATTAACAATTTGATCTAAATCAGCCTCAAGGCTCCCTCAGAAAAGAGGGTGAAGGAGAAAAGCACCAAAATATTTCTCAGGCTCTACCTTAAATACAGTTTATGTGTGTGGTAAAACATACGTGCCATAAAATTCACCACTTTTAACCATTTGTAAGTAGAGTGTTCCATGGCATTAAGTTCCTTCACATTTCTGTGGAACCACTGCCATCCGTTTCTAGAACTTTCTTGTCATTTCAAACCCAAGCTCTGTACTTATTAAACACTAACTCCTCATTTCCTTCTCTTCCAGCTCCTGGCACCCACCATTTTCCTGCAGGCCTCTGTGGGTTTGATACTCCTAGGTCCCTGATGTAAGTGAAATCATATGGTATTTGTCCTCTTGTGTCTGGATTATTTTTAAGTGCAGTTTTGATACATAGAACAGTGCCCTTACAGTGAGTAAGGACACAGTGTAGGTAGTTGTTACTTCTACATCAGAAGTCTTTAGCCTGGAGCCCTTGGATGAGTCCTAGGAATCTGAAACTCCTTTAAGAGATGGGTTTCCTACTTACAAAGTTTTGTAGGAGCCTTAACCCAGAAGATGCTGATTGCTGTTCTGGGTCCTCTCTGTTTTGAGAGCACCCCCTTGGTCCCAAACCAGTATTGACTGACTTCAGGTAGCAACAAACCACCAACATGGTCGTATTTGTTGTATGGCTCTGGATTTTGCTGACGATTCCAATTTGATGCCTGATGGAGTGTCACTCATTCTGTAAAACCCCAGCCCTATGTTTAGCGGGCCACTTAAGAACTTTGAGCTCGCCTTCGTATGAACACTATCTAATGCAAACGCAACTCAAAGCCACAATAAGCCACAACTTCATACCCATTAGAATGACAAGGATCAAAAAACCAGAAAACAACACGTATTGGTAAGGATGTTGAAAAATGGGAACCCTTGTGCATTGCTGGTCGGAATGTACAATGGTGCATTCCCTGTGGATAGTAGTATAGCAGTTCCTCAAAAGTTAAAAATAGAATTACTATATGACCCAACAATCCCACTTCTGTATATACACCCAAAAGAACTGAAAGCAGGAATTCCAAACAGGTATTTGTTTGGTATTTGCTCATAGTCAAAGCAACATTATTCCCAATAGTCAAAAGAACAGTCCGAGTAAAGATCCATGAGGAATGGATAAACCAAAATGTAGTATATACACACAATGGAATATTACTCAGCCTAAAAAAAATAAAGGTGATTCTGACACCGGCTACAACATGGATGAACCTTGAGGGCATTATGCCAAGTAAAATGAACCAATCACAAAAGCACAAATACCGTATGATTCCACTTACATGAGCTATTTAGAGTAGTCAAATTCACGGAGACAAAATGTTAAATGGTGGTTGCCAGGGACTTCGGGGGAGGAAGAATGGGGAGTCCATGTTTACTGGGAACAGAGCTTCACTTTGGAAACATGAAAGAGTTCTAGAGAGGATGGTGGTGACTGCTACCCAGCAACGTGTAAGTTTTTTTTGTTTGTTTTGTTTTTTGAGAGAGAGAGAGAGAGAGAGAGCGAGAGAGAGAGAGAGAGAGAGAGAGAGAGCGCACACACACAGGGGAGAGACAGAGGGAGAAAGAATTTTTTTTTTTAACATTTATTCATTTTTGAGAGACAGAATAAGAGTGAGGGAGGGGCAGAGAGAAAGGGAGACACAGAATCCAAAGCAGGCTCCTGGCTCCAAGCTGTTAGCACAGAACCCAGTGCAGGGCTTGAACTCATGAACCTCGAGATCATGACCTGGGCTGAAAAGTCAGACACTCAATCTAGTGAGCCACCCAGGCGCCCCAGAGACAGACAATCTTAAGCAAGCTCCACACTCCGCTCTGAGCCGACTTGGGGCTCAAATCTTAAGACTTAGGTTTGATCTTATGATCCTAGGACCATGACCTGATCCAAAATCAAGAGTTGGATGTTTAACCAACTGAACCACCTGGGTACCCCTGTGAAGGTACTTTTAATGGCCCTGAACTATACACTTAGAAATGGTTAAAATGCTAAGTTTTCTTTTGCACATATTTTATTAAATAAAACACATATAAAGAAATGTCTAATGCTCTGTGATCATTATTCCCTGTTCCTGCAGAAAAGTTAAAAGCCTTGTGTGCAGTTTATCCCAAACCCTGTGTTCTGGAAAGAAACGAAATGCAGTAAGTAGCAAAATCATTTTTCAGAAGCTGGGATTGCCTTAGTTGGGTTTTTCAGTAAAAAAAAATAATAATAATTTCAGGGGTGCCTGGGTGGCTCAGTTGGTTAAGCATTCGACTTTGGCTCAGGTCATGATCTTGCCTTTCCCAAGTTTGATCCCCACATCAGACTCTGTGCTAACAGCTCAGAGCCTAGAGCCTGCTTCAGATTCTGCGTCTCTGTCACTCTCTCTCTCTCTCCCCCTTCCCTGCTCATGTGTCTCTCTCTCAAAAATAAAAACATTTAAATAGAGATAAAAAATAAATCACTTCAGCATCATAGCCCCTCCCTCCTGCTCCCTTCCTCACCACAAGAGGAAAGCAGGGGGAAAAGACAGAAAAAAAAAAAAAAAAAAAAAAGAACAAAATTCTAAACCAGAGACAGCAGGGCAAGCCTTTATGGGACTAGAGTGATTTCCAGGAGCCGGGAAGCTGCCCCTCAAAGGCAGCCCATGCAACATGGACGGGGGGAGAAACTCAGAGCTAAGTCACAAGGGAAGCCCACCTGTCCGGTCACCCACCTCGCAGGGCCAGCACAGGCACCTGCCCAGTGATCACCTGCTAAGGTGCCTCACCAGGAAGTGTGAGTGCTCCTTCCCGCTCTGCAATCACTTACCTCACAAAAATGGTTCTCGATAATGTTCAAAGCAGTCAGGGCAACCTGAGGGTTCTCATGAAGTTGCAAGGCCTCAATTTTATCAACACCACCGATTTCTTCTATCAGGAGACACATGTTTTCCTTCTCTGAAAGCTTCTCTGCTGCCTGTGGGCATGTAAGAAAAAAAGCTCTTTGGAGGCGGAGCTTCGCCTCAGGGGAGTCAAAGGCTCCTGTTCCAGGATGGGCAGCCATAGTTTTATTGTTCCCTAATTAAGACTGCAGGATCTTACTCCTCTTTTGGGTATTTATAGTACACATATTTAGGTTTATATTAATTGCACAAAATACAATTTTTGCCAAGTAAGCTGCCCTCCACAAATACATTGCTATTACAGTTTAATAGCTATCTCCCTTCTAATTAATGGAAATGGTTTAAAATACAGTTTGAGGGGGGCACCTGGGTAGCTCAGTCGGTTAAGCATCTGACTTTGGCTCAAGTCATAATCTCACAGTTCGTGAGCTCGAACTCCACTTTGGGGGAGCCCTGTTTCTGTCTCCCCTTCTCTGCCCTTCGTGGTATTCTCTCTCTTCCCCTGTCTCTCTCCCCTTGCTCACTTGTGCCCTCTCACTCTCAAAAAAAAAAAAAATAGTAATACAGTTTGAAAGAATGTTCAAGTAATGCTTTATTTTTGAGAGAGAACATGAGCAGGGAGGGGCAAAGAGAGAGGGGGACAGAGGATCTGAAGTGGGCTCTGCACTGACAGCAGTGAGCCCAATGTGGGGCTCGAACCCACAAACCATGAGATTACAACCTGAGCCGAAGTCGGATGCTCAACCGACTGAGTCACCCAGGCACCCTAAGTAATGCTATTTAAATACAGGTGTTCTGGCCCTACCCTCACCGTAAAGCCTTGAGAGGTAAGACTAAGGGGACCCTGAGCAACACCATGGCAAATAACCAAGTCCCTGGAAACAAATAACATGAGTGGATTTAATCCAATGCTCATCATCGGATTTATCATCTGGGGCTGTTCATTCATTCAAACACTTGTACATAGACTGTGGGCAAGGCCTACAAAACTAGAGCTCAAGATGGGATTTAGAAAAGGCCTTTTCATAACTCATTTTTGGGGCAGACAGGTAGATAATTGTTGCAATACAGAAAGTAGAACACAGTAAATGATCAGTGGTTTATGTTATAGAAGATGTGCATAAACGGCTTGGGAAGTAACACACCTTCTTGAAAAACAGTGATGCGCCAGGGCCAACCATAGGAAACTCCCAGCATTCCCAAAACAAGGAATGGCAAGGACAACTTTTTGAAGGGTTAAGTGTTGCTTATTAGGAGAAGAGGGAATAATCCAGCTAGCTAAATAGCCTATTTGGGGAAAGAGAAATAAAGAAGCAGCTTTGGTGTCATCTCCGAAGAGCTCTGCTCTTTATTTTGTGAGCAATAAGAAAACCTCCTGGGGTCCAAATTAAACCTTATTTATGTCACACTGTCTACCTGATGAGAGTCTGTACTGTTTTGTCTAAAGCTGGACACTCATTGGTCCTATCTGGGGTCCAAAATGAGTTTTGGCTTTCAGTGAAGAAACCAAGGCAGGACCAATGAGCTAGGATAGCCTCAGAAAGAAAGATGGGGGATGTGGGATGACCCAGGGCAAGCAGAGCCCTGGAGAAGGATTCTGGATGTTGGTAAAAGAGCAAACAGCCCCAAAGTCACTTCAAGCTGCACTCTGCCGGCCATTAGAGGCTCTCTGCTACCTTGTCCTCCTAACCTGCTATTCCAGTGCCTTTCTCTGATCTATCAGATGTGGTTTTCCCAGATGCCTCCAAGGAAAAAAAAATCCCAAATGTTTAATTCAAATGAAACAGATGAAGTTCAATTTCTCCAGCCCACAAGTGTGCTTTCACCAATGTGTTATGTCGTTATGTCCAACTTTGTCTACGGGCGGCCAAGTCTCTATGCTTCATCCATGTGATTTGCTCAGTCTTCATGTCTAATTGGGTGCTATTTCAAATCTGTTCTTGACTCAGGTCAGTTCTTTCTAAGACAGTTACATGAAAAGGATGATTAAAGTGAGCTTTTAAAAGGAATCCCCTGGTGTTACTTTGAAATTCTTCAAACGGCTTCGTCGCATATAAAAGGACCTTAACCAGATGAATATAGCCAGCCTTCAAGATGGCCTCAGATGATCTCTAACTCCTGATATTCACACCCTTGTATAGTTTCCTCCCACGTTGAGTGGGGCTGATCTGTGTAACCAATCCATTCCATGTTGTTGGAATGACTTCCAAGGTTAGGTCACAAAAGCCACTGGGGCGGCCACCTTGCTTTCCTAGATTGCTTGTTCCAGAGGAAGCCAGCTACCATGATGAGAATACACATAAATGGTCCTATGAAGAGCTCCAGGTCCAGGAAAGTGACAACTTTCCAGGCATACGAGTGAGCCATCTTGAAAGCTGCTCCTCAGCCTTCATCAAGCCTTCAGATGAAACTGCAGCCCCAGTTGACACCTTGAATCTCATAATAGACCCTGAGCCAGAACCATCTAGCTAAGCTATCCCCAGATTCCTAACCCCAGAATCTAGATGAGATAATAAAGTGAAAGCTTGGTTTGGGAACATAATTCGTTCCAGAAACATGCTCGTAATCCAACACACTTGTCTATCAAAGCTAATTTCCCTGTAAGAAATAATGGGAACTCAGATGAATCATTCCACAAACCCAAAATATTCATATAAAAATCATTATAATACTGTAATATAATACAAAATAAATACAAGATATAAAGAAACACTAATTAACCTGCACTTATCTTTGAAAATCTTTATGGCTGGTGTGAAGGAGACAAGGGAGAGGAGGGTTATTTTGTGGGACGAACTTCACTATCACTAATGGAATCACTGCTATCTATTGGCTCAATAGAATCTTTTTCTTTTCATGTAACTTTAACAAGGAGCCTATCCAATGACATTGCTTTTGCTCCTTTTGAGGATTTTGCGGAAATAACATTGCATTGTTGTTAAATAGATTAATTGCTCACACTGCTACAGTCTTATTTGTGTGGTGCTTTTCTACAAAATTTTGCACTGTCTCCCACATTTTACACATCTCCATAATCTCATTTGAAGTGAGGGATTCCTCTTTTTCTTCTCTCCTCTGCAGAGGTGATCTCCTGCAAAACCTCTTGCTGTTACTCACGAAGCAGACCCATCAGTCTGTCAGTGGTCAGCTCCCGGCCATGTTCCTCTACCAGCTCTTGAATGTCATCCTCATTCACCTCCAGTCCCATGGCCTTTCCCAAGAACACAATTTCATCAACAACTGCTGGCTTCTATTCATAAGCAAGCCCCTCTAAATCATGTCCAAGAATGCAATCGGACCACAGTTTTCTCCAAGCAAAATCAAGGGTTCTCTTGGTGATCCCATACCAGGCTTTATTAATGATCTTGAGGCAGTTCATGATGTGCAAATGATTTTTCCAAAACCCTCGGAGGGTAAGGTTTGTTCCTTTGGTCACCTTGAAGCATTGCTGAAATAGTGCTTTGCTATGAAGCTTTTTAAAGTTCGAAAGGAACCTCCTGATCCATGGGCTAGAAAATTGGAATGGTGTTGGGAGAAAGGAACTTGACCTTAATGAACTCAAGTTCCTTCAGTATGTGGTCCTCAAAGCCTGGCAGGTGAACAGGAGCATTATCCATAACCAGTAAGGTTTTGTGTGACAAATTATTTTCTAAAATTCTGCAGGACTGAAGGCCTCATTGATCCACCCAATGAACAAGATATGAGTGACCCAAGACTTACTGTTGGACCTCTACATAATGTTTAACTGGCTCTTCTGCACCTTGCATTTCTTGAAGGCTCATGGATTCTTGGAATGATACACGAACAGGGGCTTGACTTTAAAATCCCCACTTGCGGGGCACCTGGCTGGCTCAGTAGGTTGAGTAGGTGGCTCAGTAGGCTGACTTCGGCTCAGGTCACAATCTTGCAGTTTGTGAGTTTGAGCCCCACATCGGGTTCTGTGTGGACAGCTCAGAGCCTGCTTAGAATTCTGTGTCTCCTTCTCTCCCTTTCCCTCGTTCACACACACACACGCGCACACACACACACTCTCAAAAATAAATAACCATAAAAAAATAAAATAAAATCCCCACTTGTGGGGCACCTGGGTGGCTCAGTCAGTTAAGTTTCTGACTTTGGCTCAGGTCATGATCTCATGGTTCATGGGCTCAAGCCCCACGTGTGTGGACAGCTCAGAGCCTGGAGCCAGCTTCAGATTCTGTGTCTCTGTGTCTGTCTGTCTGTTTCTCTCTCTCTGCCCCTCCCCAGATTGTGCTCTCTGAGTAATAAGTAAACTTAAAAAATTATTAAAAACAAAATAAAATCCCTGCTTGCATTAGCACCAAGCACGAGGGTGAGACGGTCTTTTGTGGGCTTGTGACTGGGCATTATGTGCTCTTATCTAGTAATGTCGGTCCTCTTTGGCATCTTTTTCCAAAAAAGCCCTGGCTCATCAAGTTAAAAACTTGTTCTGGCAGGTCACACTTGGAAACCATGAGCTTCTGGAACTCGGTGGCAGTAGCTTTAACTGCCTTAGCGTCAGAACTCGCAGCCTCTCCATGTCTCGCAACACTATGGATGTCACTTCTCCTCTTAAAGTTATCAAACCAGTCCCTGCTTGCTTTGAAGACTTCATTTTCTGGGGCGCCTGGGTGGCGCAGTCGGTTGGGCGTCCGACTTCAGCCAGGTCACGATCTCACGGTCCGTGAGTTCGAGCCCCGCGTCGGGCTCTGGGCTGATGGCTCGGAGCCTGGAGCCTGTTTCCGATTCTGTGTCTCCCTCTCTCTCTGCCCCTCCCCCATTCATGCTCTGTCTCTCTCTGTCCCAAAAATAAATAAAAAACGTTGAAGACTTCATTTTCTGTTGACATACCTGGCAGTTTACTTACGGGGTTGGTGTACAAGGCCTTTGCCTTCTTGCAGACAAAGTTCTTGGGCACAGCATCACCTGCTAGTTTCTTCTATCTAAAACAGAAGCAACTTTTCTACATCTTCCAGAACATGTGGCCATTGCTTTGATATTTGATAGCCTTTTGCTGCATCCAGCCCCCTTCTTTCTTCTTTAATATTGTGCAAATGGTCAACGTCGACTTCTTCTAAAATCTTGCAGTTTTAGCCACTCACATACCTCGTTCATACTTCTTGATTTCCTTCTTCACTTCCACCGTAATCATCTCCTTATTACCATCTTTCTTTTCAATCTTTTTCTGCCTGGGGGCCACGTCTAAGCTCGCATGGATGTTGACTACAGTAATTATTAAACTCTTGTCATATACTGTATTTAATGTAACTAGCAATAAGGCATAGAGTAAAGGGTCTATATCTACAGGCAACCTGACCTAGAATGGGAGAATTCCTAAGCTTACTCTTGTATGGAAAAGCAAAGGACTGTCCACAGGTGCTTTGAAGTGACAAAAAATACACTAGTGCCAGTTGTGGGCACCTTCCAACATTCTGAAAAATCGTCAATTTCTGCCAAACACTGCAGCCTGAAACTGAGCACCCAAGCATGGAAGATGATCACCCACAATCCAGTAGCAAGAGAGAGAGAGAAGAACCATTGGCTCAGTTGTGATCATGGGACATTCGGTATCATGTATGACTTGTATTGCAAGGCATAGATTGTTTATCAGGTTAAAACTTATTAGAAATGTTTGCTTGTCTTGTAGAACATGCACAGAACAAGTTACTCACAATCCAAGGTTTTATTGTATTTGTTTTAGACCAGTAGGGAGTAACTGATCATGCAGCAATATAGAACTGACACAAATGGTTTATGAACATTGGCTTAATTTGCCTTTATTTCAGAAGTAAAACTTTCCTGGAGTTCTAATTCAAGGCTTTGTAGTCCAATTTCAGCATCTATCTCTGCTAACTCCTTGCTTCTCTTTCAGGTGTATCCTATGTTTTAGCCTTCTAGAAGAGCCAGCCATGTGTTGTACAGGACTGCTTTTCCTGGCTTCAAACATTTGATTGGTTTCTCCATCTCACTCAGAGTAAGCCAAGGTTTTCACATGCCTTATGTGATATGGATGCTCTGAGCCTGACCACCACCTTCCATCCCTTTGCTCCCACCCATCCTTGAGCCCTCTTTCCCCAGATATCCATAAGATTCACTCATTTCTCTTTGGTCTTTGCATGCATGTTCTTCCTGAGACAAGTTTCTCCTGACTACTACATTGACGGGATCACCATTACCTTCCCGCTCTGAGCCATCAGCGACTGACCCTTCATCACATAAACTCCCAGTTGTTGGGTCTGTTTCTCTCCCCATTAATATATAAGCTCTACCAGAGCAAGGACTTTGTTCTGTGGTATCCTGAGCATCTGAAACTATGTTAGGCATATGGTCACTCACTTGAAAAAATGAAGATGGGCCTTCTTTGAAAGGCCTCTTGTTTTTGTTTTCCATAGGATGCATGAACAGGAGGAGGGTTGGGGGAGTGGAAAGAGAATCCACATAGGGGTTTTAAGAACCAAAATAAATGCCTTCGATTTGGAGACTGCTATTTCAAAACCAAACTGCTTAAAAAAAACAAAAAAAAAAAAAAAACCAACCTGCTTAGAGCAGCTCACCTTGAGGATAAGAGAGATAACATCAAGGATGATGGTAACAATTTTGGGGTCTTGGATGGTAAGCAGATTCACCAGTGGCTCCAAGACTCCAGAGTGGACAAGCTGGATCAACTGGTCTATGGTGCCTCCAGTTGTGAAGTTTGCCACGGTCCAAACAGCCTCTTTCTGGACTTTAAATTCTCCCTGAAGAAACAATGTTTACAATCTTTATGGATCCTGAAGAACTTAAATATAGCAATGCTAACTTAGTTCAATTTCTAGGTAGGCTGGTGACAGCCAAGACTGTATATATAATTTACGTCGAACACATCAGCAATTTGCCTCTAGTTCTTGAACAGAGGATAGCACCTTTGAGAAGCCAAGGAGCAGACAGGCTTCCATTAGGACTTAGAGGAAGTTCTAAGTTGGAATGGACTCATTTCCTTAAGTCAGGTTATGGGAATAATATAACGAACATAAACCAATCCAGATAATCTATATATATTAGAAATTATCCTTGGAATTATTTTATTTTTTAACTTTTGAGAGAGAGAGAGACAGAGCGCGAGGAGGGGAAGGGCAGATGCCCTTAGTCTTTCGGATGCAGGGAAACTATGGACAAGAAGCTCCATAGCTACAAAGCTGAGCACACAAAGTGATCTCAGGGAATGAGCCAGACCAGAGGTGTCAGAGGAAGACCATTGAAATATCACTCAATGCATTCCTTGCATTTGTAAGAAACACTTTGCCCAGAGATCTGGGAGTAATTTATCATAGATCTTTCTATCCCTGTGCAGAAGGAGTTATTCCCATTTTATGGCTGGGGAAAACTGTGACCTCAGTGTAAAAGAAAGAAAGAAAGAAAGAAAGAAAGAAAGAAAGAAAGAAAGAAAGAAAGAAAGAAAGAAAGAAAGAAAGAAAGAAAGAAAGAAAGAAAGAAAGAAAGAAAGAAAGAAAGAAAGAAAGAAAGAAAGAAAGAAAGAAAGAAAGAAAGAAAGAAAGAAAGAAAGAAAGAAAGAAAGAAAGAAAGAAAGAAAGAAAGAAAGAAAGAAAGAAAGAAAGAAAGAAAGAAAGAAAGAAAGAAAGAAAGAAAGAAAGAAAGAAAGAAAGAAAGAAAGAAAGAAAGAAAGAAAGAAAGAAAGAAAAGAAAGAAAAGAAAGAAAGAAAGAAAGAAAAGAAAGAAAGAAAGAAAGAAAAGAGAGAAAAGAAGGAAAGAAGGAAGGAAGGAAGGAAGGAAGGAAGGAAGGAAGGAAGGAAAGAAAGAAAGAAAGAAAGAAAGAAAGAAAGAAAGAAAGAAAGAAAAAGAAAAAGAAAGAAAGAAAGAAAGAAAGAGAAAGAAAAAGAAAGAAAGAAAGAAAGAAAGAAAGAGAGAGAGAGAGAGAGAGAGAGAGAGAGAGAGAGAGAGAGAGAGAGAGAAAGAAAGAAAGAAAGAAAGAAAGAAAGAAAGAAAGAAAGAAAGAAAGAAAGAAAGAAAGAAAGAAAGAAAGAAACTAACTCAATAACCAAAAACAACTTCGGGCTCCAAGCCAACTGTAGTTCAAAAAGCAATTTGAAGTAAGATTACTTCTTGATTCAAGGCTGGATGTCTTTTTAATTTTTTTTAATGTTTGTTTATTTTTGAGAGAGAGAGAGAGAGAGAGGAGACACAGAATCCCAAGCAGGCTCCAGGCTCTGAGCTGTCAGCACAGAGCCCAATGTGGGGCTCGAACTTAGGAACCATGAGATCATGACCTGAGCTGAAATCGGACACTTAACCGACTGAGCCACCAGGTGCCCCCATGACGGGAGGTTTCTGATGAGAATCTATATAGACTCATGGTGGCACACAGGATAGGAAGCATCTAATAGATTAAAAGATGCCTTGATTCAGGTTGCACACCTAGGAACCCACCATCCAACCCCAGGGCAGGACCACCACCGGCAGCTTCTCTTTCCCATCCTATTCCACTTGCCTCCCTGCCCCCAACCAGACAAAACCACTCCTGGCTTGTGTCACCTATAGATGGTTAAACTGAGCCCATCCATTCAAAGGGGACAAAAAGAAATGCTGACGGATAGGAGTTGTCCTGGGGAGGGAAGTGGGAATCTGGAGGAAGAAGGAGGTTTTGTTTTACTTCTACTCTTATATCTGGATTTTCAGTATATATTACCACTCCAATCAATGTGATTTTCTACGCTGAAAACAATCCAGTGTACAATATCACTATAACCCAATAGGTTCTTCCTCCTCAAACAACAAAACTTCCCCCTCTCTTGACAAGTAGAGTGGATGCCACATTCTTCTAACACCAAAGATAAGCCAATATTTACCAGCTCAGGATTTTTTTCTGAATATTTGAGCTGGGGGGGGTGGGGCAGGGGTGGGAGGGGTCACCTTTTCATTGAACAATGCTTGTTTAGTCTCCTAAGTCTTTAATGGGTTGTCCAAAATGGATGCCTCTTCCTTTTTTTTTTTTTCCCCAGGGAGAATTAGGAAACTAAGCTTTCATAGCTCTGTTGTGATCTCGATTAATTTGCTTCTTAGGTGGTGTCTGAACTCCTGAAGGGGTTCAACGTGGGGCCAATTGGAAAACAGCCTTTTGTCACAGAGTGTACCACTTACGTTTTTTAGCAGAGCCACCAAGGGAGGCAGCGTGCCACAAGCAATCAGCTGCTGGATGTGCTGGCAGGGCCCTGCGGCCACGTTGCTCAAGGCCCAAGCCGCCTCCTTCTGGATGGAGGACTTGGGATGCATCAGGAGCTGGGGCAGCACGTTCAGGATGCCCGCGTCAATGGCCACCTGGGTCTGGTGATCCGTTCCTGTGACGATGTTCCCCACAGTGCGGAGAGAGGGGGTCTGGAAGAACAAGGCTGCAAGTGTAAGCAAGCTTTGCCAATTTATCACAACAGAAGGGGACAGTCACACCAAGCTATGTGCACTCCCAAATATGCGTCCTGCTATGTTGATGGTGCTCAGGAAACCTGTGAATGATGATCAAATCCATGATCTTTATTAATTCAGCACATCTGTAGCCATTTGCATAGTTTGAAGGTACTTGCTAGCCTCTCAACAGTTCCAGGTTCAGTGAAACAGAGGTCAAGGGATGGCTTTATTAAGAAATGACACTGTCCTTTCCATAATCTTACACTGGGAAAATTGCTAAATTGATTACAGTATTTATAATGTGGTAACTTCTACTGAATTTGTATTTAGCAGGAGTGTCAGGTTCCTGCTGTATATTTAATTGGAGCTAATGAGATCCCAATGGCATTTGTTGATGTGTTCACAAACACCCTCTCAACTCTGAAGGTCCCCAGGATGGGTCTGCAATTGGGCTCAAGACAACAGTCCTCTGAGGGCTGACTGTGCATTCATTTTGGTTTCTCTGCACTGTAGTGGTTGCCCCAGCACAGACCACCAACAGTTCTAGAGTTTTCCTAGCCTTTCATGCTAGGTATCTGCTACTCAAGTGAGAGGTGGAATAGGCCAATCACAGCCTTGGCAGGATGGTTCCAAATGGGCCCTCGACACCCAGGACATACAGCTTCTTATTTCTTCTTATTCTCTTCATACCCTCCCTCCTCTCAATATCATCCCCCCAAACTAACCTTGATGTCTGAATAATATTATGCTAATCTAGGCACAGATGATTGCGAAGCCTGCATAAATATACAAGGCTAGCCATAGAAGTCAAAAGGGGCACCCATGTTTTAAGGCATATCTTCAAGAAGCTTATAAGTGACATGTTTCCTATCCTAGCCAAGTATTTGATGTTGACTTTGTTTCATTTTTACCTAGACTATTTCAGTAGTCTAATAACAAACTGGGGAGAGGATAAGAGGGAATTTTCTTTTACCCTTAAGAAATTTAAATGTTATAATGAGCTTTACGTTAGCACACACACGCACACACTCACACATACCCTGCATTAGCCAACTGGTTAACATCCACATGCACAGACCACTGGAAGGAAAGGCCACAAAAGGGTGGAGGGACCAGAAGCAATTTCAATGTGGTGCTTTTCTATACTTTCTAGTTACCAGATTAAGAAAAAGTAAGTTACTTAACATCCACTAGGCTTTTCGATCAAAATACATTCAAGTCCTTGGCTAGACAGTAGCAGAGACCAGGGCAATGCAGACCACAAGCTTTGTTCTAGGTAAAGTATTAGAGCTGATGGTGGGAGAGGTCTCACTCAAGTGAGTATGACTCCCACATGCTAGTTGGAAGGTTCATGCAGAGACAGGCAGGACTAGGGACATTTACCAAGATATTGAGCTCCGAGCTGGTCATGAGCTGGACCAGCCTGGGTAGGACGCCTGTGTCTACCACTTGGCCGATGCGCTCATTACAGCCATCACTGAGGTAGGACAGGGCCCAACAGGTGTCCGAGAGAACCTCGTCATCTTCATGCTGCAGGAGGTGGAAGAGCACGGGCAACATTTGCTTCACTGCTTTCTTGCAGGGGTAAGGGCTCTTGTTTCGGCAAAGGTTGGACAAAGTCCATGTGATGTTCCGCAGAAACGTGATCTGTAACAAGGAGACTGCTTCTAGCATCAGGGCAAAGAAGGAAAAAGGCCAATGGCTACATGTCCTTGCCATATTTCATCAATATTATTGACCAGTGTGAAGCAAAGAATTTAAGCTTCATGCAGACTTTGTTCTCAATAGTGATGTACACTAGGGAGACTGAGAACGAGTTTAGGTTTCCTATTCAAATGTTATATGTAGGTTTCCTTGGATTCTTCAAAATGTCCCTCCCACCTGGACTCAGTTGATGACCCTGTTTTCATTTCTCATCGACAAAACAAAGGTCAAGCAGGAGTTGCTTGGTCTGCCTAGTAATCCTACCAACATGTGGCAACCACATTTCTGATCTTTGTTCAGGGGTCAGTCTTCCTACTCCACATCTGGATCCCATTTTTGCCTTTGAAGATTCTGTCCCCACAACCACCTTTCTGCCCTGGATCACTCCCACACTCTGGGACCCCTCCGTCTCTCTAGCCATGGTCCTGCTTCTATTTTTAGAGTCCAGCCCTCAAGGATGTGTCTATATTTGCGTCTACCTTGCAGCTTCTTATTTGTTCTTCCACCCCTCTGGTCTGATTTCTGCCCCTACTTCTTTTTACTTAGTGATGAAATCAGCTTTTTCCAAGTCACCAAATCCAACAGCTGCTTTTTCAGTCTTAAAGTTACCATCCCTATCAGAGGTATTTAGTACCCCTCTTGGAAAAGCTCTTTTTGGCACCTATGACCCCAAACCTGCATGTCTATCGCCAAATGGGCTGTTTCTTCTCAGTCTTTGGGGTGGGCTCTGCCTGTCTTCGGAGTGTCAGAACTCTTAAGACTTAGTCACAGGCTCTCCTCATACTCTAGGTCAGGGTTTGGGGCAAATTCTTTCTATAGAAGGCCAGATAGTAAACACTCTCAGCTTTATGGGCCATAGGGTCTCTCTGGTACAACAAGTCATCTTTGCCCTTGTAACATTACAAAAGCAACCGACAATATGGGCATAAATAAATGGGGATGGCCATGCTCCAATAAAACTTTATTTATAAAAGTAAGCATCTAGCCCTGCTCTAGTTGATCTTGCCCAGCTGGATGACAGATGCGTGCACAATCATCTAGACCAACATTATCCATCCTGACATTGCTACGATGGTGTCTCTCACACTCTTCAACTTAATATGTACAACTAAGGCTCTGATTCCTTCTTCCCTCCTTCTTCCCATTTCTCTAGGAGGACCGTCATAACAAGCTAACCCAAAACCGGAGGGCATCCTTGCTTCTTTCTATCTCCCATGTCCAACATGGCAGCATCCCATCTCCGTTTGCTATCATTTTACAAGCAGCCAGAAGGGTCTTTCTAAAAGATCAGATCACTTCACTTCCTGCCTTGAGATCCTTCAAAGCCTTCCCTCTGTCATGAGGGAAGCATGAGGAAGTCTAAGTCCCTTGCCCTACTTGTCTTCTTACATTGCTCTCTCCTTGTGAACTCCCTGGTCATGTCAGCTTTTTTCTGGTTCCATTAGATCAGGTTTTCTCCCACCCTGAGGGCTGGGTATTCCCTTGGCTTTTAGAAGCTACCTTCTCTTCATTTTTGTTTGAAGCAAATCTAAAACCCAAATTTATCTCCAGTGGGGTCGGGGTGGGGGAGCTCTATTGTTGCCACATCAATCAACTTTGACTCTAAGCTTCAAATCAAGACCCAGTACCCAGGAACAGAACTGGCGACCCATTAATTCTATCTGTGCCCCTTGAATGGAGAGCTTAGTCATCTACTTTTGAAGGATTATAATTTTAGAAAAACTCTAATGGAACTCTTCCAATGCCACCCCCCCAAAAGTAAAATCAGCACTAGTGACCCCTGGGGGCAAATTTCCATCAACCTCTACCCAAGGTGATATTCAGTCCTAGGTCTTGCTTATAAGTGCTGTCCTAAGGGGCAAGGCAGCACCCATATGACCTAACTGACTTGAAAATACTTCCACAATTTCAGAAACATGTCACCTAGCTAGCTTTTCTACTTTAAAGACACTTACAGGTATGGTTGATGAAACCAGGGCCAGCAGATGTGGAATGGCATTGCTCGAGATAACCAGGTCTCTGAATTCTGGGCCATCACCTTCAAATAGATAAGAATGTGACATCTAAACAGGGAACAAAGAGAATCCTGGGGGTAAGCAACTACTTTTTTAAAAGCCTGTGCAAAGGGTGAGATGCCAAAATGCATTCCTGGGTTGGGCAAATACTTAGGATAGCCATGAACTAGATTCTCTGTCTCCATCATGTTGGTTGGGTAGATAGACCAGATGTGGGCACCACACAGCAATGACTGTCATAGGCAGTCTGTGGACACATCAAGGAGCCAGCCAATAGCCCAGGAATTGTCCTCGAGACTCTAAATGCCGATGGTACTTCATAGCATGGTTCTCAAGAAGATGAAGGCTATTACAGGCCAAATTGTCTTCCCAGAAGATGTTGGCATGGGACAGAGGCTTCCAAAAGCAACTCAAAACCAAGTCTGGGGGATGGGTAGACGCTAGCCATCTGCTATCTGCTGCTCAAGCGAGAATACCAATTTGAGACCCTAGAAGTCTCAGTTTGTAATTGTTCAACCACCAGGACAAGGCATATGTTACTTTATACCACCCGATTTTGCCTGTTCCTTACTGAACCAGACAAAATGAGGGACAAAGTCTCTGTAATAGGTGGTTCATTTCTGCAAGCATTTACCACGCAGACTTACTTTATATTCTGCATTTGCTATCCCAATACCCTAAGTCCTTGGAGGTCTCATCACAGTGTTTGCTTCTGCTGATTCAGTCATGGTGGGTTGTTGACTCTCCGAACTTGAAACTGCTAACATTTGGCTGATCTTAATTTGTCAAAATCCAGAGGGGCCCAATTGAGTTCATATCCCCCCCAAGAGTATTGTATTTATATCCAGCCAGGAATGCTAGAACTTTCAACCCTGTCTCACTAACTCCTCAGTTCATGCTTTCCTGGCCCATGCAGGAAATACAGCAGCAAGCCCCAAACTCACAAGGACATTTTAGGATTGCATTTTCAGGGAAGACTTTTACCCCAAACTGAGGAAATATCTTTTGTTACATTCCCTTGGCAACTTTTACTGGAGGTAGAATTTTTTCAAGGTCCTGCGTTATGAATGGGTGTGTCATAAATGTCACAGTGCATGGGTCAAAGAATGGTCTTCTGTTCCTGAGGCCATTGAGACCTGAGGCCATAGGACCCCAGTATTGGCAGATGGCCTTAGGCGGCCTTTAGCTTTCAGTATGTACTGCATCATCTAGTTTCAGCTTTAATTTTCAGCCTCTGAACTTGACTCTGAATTTTGGAAAAGCCTGTCAGAGCCTCCCCACTGTTTCTAGATATTTAAACTCAGATGATCAAGTCTATGATGCTACCTAAAGAACTCCCATAGCATGCCAGGCCAGGTGCCTGACCCACTGGTTTCCTAGCCCTTTATGAGGAGAGTCTTACCTGCTATATTACCAAGGGCCCACACTGCCTGTTCACACACAGTCATGTGGGGGGAAGACAGGAGCTCAACCAAAGGTTGGATGGCCCCACTTTCCACAACCGCCTGAGTCTGCTCTGAAGTCCCAGAAGCAATGTTGGTCAGAGCCCAGGCTGCCTCGAACTGCAAGCAGGGGTGAAGTGATGACTTCAGGAACTCCACCAGCCTGGGAATGAGCCCGGCTTCAACAATCAGTTTTAGAGGAGGGTTCCTTTCACGGGACAGCATTTTCCTTCGCAATCAGAGGGAAAAAAATAAAAGCAAGTCATGTGAGTCTGATATTAAGAACCTCCTTTATAAATGCTCTTGGCATTTCTAGCTATCAAACAAGACTAACAGCTGGGCCAGAGCCACTTAATATCCTAAAGTCCAGCCCATGGCACTTGGCAGTGATGAAGCAACATTTTTCCCTTCAGGTATTATCTATGAGCAGAGATTCCTATAGAGGCCAATTTAAATTAAGCAATTCATCTCTGACAACACTTGCATATCTTAAGATGTTCTCAAGGACAGTGTAGAGGAACAATTTAGTCTTGTTTTTGAATGGACTCACCTTCTCTTATGTTGTGTGGGCATTTTGTCACTGCCACAAAACCAGGAAGTCCCCTGAAACTTATTCCTAGCTTGGAACCTATGAATAGCAGAGTCTGTTTAGCCATACCTGGCTGCCTGGGTGGCCTGGAAACATAGGTCTGGATCTGAGGCATTCACACCATTGATTATTTCTTGCAGGTTGAGGCTGACCTGCAAGGAGAGATGTTTTTGGGTCAGAGTCTCTGCGAAAAGGAACCATGAAGGTCATCTGGTCTAGCCATCTATCTGATTAGAACAAGCTGGCTTGGGCAGTATGCTGGTCTGCATTAGGGGAGAGAAAGACATTTGGTGGTCTTATAGGACACACAGATCTGTGGGACCCTTCCCATGCTCTGGGGAAGGGGTAATTCTTATAATCACTTGGATTCCCAGCACCTTTTCATTCCATGAAGAACATGCTAGTTATGATCAGCAAAAATAGAGTAAGGATCTCCAAAAATTCTCTTCTCCAAAACACCACCACTACCACCACCAACAACAACACAAGTAGAATCAAACTTCCAAACTCTAGAAACTGACCAAAGGCTTATAGCCCAATTTGTTTTGAGCCAAAAAGATTATTCAAGAAAAACAGCTAATCTTGAAAAGAAGAATTCTAGGAAACAAAAATGCATCAATGTATGAACAGGATTATACATCCTGATCGACTGGGATCCAATCTGGAAAGGCAGGGGTGGTTCAATATGGGAGCATCAATGTAGTAGGACATATTAATAGAATATTAATTCTATTAATAGAATTAATGGGGGGAGGAACACAAAATTATCTCGATAAATGCAGGGTAAGAGCATTTGACAAATTCAACCACCCTTCCATGATAGAGTAGCTGGAAATAAAAGGAAACTTCCTTAACCTCATAAGGTCATTTTTTTTTTCTATAAAAAAAATCCCCCCTCAAGGGAGGGGAGGGTGGGTGATGGGTATTGAGGAGAGCACCTGTTGAAATGAGCACTGGGTGTCGTATGGAAACCAATTTAATAAATTTCATATTAAAATAAATACATAAATAAATAATAAAAATAAAAAAATCCCACCTCTCGCATCACAATTAATGGTAAAAGATGGAAAGCTTTCCCCTTAAGATCAGGAACAAGACAAGGATGCCTCCTTGCTCTTATTCAACATAGTATTGGAAGTTCTAAACAGATTAATTAGGTAAGAAAAACAAAGCCATCCGGATTGGAAAAAGAAGTAAAATTGTCTCTATCTGCAGAAGACAAAAACTTGTATATGGAAGATCCTGAGGAATCCCCCTACATACACACAAATTAGAGCTAACAAACAAGACATAGCTAGGCTGCAGGGTTAACATACAAAAATCACTTGCATCTCTATATAGTAGCAGTGAACACTCCAAAGCTGAAATTAATAATTTTATTTACAATAACATCAAGAAGAATAAAAGACTTGGGAATAAATTTAGCAAAACAAGCACATGACTTACATGCTGAAACTATTTTAAAAAATTAGAGAGGGACTAATATATTAAAAAATACCCCATGATCATGAATTGGAAGACTTAATGTTGTTAAGATGGCAATACTCTTATAAACTGGTCTACAGATTCAGCGTAATCTCCATTAAAATCCTAGCTGTCTTTAAAAAAAAAAAAAAAAAAAAAAAGAATTTATTGTCAAATTGGCTTCCATACAACACCTAGTGCTCATCCCAACAAGTGTCCTCCTCAATGCCCATCACCCATTTCCCTTCTCCCCTACCCCCATCAACCCTCAGTGTGTTCTCTGTATTTAAGAGTCTCCTATGCTTTGCCTAAATCCTAGCTGTCTTGCTAGAAGAAATTGGCGAGTTGATTCAAAAATTCATGTGGAAATGCAGGGGATTCCAAATAGCTAAAATATCTTGAAAAAGAAGAACTAAGTTGGAAGACACTTCCCTATATCAAAGCCACCACAAAGCTACAGTAATCAAGTCTGTGCTACACGGACATAGGGTAAACATGTTGATCAATGGAAGAGAATCCGAAGTCTACAAATAAACTCTCATGTGTATGGTCAGCTGATGTTAGACAAGGGATTTAAGACCATTCAACGGGGACAGGATGGTCTTTTTGATACTGGGACAATAAGATATCCACACATGGGATGATGAAATTGGACCCCTAACTCACACCATTTACAAAAGTTTATTCAAAATGGATCAAAGGTCTAAATGTAACAGCTAAAACTATAAAACTCTTAGAAGGAAACTTGGACATAAATCTCTGTGACCTTGGATCAGGCAATGGATTTTTTTTTCATGTTTATTATTTTAGACAGAGAACATGAGTGAAGGAAGGGCAGAGAAAGAGAGAGGGAGACAGAGGATCCGAAGCAGGCTCTGTGCTGACAACAGAGAGCCTAATGCAGGGCTTGAACTCATGAACCGTGAGATCATGACCTGAGCTGAAGTTGTTTAACCAACTGAGCCACCCAGGCACCCAAGGCAATGGATTCTTAAATATGATACCTAAAGCACAAGCAACCAAACAAAAAAGTAGATAAATTGAACACTTTCAAAATTTAAGACTTTTGTTCAAGGATTCTACTAAAAAAGTAAAAATGACAATCTACAGATTAAGAGGAAATATTTGCACATCATGTATCTGGTAAGGGTCTAGTATCCAGAATAGACAGTGTAAAGAACTCTTACAACTCCACAAGAGAAAGACAAATTACTCAATCTTAAAATTGAGCAAAGGGTTTGAATACACATTTCTCCAAAAGATACACAAATAGCCAATAAGCACATCAAAAAATGATCATTAGTCGTTAGGAAAACATACCAAAATTCCAACAATATAGCCCTTTGTACTCACTAGATGGCTACAATCCCAGAATGGACAAGTGTTGGTAAGAGAGCAAGCATGTACAATGATACAGCTACTTAGGAAAACAGTTTGGCAACATATTTGTTTCCTATCGTTTCTGTAAAAATTACCACAAATTTAGTGGCTTAAAACACCACATCATCTTCTAGTTCTGGACATCAGAAGTTCACAATCAGCTTCACTGGACTAAAGGCAGGGCTGGCTTCTCCTGGAGGCTCTGAGGAAAGAATCTGCTTCCTTGCCTTGTTCAGCTTCTAGAGGGGCCATTTGCATTCCTTGGCTTGTGACTCCCTCCCTCCATCTTCAAAGCACAATACGCTAATCTCCCCTTCTGTGGTCCTATCACCTGCTCTGACTTGTCCTTCATCCTTACTGTAAGGGCTGACGTGATTACACTGGGTCCATCCAGATAATCCTGGATAATCTCCCCATCTCAAGACCCTTAACTTAATCACATCTACAAAGTCCCGTTTGCCATACAAGGCGACATTTATAGGTCCTGGGGATTAGGAGATGGAGGTATTTGGAGGGGGAGCCACTGTTCACTTTACCTCCAGCCTCAAAGAGTTAAACAGGATGACAATATGACCCCGCAATTCTCCTCCTAGGCATGCTCTAGGATGTGAAAACACATCCACACAAACATTTGTGCACAAAGCACCATTATTCATTATAGCCAAAAAGTGGAAACGCAAATGTCCACCGACTAACAAATGGATAAACAAAACTTGGCATGTCCATACAATGAAATATTATTCAGCCATAAAAGCCATGAAGTCCTGGGGCGCCTGGGTGGCTCAGTCAGTTGAACAACTGATACTTGATTTCAGCTCAGGTCATGATCTCACAGTTTGTAAGTTTGAGCGCCAAATTGGGTTCTGCACTGACAGTGTGGAACCTGCTTGTGATCGATCGATTGATTGATTGATTGATTGATTCATTCATTCATATTCTCTCTTTCTCCCTCCCTCCCCCTCCCCTACTCACATGTGTACATGCACATGCTCTCTCAAAATAAATAAACTTGAAAAAAAAAAGGAATCAAGTATTGACATATGTTACAACACAGACAAGCCTTGAAAACATTATGCTGAAAGAAGCCATGTACAGAAAGTCAGAGAATGCTAACAGCCATTCCGTTTAATGGCTGCTAATGTGTCATCAGATCTACTTCCCCAGATTGAATTTAGCTCTGCCCTGTAAGACTCCTAATCATAGCAGGGTGCAATAATGCATATGGATGGTTAAGATGGGACACAGACAGTGGCAGATCATAAAAGGATGTAGAGCCACGACTATCAGAGTCTAAGAAGAGAAACTCCCCAGTCAAGGTATTCCAGAAAGGACCCACGAAAGACAGCCTTAGGCTGCACATCAACACAGAATTTGCACTAAGTGAGGTTGGGGTGGATGGGGAACTGATGATGAAGGACAGCACTCGGGTCCCAGGCAAGACTTTATATGTTGAGTGACTAGATGTAACCCCTCATTTCTTATTTCTGGCCGAGGGATGGTAAGTTCATTTCCATTAGAAGCTGCACTTCATCTACCCCATCTCGCTCAGAACATAGATCCCAGACTTACAGCCACAAAGGTAATGGCCCTTCGCTTTCCAACACCACCAGCTTACCTCTACCCCCCTCCTTAAAGACCCTGGATTAGAGTTTGCAAGTTCCGAATGTATTAAACATTTTCAAGCCAGAGAAACCTGCTGAGGATGGATCTCCCACACCACCGTCCTGAATGCCATATTCCCAATGTACGTACTCCTTTGGTTAGTTGTTCAGAAGCTGGGTCAGAGGAGACATTGGTGATATTTCTCCTCTTTAAGGCCTGCTCATCTTTCTTGGCCTTCCGGAGCTCCAGGCTGACTGCCATCCGCTGTTGCCGCCTCATCTAATGAGAAAAAAGAAAGAACCAGAGCCCTTAGAGCAGGGGAGTC
This sequence comes from Neofelis nebulosa, assembly GCF_028018385.1. Classification (NCBI taxonomy): domain Eukaryota; kingdom Metazoa; phylum Chordata; class Mammalia; order Carnivora; family Felidae; genus Neofelis; species Neofelis nebulosa. The sequence continues at coordinate 6,241,337 of NC_080799.1, forward strand.
AGGCTGTCACCCCATTTATCTAAAACATGCCTCAAAGCGTCTGATTTCACTTTTACAGTGACAACAGTAAACAGTCCAGAAGAGTTAACATTACACAGTAAATAGTCAGCACGGTTTACCTCCTCTGCTTTCTCCTAACACCACATCCAGAAAAGTAGTTAACTTTCTTCCCAAAGTGAAGGAAGCCTGTCTACATTCTCGGCAGGCCAGGACTCTCAGCTGTAGAACCATCCAAGCAAAGTGTACCATTGTCCGGAGTCTGAGCACATCTCCATCAGTACTGATTGGTCCCAGAAGGGCAGGCCTGGGCCTCCCAACTGGAGATCCAGGCAAGGCTGGGGACTATGGCCTCTGAAGAAATGACCCACATGTCCCTGACCATTTCCACCATTAGGGATCAGTCTACAGGTCATTGGAGCCTTGATCCAGCCCTGGATGCCAGACTGAGGGAGATTAAAATTAAAAACAAAACAAAATAGACCCTTTTATCTTGGTTCAGAAGAAACTCCTCGACTCTATTGAGAATCCTGGGGGAAATGATCTAACCTGGGTTCCCCACATCATCTTCCCCTCCATTTCTGATACATTCCAGCCGTGAGATTTTTACTGCACTACTGCTTCATAGGGCGAAGCAGTTGCTTGGTACTCACAGATGCGTCTTTGCCTCGGTACTTAAATTTTCTCAGCCTCTCTTCTGGAGCATCCAAAGTCGGCATATTGACTCGAACAGTCAACCACCTGTAGGTAGGGCAGTTACCAGGAGATTTTCAGTGCCCAGTGTGTGGGCTCCTATGTGACGGCCATCCTTGCTCTAAGCCCTTAAGGGGCCCCCGGTGGATCGGAGAGCAGACTTGGGAGGCCAGCTTGCATGGGCATCACCATACCAGCTCAACAAGTAATAAGCACCATGCAAGCACAAAGGAGACCAGCCCTGGGCTGCAGGAGTAAGGGATGCCTTTTAGATGCATTTTGACTTGAACCTGGCCTGTGGTGGCTGGGGTAAGCTATAAGGCAAGCACAGAGCCATCTCACGTGGCTGTGTCCAAGGAGTTCTGCACAGAGCATACGTGCAGGCCGGTGGTGCCCAAACCAGGCTAGGACAGGAAGAGGATGGCCCTCTTCTCCCACACCCAATCCACCAGCCCTTGGGTCAGGATGGTCTCCAGCATGACCCTCTCGTTCTAACTCTGGTAGATTGCCTCCACCCGGACCAGGCCACCATCACCTTTCAGCCACACTAGAGCAACTGCCTCCCAATGGTTCTCCCTGCTTCTACAATTGCTCTATTCCAATCTGTTCAATACACAGAAGCCATGTGATCTCCTAAAGATGAGCATCTGATCATTTAATTCTCCCTGATTTAAAACCCTCTACTGGCTGCTTGCTGAGTTTAGAAGAAAACTCAGTTCCTGTGATACCCATCCTGCGTGATCTGGCCCCAGCTCACTTTACCTGCAGCAACACTTTGAATTCCTATGTAAGCATCTAAGGATCTTCTCAGTCTGTTCTATAATTTCCACAGATTTTACCACCCACCCAATATTTTCTTGTTTATCTTCCTTTCCCTATTCCCAATCATGATGGGGTCACATGTGTCCTAGCTACGATTCCTCAGCCCTTTCACGATGCATGACATATAGTGAGTAGGTACTCAAATCTTTGAGGGTGGTGGGTGGTAGGTCACAAAGAGAGCTGGTCCCCAGTTAGAGGAGGTTATTCAAATCAGGCCACATTTTAACTTTCTACAAGGCAGCTGGGAATGACATTTCTTACAAGTGTGCAATGAACGTCCATCTGTTCCCAAGAATCCGGGATGAGCCAGACAACACTGGAGAGAAAACTGGATAAAGAAGACCAGAGTTGGGGTGCCTGGGTGGTTCAGTCTGTTAAGCGTCAGACTCTTGATTTTGGCTCAGGTCATGATCTCACAGTTCATGAGTTGGCCCTCCGTGCTGACAGTGGGGAGCCTGCTTGGGATTCTCTCTCTCTTTCCCTTTCTCTGTCCCTTCCCCACTCTCTCTCTCTCAAGAATAATTTTTTAAGTTGTTAAAAAAAAAAAAAAAAGAAGACCAGAGTCTATTGCCTCTATTCTTGAGCATACAACAGCTGGGAATAATTTGGCCAGGAAAGACTAATTCAGACACATCAGTTTGGATGGGACCGTGTAGGCAAGTAGAATTCCAGAAGTAGAGAGCCAAGACTGAGGTCTTAAGAAGAGAGATGAACTCCGTTTGAGAACAGAACGAGAACAGAGTCTCGATGACATTCCTGGTAGGGCCTAAAAGAAAGAACCAGCAAGGGACCAGGTAAAAAGAGTTTGAGTCAGAACAAAAGAATGATAGTGTCTGAGGCACAAGCTGTAACAGCAGCTACCAGGCCACCGAGGACGATTCCCTAAACACAGTGCCACCAGCCAGCCATAGCTTGAAAGAGCAAGCGAGCTAGGCCTCAAGCCAGAGAGTAATCATGTTCTAGACTTTCATCTACTTTTAAATAATCTCAAATTCTGCTCCATAAGAAAGAAGAGTTGCTTTTAAGGACCAAAAGAACAGAACATCCTTTTTTTTAAAAGTAGGCTCTACACCGAACATAGGGCTTGAACTTACCACCCTGAGATCAAGAGTCACATGCTCTACTAAGCCAGCCAGCCAGCCACCCCTGGGACACCCTTTAAAACACCATCTCCAAAGAGTTTTGCTAGTCGGCTAGAATAACCAGGGTCAAGACAGTTATCAGCTGGAAACAGATTTGTGTCAGAGCAAGGAGCTTTACATCTCCAAGAGATAAGGCACGTGGCATTTTATCAGTCTGGAGTAGAGTCGTATTAAGGGCTCAGTTCAGGGAGCAACGGCCAAAACATTTATTGCATGCCAGGAATGTCGGACACTCGGGATTAAATGAAGCAACATTAACAGGAAGGTGGAGAGAGCCCCATTTTACAGGTGGGGAAACGGTGTCAGAGGTCACTTCCCACAGAAGCCCAGAGTGCCCACAGCTGTGAAACATCAGAGCCAGGACTTCAGCCTCCATCTGACTCCCACGTCTGTGCTTCGGATCACTAAGCTCTGTAACGAGGTCTGAGGAGGAAGACAAGTCACTACCACGGGTGGCGCTCAACGCACGGGGGAGACGCTGGAAAATAGCAAAGCGTAGGTTTCAGCGAGGGAGGCCACTTCATTGCCATCTCATCCAATGTTTGTGGCCGACCAGCTCAGTCCAAGAGACCCTCTGAATGTGCATGAGGCCAGTTTGGTACAAGGGGATGAAATGCTTTTGTTTCGGGAGAGACCCAAGGCAGTGCCTGCTCCAGGACTATTGCCACGGGAACCACACATCCTTCTGCCACAGCCCGGAACGTGTGGCCACAAGGGAGCTTAGAAGTAGATCCAGGGGTTCAGGTGATCGCCACCTTCCTTCCAAATCAAATATCAAGCAGAAGGCCGGTAGGAGATGCCCAAGCAGAAAAAGTTCTACTTCAGATGGAACAGGGTCCTTTCCCCTCCCCCACCCCGGGGGGCATCTCGAAGGAGCAGTTTGAAAGTCACGGATTTAGCCAAACCACTCATTTGGGGATAGTCTGCAAAGCAAAGCAAATTCTTCTGGCTTTCGCAAGTTTCTCTGGCCTCAGCTCCAAGTGTGCTCTCTTCCCCTCACGTTCCTATTTGTAGCGTCCAGAGAGCCATGACCCTGCCACCCTTTACCAGTCGCAGGAAAGAGCCCAGGCTCGGAGGTAGGCACAAGATCAAAGTCAGAACCTGTCTTCGTCAGTTCTCAGAGTTTGAGATCCGAAGAAAGCCAGATTAGCTATTTAGGCAAACATCACCAATGTAGAGGCTTTACTGACCCAACCTCTGGCCACCTCTGCTGCTCCCCACACACCAGGAGACTCCTACCCTGAGGGGCAGGTGGCAAGGGACCCTGACCAACCTCATGGTCTCCCAGGCTCCCAAGCTGCTCTTGACTTTTTGTTCCTTTTGGTGGAAAGGGAGACTAGGGGACTTCTAAGTCTTGTTGATGGCACGGAGTCACTTTCTCTGGTTGGGGCATTACAGGCCAATTTTTAAATACTTTTCTAGATCCAGCTGAGCTCTGACTGTTACCATCTTTCAGGAATTGAGAACGGTTTTCAATTAAGATCTAGATCATCCAAGAGTCAGCTTCTAGAAAGTATTTTTCAGATTTTTACACACATTCATGGTATAGAAAATTCCATACCTCAGAAATGGATTGAACATTAACTTCCATAACCTACCCCTCCTCCAAGTTAACCTTTAAAAATTCACAAGCGTACCAAGGGGCTAATTATAGAAGGGGGGTTTGATAGACAGTGTGGCCGCATGTTTCTCCACTTGCCTGTACTGTGGACTTTTTTTTTTTAAGTAATCTCTACGTCCAACATGGGGTTCGAACTCACGACCCCAAGATCAAGAGTCACATGCTCTACTGACTGAGCCAGCCAGACACCCCAACTGGGGGCATCTATTGACGTATATTCAGAACTGCATCACTAACAGCCACTTCTTTGAACAGTGGGATTTGTTTTAAGCTAAAACTACACATGGGGTTGGATCAAGGGTCATTCCCCGGGAAGGGCTGGGGTCACTGAGTGTGCATGGGTCCGAAAGCTCGCACAGCAGGGCCGGAGTACAGGGGTGAAGAAGCAACCATGGGGGCATGCAGGGCTAGGGGTGGGGTGCCACGGACACAGGGACCCCAACTTGACACTCACAGGGGCTTACCAACATAGGCAAAACGTGTCCAGACACTAAGTTTGGTGCAGGGAAACACACAGTCAGGTGTGCCTCCAAGGCTGGGAAGCAGAGGGCCCAGCAAGAAAGGAGGCAGGAGACCAGGTCCTCTTCCCGGTGGTCCTACTGTGAGGCTTGGGAAGGCTCTGGGAGGGGGCAGAACCACCCTGGGAGTGATTCCTACAGGTGAACATGTCTTGGTGGGCATTTCAGGGAGAGGTTACACAGGCACACAGATCTATAGGCTGCCGTGTGGTCAGGTCCCACGCACCATCAGCCCCAACATGGGCTCTGGGGAGTAAACAGACACCCAACAATGGTCACATCCTCCTCACCCACCCAGAGAGCAAGCCGAGCACCACTTAGCACAGTTTCTGTAAACCAAGGCTGAGTTCAACAGGAAGAGACCTGGCCTAGCCTCCCTGGGAGCCGTCCCTCTACGCAGGCCGCAGGCTTTTGCAGAGGGGACAAGGCTGCAGCAGCCTCGCCCAATCCCCAAACAGGAGCAAGGTGTCCCATCGATGCCCAGACAGAGGATTCCAGGAGGACACGGCCACACCCGGAACCCCCAGCGCCCACCCAGTCGTTACTCACCTAGAAAGGAAGCACAGCCTCCAGCCCCCCGTGGGCCTTAAATGCCCTCAGCAATCAGCAGGTGTTTCGGGGCGTTTGGCCCTTCCCCACAGGGTTGGTTTCTGACTCAGGTCAATGGATCTGGTCTTTGGATGTGCATTGGAACCACATGGGGAGCTCTGAGCAGCCTGCTGCCTGGGCCCCAGCCCTGAGGCGGATGGAGTTGGTCTAGGAGGAGGCCCCGGACTCCAGCTGCTTCTCATGTCTGGATGAGGCACAGACGGGAGCCTTGGAGGCACCATGGACTTTCAGCCTCTGCAGCTGTGGCCTTTTGAGACCCTTATGAAGTATCCACAGAAAAGGGACAGGGTGGGGTGGGGATATCTCCCTCCAGGAAGGGGTTTGCATTCTGGGTGTTTAGGTATCTGGGATCTGGCTAGATTGGCCTCCTCCTAAAATGGGAGTATTAGGCTTAACACTGCTGTGGAACAGTTACCAAGTGTTTATTCCCAAATCAGACTGGGAGATTGGGTGCTGGTGAGAATGGGGTTGGCTTTCGCATCAAAATGGAAATGGGAACAAAGTTTCACATGTTGATTCAACAAATATTTATTGAGTCCTCACTGTGTGGCAGACCCTGACGTGCAATGGTGAACAAGATGACCTGGTCCCCACACTCCCATCAGAAGTAGACATGGGCCCTTCCCAGCAGAGTGGGAGCAGGACCACAATTGGGAACATAAGGCAAGGAAGATCAGGGAGGGTTTCCTGGAGGAGGTGATACCAGAACCAAATCCTCAGAAGAAGCAGGAGTTAGCAGGTAAAACACTGGGAGAAAAAGGCTCCAGGCAGAGGAAACAGCATAGGAAAAGGCACTGAGGCAAGAAAAATGGCTATGGTTCCCCTGGAAACAGAGGCCATTCAGGATTGCCAGAGGGGTGACAGGGTCAGGTGCCAGGGCAAAGGTGACCTGGTGTACAGGGGAGGGCTCCGTGGGGGTTGTCCGCTCTGGTCCAGGCAGTGAAGGCTGTGCTGTCTGAAGGGGACTTTATTTTTAGTTTAGTTTAGTTTAATTTAGTTTATTTATTTTTGAGAGAAAGTGAGAGAGCACAAGCAGGGGAGGGGCAGAGAGAGAGAGAGAGAGAGAGAGAGAGAGAATATCCCAAGCAGGCTCCGTGCTGTCAGCACAGAGCCCAACATGGGGCTCGAACCCACAAACCGTGAGATCACGACCTGAGCTGAAATCAAGAGTTGGACGCGTAAGCGACTGAGCCACCCAGGCGCCCCTTTAGTGTGTCATTTTAGAATATTCAGCTAGCCTCGGAGAGCTGACGAGGACTCTTTCTGGGGGCGGGGCTAGAGGGAGGAGGGACATATGGGGGCGTGGCTGGTGGGGGTGGAGGTGGGAGGGTCTGACTCCAAGACCTCCTGGTTCCTGGAGGGGGAAGTATGGGGAGAAGCCAGGTTCTGAGTGAGTGAAGCGTGGAGCTTCAGGGTTGGACCCTCACACCCAGGTGCCTGGAGGCCATCAAAGTGCGGATGCAGCCAGTCGATTCAGGGCTGGAGCGGGACTTGGTGACCCACTGGATGTCGTGGTGGGTGACAATGACAGAGACACATAAGTTGATGTAGTTTCAAACCGAGGTGGCTGGTGAGTAGTGGGCATTCGGGATGATTTACAGGAGGCCTGAACTTGTGGGATCCAAGGCTATCAGAGGGACGGTCCCAGGCCCCCTTGCTCTGCCCAAGGCATTTGAGATAACCCACCACTCTCCCTGCTCCAGAATCCCCCTCACATCCTCATCCCTGCTTTGGCCCGTGCCCCTTCCCCTTTGGGCTTTTCCACAGACACAGCTGGAGGGATCCCTGCAACATTTAGCTCAGGTTATACCAGTGCTCCCCAACATACCTACAGATCGCCTATGAGGCCCTTCATGTGCTGCCTTGCCTCCCCCCCCCCCCACCCCGCCCCGTTCCACTCCTCCTGGCCTCACTCCCACTATTGTCCCTCTTCAGCCACCACGGCTTCCTCACTGCCAGTCAAATGCATCTGGCCAGTGCTGGCCTCAGGACCTTTGCACCTGCTACTCCCTGTGCCTCCCTCACTTCCCTCAGGTCTTAGTTTTTAGAGACCATTCCTGGTCACCCTGTCTAAAATCAAACTTCACCTCAACACTGCATTCCCATCAGACTCCCTAGCAGCACTTGTTAACATTTAAATGCAGAACATTTACTTGTTTATTTTCTACCTCCTGCTCTGCCACCAGCCCCCAGAGCCCGGTGGTGCAATCTCTATGAGGGTGGGGGTGTTGTCTGTTTTACTCGCTGCTTTATCCCCACTGCCAGGAAGAGTCACTGCTCATTATATTTGTGGAATGCATGCATGGGCATATGGGTCCCAGAGCCAGGCTCTCCCCCTGCCCCCACTGTGTTACAGGTGTCCCTCCTCCATCACTCAGAATGTACCCAGGATGTACAGTGGGCATGCTCAGTAACCTTCCCAAGCCAGGCATCGAGCCGGTGTCCTTTGAATAAATCGAATCAGCGTGCACACTGGTGCCCACAGTTGCTATGTGAAGGACTCAGAGAAGCAGGAGGAAAAGCAGTTTGGATGGACCCCGAGTCCTCAAATGGAAGTCACTTCATCCTCCCCTACGCCTAAGCCCCAGTCATGAGTAACAGCCACATCATCCACCAGACTGGGAGCCTGACATCAGCCCCCCACTCCCCGTCTCCTTCCTCCATCAGCCCCGCCCTCCACAGAGCCCCGCTCCTTGGCCCTCCCGACCTCTGCTCTGCTGGCCATCAAGGGCCACTTGCCCACTGGTCTGGTGACACTTTCCTATAACACCTGTCCAACAAACTCTCACATTAAGTTTTCAAGAGTGAATTACCCAGATGTATTTATTTACGTGGTTTTTTAAAAATTATTTTTTAATATTTATTTATTTCTGAGAGAAAGAGACAGTTCAAGTTGCAGAAGAGCAGGGAGAGGAAGACACAGAATCCAAAGCAGGCTCTAGGCTCTGAGCTGTCAGCACAGAGCCTGACGTGGGGATCGAACTCACAAACCATGAGATCACAACCTGAGTCAAAGTCAGATGCTTAACGGACTGAGCCACCCAGGCACCACTACCTGGTTTGTTTAACCTGCCTTGACTCCTCTGATGTAGTAGGGATTACCAATTTGGTTTCACAGAGCAGGAAACTGAGGCTGCTGACATTGACTTGACTTGCCTGAGGTTACATGATGGGGGAAGGCCAGGTCTGTGTGGCCCCATGTTTGCCTCAGGGCTCTGACTTGTGTTGGGATGGTGCCTGACTTTCTTCGTCCCTCCCTCCTTCCTTCCTTCCTTCCTTCCTCTGTCCCTTTCTTCCTTCTGTCTTTTATGGTGGTAAGACACACATAACATAGAATTGACCATTTTGGGGGCGCCTGGGTGGCTCAGTCACCTGAACTCGCAGTTTGTGAGTTCAAGCCCCGTGTTGGGCTCTGCTGACAGTTCAGAGCCCGAAGCCTGCTTTGGATTCTGTGTCTCCCTCTTTCTCTGCCCCTCCCCCGCTTGCTCTCCGCATCTCTCTCTCTCTCTCTCTCTCTCTCTCTCTCTCTCTCTCTGAAAAATAAATTTAAAACATTAAAATTTCTTTTTTAAAAAATCCACCGTTTTGGGGCTCTTGGGTAGCTCAGTTGGTTGAGTGTCTGGCTCTTGATTTCAGCTTGTCATGATCTCACAGTTCGCAGGATTGAGCCCCATATCAGGCTCTGTGCTAAGCATGGAGCCTGCTTGGGATTCTCTCTCCCTCCCTCTCTGCCTCTCTCTCTCTCTTTTTCTCTCTCAGAAATCAATAAATAAACGTTTAAAAAAAAAAGAAATACCTGGCATATGTTTCCTAATTTCTTGAAAAAAAAAATCGACCATTTTAACCACTTTTGAGTATACAGTTCGTGTATGAAGTACACTCACACTGCTGTGCAACCATCACTGCCCTCCATCCCCAGAACCTTTTCATCTTCCCAAACTGAAAGTGTGTCCCCATCAAACCCTAATTCCACAGCCCCCTCCCCCAGCGCTGGACACCTGACCTTCTACTTCCCGTCTCTAAGAGTTCGACTCCTCCAGGGACCTCGTGTAAGTGGAATCGCACAATATTTGTCTTTTTGTTACTGGCTTAGTTACACTTAGCATAACGTCCTCAAGGTCCATCCATGTTTTAGCATGTGGCAGAATTTCCTTCTGACTTCTTTCTTTGAAACAGGAACACGTTTTTGGGGGGTTTTGTTTTTTGTCTTTAGGAACATACTTTGTTAGTGTAGTATCGTTAATGCCACTACACTGGCATCCCAAGGGCGGGCGGTGTGGGGCAGACATCCTCCCAGACAGGAAGGAGTATTTATCACTGATGTCACATCTCTTATAATGGCCAATGCAGGGGGGTAATAAAAGCAGACTGATTTCTAGTTACTGCTCATCATTGTCTCCAATCCTCTACGGTCAATGCATCGCCTTGTTGCCCGTGTTCCTGGCCAACTGCTCCCCCCACCCTCCCGGCGTGGTCATTCACTGGTTATTTATAAATTTCTAGTCATCATATTATAATATAAAAGGAGTTTCAGAAAAAGAACTCCGGAATTGGGGAGTTGATGTAACAATTCCTCAGGGGATTTAGGAAAAGTTCTGTGATGGAAGTCAGTCTTTGGGAATCTGCTGCTCCTGACAAACGCAGCTGTCAACGTCCTTGGCCTCTGCATGTGTGAGTGTGTGTGTGTATGCATGTGCGTCCACACACACGTGTCAGAAAATCCCCCAGGGTCTAGGGAAATTTAACCCTCCAGGGTGATGACCCTTAGGAGCTAAGTTTAGATTCCTTGTAGGTGCTATTTGGCCTAGGAGCAGGAGATAAGGGAAAAGGGGATCTTAAGGAAAGAACAAGGCAGGCAGGGTGGGATACCGGAAAAGGAAACCAAAGGCTGATTCTTCATCAGGTCTGCAGGCTCTCTGGTAAAATTGGAACCTGAATTCCTCAATACAGTAGTTATTTCCTAAGAGTGTGTTCTGTTTAACGGCCTGGTCCAGCATCACTGCTTCCAAGTTTCCTCATCCACCCGATTACCCTAAGCATTTTCTTTTCTGGGAACGTGGGGGCAGTCTACCCAAGTTTCTTCTTTCAGGGCACCGGGGTGGCTCAGTCGGTTAAGCGTCTGACTCTTGGTTTCAGCTCAGGTCATGATCTCACGGTTCGTGAGTTTGGGCCCCGAGCTGGGCTCTGCACTGACAACATGGAGTCTGCTTGGGATTTTTCACTCCCTTTCTCGCTGCCCCTCCCTGGCTTGCTCTTGCTCTCCCTCAAAAAATAAATAAATACACATTGAAAAAAAAAAAGAAGTTTATTCTCTCTGGGACCTCTGATTAGCAGAGGCACAGATCATGCCCAGAGTCCAGGGTCATGTGTGGCTTTCATCAGACACCATGTGACCCAGGAGCTGAGCTGTGGACAAGGCTCCACAGAGACCAGCTACTGGACACCCACCCTATGCTGGCTCTGCAAGGTGCAGGAGTGAATCAGAGTCCCTGCTGCCAAGGAACTTAGAACTCACCTGCCATCAGTTGAGCACCTGGACTCTAATAATCACACAAGACCTTTCCCTCTGTCATTAGCACCTCACCTATGCACCTCACCTAGCACCTCACCTTACAACTTGGTAAGATAGATATTATTATCATCCCAGATAACTAAGTGGGGTAGGTATTCAATGACAGCACTGTATGTATCCCAGATAACTAAGTGGGGTAGGTATTCAATGACAGCACTGTATGTATCCCAGATAACTAAGTGGGGTAGGTATTCAATGACAGCACTGTATGTCCAGCATAATGCTCCCACTCCCTGTGATGGCTCTGTGGAGGATATGCTGTCTTCACAGAGTGCAGGAAAATAAGGCCAAAGTTCACTCCAACCCAGTCCCTGGCTCCAGAGAGGGTGCCCGCTGAATGGACAGATGGGTGATTGAATGGATAGATGGATGCAAGGATGATGGATGATGGATGGATGGATGGATGGATGATGGAGGGATGGTTGATGGATGAATGAGTGATGGATGAATGGATGATGGATGATAGATGAAAAGATGATGGATTAATGGATGATGGATTATGGAAGAATGATGGGTAAATAATGGATGAATAGATGGATGAACGGATGATGGAGGAATGCTGGATGGAAGGGTGATGCATGATGGATGAGTAGCTGATGGATGGATGGATGGATGAGTGGATGATGGATGACAGATGAGTGATAAATGAATAGATGATGGGTGGATGGGTGGATGGATGGGTGGATGATGCATGAATGGATAATGGATGGATGGATGGATGGATGGATGGATGGATGATGGGTGAATGGATGATGAGTGGACAGATGATTGATGATAGATGGATGAATGGCTAATGGATGAGTGGATGATGGATGATGGATGGATGATGGAGGAATGGATGATGGAGGAATGATGGATGGATGGATAGATGATGGATGAATGGATGAATGAATGGGTGATGGATGAGAGAAGAATGGATGAGAGATTACCCAGCTGAGTTGGGGTTGGAGTTCCCCTGGGCTTTCCAGACACTGGATTTTATTCAACCTTGGGAGATTTATAGAAAGTAGAGAGACTCCTATGGAAAAATAAGAATAAATACTTCCTGACAAAGAGGAATGATTCCCTGGAGGATGAAAAGTTGGAAAGATTTTGGGATATTTTTTATTTATTTTTTTTTTAATTTTTTTTTTTTTAATGTTTTTTATTTATTTTTGGGACAGACAGAGACAGAGCATGAACGGGGGAGGGGCAGAGAGAGAGGGAGACAGAATCGGAAACAGGCTCCAGGCTCCGAGCCATCAGCCCAGAGCCTGACGCGGGGCTCGAACTCACAGACCGCGAGATCGTGACCTGGCTGAAGTCGGCCGCTTAACCGACTGCGCCACCCAGGCGCCCCATGGATATTTTTTAAATAATGATATGAAAATGGCACTTTGGTGCCAAAAAAAATCAAATTGAGATATAAGTCTCAGTGTGGTATGAGAAAAAAAAAAGTGTGCAGTGGGAGAAATTGATCTTCAGCAGCCTTGACCATCATATTTCTGGGATACCATAAAATTCACCATTAATTAGCAAATCTCCAGTTGGCTTGGAATCAGAGACTTTTTAGGCTGGACTGACTTTGGAGAACTTTTTGTCCAGGTTCCAGCTTGTCTCTGTCCCAACTGCAAAGCGTTGTGTTCAGAAAAGCCTGTCTTAGGCCCTCCCTTTTGTTTCAGAGCCTGCAAGGAAGATTCCAGCAGTGGCCTGCTGGGGCTCACCCTTCCCTGACATGACCCTGCAGGATTCCAAGGGTCTCTGGGGCGAGGGGCTATTTCTGGGCCCAGGCTCTGTGTCCATGTTTGGTCTTCAAGAAGCACACTGTGAACTTTCCTCCACCTGCCAAGACTTCTCCCTGCAGCCCTCCTGGGAGGACACTGGGCCCCTTTCCTCCAAGGCGGCAAACAACAGCTGAGAATGCAGCTTCTGGCCCTTACCAGGAAGGACCCTCCAACCACTGCCCTGGGGCAGAAAACCGAAGGGAGCCTCTTGAGACTCATCGACTGACATTTGTTTCTTTTTTTTTCCCCTCTAAAAAATAATTCGAGATCCTAAAAATAGTCCTCATTGAAAAAACTCCAGGCAACACTGATACGTTTAAAGAAAGTTTAACCAAAAAGTCACCTGAAATTCTGCCTCCCAGGGCTAACCGGCATGATCATCTGGCTGAACATCCTTTCAAATAAACTCTTGGCGCATCTGTTCACACACGTGCCATTTTGCAAAAATGGCTTCAAGCTATTCTATAATCTTTCTTTAAAAAAAACAACAACAAACCCAACAGTATGCAGTGGGCTTTATTGAATGCCGGTGAATATGAATTTACATTGTCAGTTTAAAAAATATTTATTGTAAGGGCGCCTGGGTGGCTCAGTTGGTTAAGTGTCGTACTCTGGATCTCAGCTCAGGTCTTGATCTCAGGGTTGTGAGTTCAAGCCCCATGTTGGACTCCATGCCGGTCATGGAGCCTACTTAAAAAAAGAACATTCATTGTACCTTAATTTAACTTTGCTTACATGTACATAATTTATATTATTACTTGTTTTCACTTTATTAACTAATCCCCTATGGATGGACATTTAAGTTGTTTCCAACGTTTTGTGGAAAGCCAGCTCAGAGCTGCCTGAGGAAGGGGGGAGGGAGAGGAGGAAAGGAGGAAAGGAGGAAGGGAGAAGGGAGGGAAGAAGGAAGGATGACCCTTGAGCTTCTAAAGAGGGCTGAGGCGGGAGCCTGGGCCTGGGCGGTGCCTGAGGAGAGGCAGCTCTGGGTCTGAGGCTGGAGGTAAATGCCAGAAGCCTCAGGCCTGTATCAGTGGCTTTTCCAGATCAGAGGGTTCCAGAGCCTGAATTACTCTAGGGCTGTGGGTCCAGCCCCATCAGCCTAACAATAACCACACACTCAAACTGTGTGGAATGTGGACTGGAACTGAGAGATGGCAATGAGATGCGCCCCTAGGGGGCAGGGATCAGGCTGCTAAGGACACAAACCCTGCAGATACCTGCAGAAGCAGGCTGAGGAACACGGAGGCATTATAAATATATTCCAATTCCGTTCCGTCTCCTCCCAACTCCAGCCCCAAACCAGGCTATCAGAACTCACGGCTCCAACCCTTGACCTTGCTCAGAGGAGCCCAACATCCTCCATGGAAGCATCACAGGAGATAAGCAGAATTAGATAGAAGTAGAATCTCTTGGCGTCTCCATCCTGTGTCATTTGGGGAGACCCTTAATAGGTAGGTAGTGTATTCCCACTTGAAAGCATTTTCAAGACAAGCCAGAGGCTAAGAGAAAATATTTACAGAACACATATCCAACAATGCTTTTGTATCTAGAATATATAAAGAATTCTTCTTTTTTTAATGTTTATTTATTTGAGAGAGAGACAGACAGACAGACAGACAGAGCACCAGCAGGGGAGGGGCAAAGAGAAAGGGAGACACAGAATCTGAAGCAGGCTCCAGGCTCTGAGCTGTCAGCACAGAGCCTGATGCGGGGCTCGAACCCATGAACCATGAGATCATGACCTGAGCCGAAGTCGGACGCTCAACTAAGCCATCCAGGCACCCCAATATATAAAGAATTCTTTTTTTTTTTTTTTAATTTTTTTTTCAACGTTTTTTATTTATTTTTGGGACAGAGAGAGACAAAGCATGAACGGGGCAGGGGCAGAGAGAGAGGGAGACACAGAATCGGACACAGGCTCCAGGCTCCGAGCCATCAGCCCAGAGCCTGACGCGGGGCTCGAACTCACGGACCGCGAGATCGTGACCTGGCTGAAGTCCGACGCTTAACCGACTGCGCCACCCAGGCGCCCCAAGAATTCTTAAAATTCAATATAAAACAAACAAACAAAACATGGGCAAAAGATCTGAATGGATACCTCACCAAAGAAGATACGTGGGTAGGAAATAAGCATGTGAAAATATGTTCAACATCAGGGGCACCTAGGTGGCTCAGTCGGTTAAGTGACTAACTTCAGCTCAGATCATGATCTTACCATTTGTGAGTTTGAGCCCCACATCGGGGTCTCTGCTGTCAGTGCAAAGCCTGCTTTGGGTTTTCTGTCTCCCTCTCTCTCTCTCTCTCTCTCTCTCTCTGCCCCTCTCTACATTCTCTCTCTCAAAAATAAACATTAAAAAAAAAGAGAGAGAAAGAAAATATGCTCAACACCATTCATTGGTGATGATTAGTTAAAAGTTTAAGAAAGCATTTTCAAGTCCATAATCCCACTTGATCATTTCATCAATTCTGTGAGATTAATAGTCATTATTATTATTATTATTATTCCCATTTCATAGTGGAAAAAATAATGGCTCATGGAGCTTAAGTGACCTGCCCAAGGACAGAACTGAGACTCAAAGCCATGGAACTCTTTCCACTTGGGAGTTTTCTGCGATCTAAGAATGTTCTAGAAGCAAGCACTTAGTATCTGATTGGATAAGGTCACACTTTTCATTTCAAGCAGGGAGAGAAAACCACGCCAGACCCACATACCCCCCACCTTCATGGATAGACAGGCTGACCTTGTAAGCCTAAGTAGGACTTAGAACAGGGCCTTCCCCTCTGGGTGCCTAGGAACATATGGAGCAAGTGACTGTTGAATGTCCAATAGCACAGCCTCTCTTAGGCTGGAACACCTACCATGTGGACCTTCCACAGCTGGCTCTTTGCTTCATAGAAAGGGGACCTGTTCCAGGAGCAGTTGGTTCCCATCCCAGGGCCTGGCACACACGGGAGGAAATCTGTAGCTTTGACTTCCTGGTCCTGGATCTGGACAAGGGTCTGATTTTCTTCAACATACCTTGACTGAGAACTCGGTTGCACCTGAGTTTCTGGGTCCTGGTCCTGGCACTGGGGGCAGCAGGGGGGAGGCCTCGTAGGGCACTGAGGTTGGGGGTCCTCAGGCAGAAGGAACAGTGGGCACAGGATTGATCAGGTGCCATTCTTCCACCTTTATCTGCCGTATCTCCTCTGCCCTCCCCAGTCCGTCCCCCATTATAGCACTTAGTACCGTGTTTTCGCACCAGAGGCCAAGGGGCAACAGTGCAAAGCCCTCGAAGGCAGAGAAAGTATCTAACTAATTGTCTATCATTGCTAGGGTAGAGCAAAGAACTTAGCCCAGAGCTCACAGAACTGGCAGAAGGAAGGAAGGCGGGGGAGAGGTTGACGCATAAGGGCCAACGGCCCTATTTCCTAAGCCAGCCCTTTGGGGGCAGGGCCCAGCTCTTTGTGTGTCTAAGTCCAAGGGTTTCTGGATGTAGATGCCAAGAATAATTCCTATCTCAACTGCCACCCGAACACGGTATTGTGCTTCGAGTCATTGTTCCCACCATATGGTTCCAGCTTTCATTCATACAACAAATATTTATCGATCATCTCATAGATGCCAGGTAGTGTACATCTATGAACTCACTTAATTCTTAGAACAAACCTCTTTAGTAATTGCCACTACCATCCCCATTTTACAGACAAGAAAATGGAGGCTTGGAGAGGTCACAGAGCTAGTAAGGGGCACTCTCAGAAAATCTGGTTTTAGAGTCCTGTTTTTGACCAGCATACTCTACTGCCTTCCAGGCCAAGTCTCTGCCCTCACCACACTTACATTCTATGAGGGAAAGAGCCCAGAAATCATCTAATGGATCCAAAATGCCCTCTTGAGAGTGATAAGTGCTAGAAAGAAAAATAAAGCCGTGTCTCAGACGCTGACTCACTGTGTGTCTTTGGGCAAATTGCCTCACCTCTCTGAGCCTCTGTCTTTTTCATCTGCTTAAAAGCAGGACCTTACTCATCTGCCCCACCCACCTGCCCAGGTCTTTGGAAAGATCCAAATGAGCTAATGGACACAGGAGCCCTTTGTCTTAATTGAATCGATAACAACCCATGACTCCAGGGAAATTTTTTCCCCTAGGGGATCTAAGTCAGCTTGCTTTCTATAGAAAGGCATAACCAAACTTCCCCCATATATCTTTATGAGCCAGATAATTCCAAGTCCAGTGCTATTCTTACTGTATTTCTAAAAGCAGAGAGCATCGCGTGTCCCCACCTACTCTTGGGAGGTACTAGTCACCTGACAGTTGCTTCGGGGGCCCTCCCCCAACCAAGCACTCTTACTGAAATGGAACTTTCTGGAACACTGACCACTAAAAAAGTCCCCAGTGAGAAGCTCAAACCATGAGAGACCAAGGGGCAGGTGCTAGATACCCTATGGTTGCTCCAGATCCGTTTGCCACCTTGCCTCATGTTGCAGGAGGCTGACCTCCCCCAGCTGCCTCCCCAAGTCCCTGCTCTCTGGCTTCTGGTTGGGTGGGTCTGGTTGAGCAGTAGCCGGGCCTCTGAGGACCTCACTTTTCCCACAACCATATCTGGGGGGTGGTGGCTTTCTCGATGTCTCTCTACCCACTGTCCGTTCCCCTTAACCCTGGCCCACCTTAGCCAGTAGTCTCTCTATTAAACCCCAGGCTGAGTGTGCAGTGTGCTCTCCCCTGCTGGGGCCTGGACTGAACAGTAAGAGACTGTAGGAATAAGCTGGAAACATCCCTGCTTTGGTTGGGGTATTCCAAGGATGCACTCCAGGCCCCGGCTCCCTGCCACCAGCCCCCCGCTACCAGCCCCTCACAGCCTCTCCTGGATAACTATCTTCAAAGGCCCCGGGGGAGGGTGGGACGTGGGGAGGCCTCCTCCCTTGCTCCACCCAAAGATGGTCCACTTACATATGTTGACAAACCAGACTTCTGTACAAAGATCTGCCAATTCAAAGTTCTGCCACTGGGCACCTGGGTAGCTTAGTCAGTTGAGCGTCAGACTCTTGGTGTCGGCTCAGGTCATGATCCCACAGCTTCGTGGGTTCCAGCCAGTGCAGAGCCTGCTTGGGATTCATTCTCTCTCTCTCTCTCTCTCTCTCTCTCTCCTCTCTCTGCCCCTCCCCCACTTGCACTGTCTCTGTCTCTTCAAATAAATAAACTTAAACAACAAAGTTCTAAAGAAATTGAAAACAACTCTGTCAGGTGATCAAAATTTGGTTGGAATGGCACCTCAGCAACATCAATAACAGCCATGCTTGGAGGTGTCTCAGCCAAACTCTTATTTTACCTTTGGGGTAACTGAGGCCCAGCATGGGAGAAGGGTGTCAAGTATTCAGGCAGACCAGGTGCTAATAAAGTTTCCATGTCATAATTGCTTATTAATACAATTCTTCATTGATGGATTCTAGTTTTCAGAACACAATAACAACACCACAGGAATCAGCTGATAAAAGGGAAGTGTCTGCAAAATGTTAAAATGTACTAAATTAAAAGTTATTTGATTACTGGGGCACTTGGGTGGCTCAGTCATTTGGGTGTCCTACTTCAGCTCAGGTCATGATCTCACAGTTCGTGGGTTCAGGCCCCACGTCGGGCTCTGTGCTGGCAGCTCAGAGCCTCGAGCCCACTTCCAATTCTGTGTCTCCCTCTCTCTCTGCCCCTCCCCCCCATTCTCTCTCTCAAAAATAAATAAACATTAAAAACATTGAAAAAAAAAGTTCTTTGATTACCACAGTAACATAGCTTCTTCACAGGCCCAAACCCAGAGAAACAAAAAAGGAAATCAGTTCTGTGCTCAAGTAGGTTCCTTTTTCCTTTAAGAGTGAATTAAGGCATCTACAACCTAAATATAAAATCTAAAACCATACAACTCTTAGAAGAAAACATAGGGGCAAATCTTCATAACCTTGAATTTGGCAGTAGCTTCTTAAATATGAGGCCAGAAGCACACTCAACAAAAGAAAAAAAATAGATAAATTGGACTTTGTTAAAATTAACTTTTGTACATCAAAGGGCATTGTCAAGACATTGATCAAGCCTATAGAATGGGAGAAAATATTTGCAAATCATATATTTGATAAAGATCTAGTATCTAAAAATATATAAAGACCTCTTATGACTCAACAACAGATAAGACAAATAACCCAATTAAAAATGGGCAAATGACTTGAATAGACATTTTTCTGAAGATATGCAAATGACCAAAAAGCACATGAAAAGATGCTCAACATCATTGGTCATTAGGGAAATATAGATAAAAACCACAGTGAGATACCACTTCACACCCACTAGGATGACCATAATTAAAAACAAAACAAAACAAACAAACAACAACAACAAAAAAGGAAAATAACAAGTGTTGGTGAGGATACAGAGAAGGTAATGATTCAGTCACTGTGGAAACAGGTGGTTCCTCAAAAAACTGAACACAGAATTACCAAACAACCCAGCAACTCTATTCCTAGGTAAATATGTATTTAATTTTTTTAATTAGTTTATTTCTGAGAGAGAGAGAGGGAGGGAGGGAGAGGAAAGGGCAGAGAGAGGGGGAGAGAATCCCAACCAGGCTCTGTCTGCACTCAGCGTAGAGTCTGAAAAGGGGCTCAATCTCATGAACTGCGAGATCACCACCTGCGCCGAAATCAAGAGTCAGACGCTTAACCTACTGAGCCACCCAAGTGGCTCCCAGATAGATTTTTTTTTTTTTTTTTTTTTTTTTTTTTATTTTTGGGACAGAGAGAGACAGAGCATGAACGGGGGAGGGGCAGAGAGAGAGGGAGACACAGAATCGGAAACAGGCTCCAGGCTCCGAGCCATCAGCCCAGAGCCTGACGCGGGGCTCGAACTCACGGACCGCGAGATCGTGACCTGGCTGAAGTCGGACGCTTAACCGACTGCGTCACCCAGGTGCCCCTCCCAGATAGATATATTTTTAAAAAACCGAAAGCAGGCACTCAGACAAATAAATGTAACTATGTTCATAGCAGCACAATTCACAATAGCCAAAAGGTGAGAACAACCCAAATGTCCACCAATGGGTGAATGCATAATGTATGGCAGATGCATACAGTGGAATACTGTTCGGCCACAGAAAGGAGTCAAGTACTGATGTGTGCAACAAGGAGGGTGAATTTTGAAAACATGATGCTAAATGAAAGAAGCTAAGCCCAAGAGGTCACATGCTGCATGATTCCATTCACATGAAATACCGAGAATAGGTGAAACCACAAAGACAGAAAACAGCCTGGTGGTTGCCAGGGTTGGGGAGAGACTGTTTAAAGGCTCCCAGGTTTCCTCAGGGGCTGATGAAAATGTTTTGAAACTAGACAGAGGTGGCGGTTGCACAACATGGTGAATGTACTCAATGCCATTGAGTTACTCGCTTAAAATGGTTACTTTTATGTTCTATTAATTTTTCTCAATTCGAAAAACAGTGACTGGGGGTGGAGAGAAGGGTGATGGCAGATGCCAGGAAGAAAGACCTCCAGACGCATGTTGCTTCCAGACTCAGAGACCATCTCTGACCTGGAGAAGGGTACAAAAGTCACTTAGAGTCCATTCTTCCCACTTTACAGGTGGGAAAGGCAAGCCCAGTGAGGGCAATGACCTGCTCAAGGTCACTAAGTGCATGAGAAGCCACGGAGGAACTGGGGACCACCGGGCTTTAGGACTCAAAGCTGGAGTCACATCATGATATCTCTGCTGGCCATGGTGGGCTGGAGGGGGCCTGTGGCCGTGAGCAAATGAGTGAAGTCCCAGCTCACACCAGCCTTCCAAGGCTAATCATCAACCAGTTAGTTATCTGGGCTCATCCATGCCAAAGGCTTCAGATGACTCAACCCGGGTCTTCCTCCTTGAGAGTCGGCTCCCTCCATGAGCAGATTCCCAGCTTTAAGTGGAAAACACATTAGCCAGCTGTTCTATTTCTGCCTACCGCCTGCACCCCTGGGCTGAGGTCATCAGGTTCCCCACAAGGGCAATGGGAGGAAGGAGGATGTCCTAAAATTACAGCATTCACTGATCCCCCCTGAGGGACCCGGGAGCATCCAGTCAAACGCTGGAAGGTGAAGCCAGCTGAGCCACCAGAGCCCTGAGGGGGTTCCTTTCTTTTTTAAGGTTTTGCTGGCTCAGACCTGTTGGGCAGGTATAAAAGGGAATGGCCAGCCTCTGCTGGGTACCCAGTCTCTTCCAGTGCTGTCTCAGGTGGGTACCATGGGGGATGCGGGGGGAGATGGGAAAGGGGGAGGTGGGGGCTGTGGAGGGGCCACCTGAGGAAAGTGGGTGTAATGATGAGAGACTGGCAAAGGGGGATCAGGAGATGAGCATTTTTTGAGCACCGGTCTGCTCCAGGGGCTGCAGAGGGAGCACCTCATTCAGTGCTCCAGGGGACGTGGACCTGAGGGTGAGGAGGCAGCTGCCGGGGGGCTCGTGCCACATTCCACGGGGAGACAGGAGCCATCGGGATTTGAACCTGGATCAGTCCCATTCACTGTACCACCTGCCTTCCCTGCTCGGGGGTGGGGGAGGAAGAAGGTGCTGGGTTCATGTCGGGCTCAACTCCAGCCCTGTCCTTCTGTCCTTCCCACCCTCTGTAATGCATCTCTGCTCCCCCTCTCCCCTCCAGGACGCTTTCAGCCTCTGCATTCCTTGACCTGAGTGTTTTCTATGTGCTTCATGATTTTAAAAAATGGGTCTTAGGGGCATCAGGTTGGCTCAGTCAGAAAAGCATGCAACTCTTGATCTTGGGGTTGTGAGTTCGAGCCTCACATTGGGTGTAGAAATTACTTAAAAAATAAAAAAAACTAAAAAAAATTTTTTAATTAAAAAAAAAAAGAAAAAGTGGGCTTAGTTATCACGGATGCCTGGAAAGAGCTGTTGTCTGGGGGGACAGGAGTAGCTTGAATGTGCAGGGGGTGCCTGGGAGGTGAGCTCACAACTGAGCAAGAGGCTGGTGGCCACTGAGGGGGTGAGTGGTGTCCAAGGCCTGTACAGTCCTTGGGGCAGTGCCTGGTTCCAGGGGTCTGTGCCCCGGGCCACCAGGCCAGGACAATAGCCACGATATCTCAGCTTGTGGTTCATGGCAAAACCATGAAGGGTACACACACGTGCACGCTCACACACACACACACACACACAGCCTCACTGGAATAAACAAAGGAGAATTTCTGGCCCTTCCTCCCACATTAGAGCAATTTTAAAAGGCACCCAGTCCTAGTCTTAAAAGTGGTTCTGTTTTAACAACAAGTCTAATGAATTTTAATCTGACTTTGCTGATACTTGCATTTTCTTTTCATGTGAATTTTGGTCTCATTTCCCTGGTGACTTCCATCTGTGTTAAACAGAAGCAGGAAAATGAGGCAGCAAAAAGACAAAGCAATTGAGCCATCGGGGACAACAAATAACAAATGGAAGTCTATGTCGCACAATCCGCTCTTCCAGAAAGGGGGTGGGGGAGGCCCAAGGCAGCCACTGAACTGCCCAAGGTGACTTGTGGCAGAGCCCAGGGGGACCCAAGCGTCTTGGGTGCTGGACAAACTGCTGGAAGCTCTCAGGGACACAGAGGACTCTCAGCCCAGTGCTCCCCTGGATGGGACTCAGGACGGGTTAGGCAGGCTCTCTCCCTAGGCTCAGGGATCTTCAGTGGGAAAACAATTCCATCCTGATTTTCACATCCTTTGACTGAAATGTATCATCCCTTCCCCTTTATATTCTCAGTCACCCACACTTGTGACTTTGTCAGCAATGGAAATCACTGCTATTTTCATATCGCGGTACAATTGATGCAGAGAGCTCGAAAGACTGTCAGTTTCCATTGTTGCTTCAGAAATACAGTGGTTGTCAGAGCTGCGGTCAGATCGTGTAATTTGATGCATTAGTGAAGGATTACGTGGATTGCCGTATCACGCGTTGTTTACTATTTTGCTAATTATATTCTCATACCGTTTGTTTCCTTGGTGACCCTATGCATTTTACTACCTGAATTTAAAAGTGTGTCCAGTGGGAACACAGACATCACCGTCTGGCACAGGAGGCCCACCCTGCTGGCCTCATTATTTCCTGTGAAAGGGACCCACTTTGGGCTTGGGGAACCCAGGCTGCAAGCAGAACTCTCTAAGTTGGGCCCACAGAAAGGTGAGACTAGGAGGAAGTATCTGGCTTCACTGCCACCTCTTGCCTATCCTGGGTCAGCCACTTTTGGAAACACCAGGGCCCCAGACAGGAAAAGCTGGAGCTGCCTGGAGGATAGCTCTGTGCAGCAGGGGCCTGGGAGGCACAGTCCTGAGACCCTTCCATCTCCAGCTGGTTTATTTAGAGCTGGAGGCCATACTCAGCCTGGAGAACAGTGTTGCATGTCAGAACCACACCCCTTCCCAAACTTTCAAGGAGGTTCTTCCCCTTCAAGACAAATTGGGATGCCCTGACTTCTCTCTTTGCTACCACGAGTCCCCAGTTCTCCTCCCTCCTAATGGTTTGGTGAAATTGTCTAGATTTGGAGACCAAGAGGCCCACACTTGACCCTAGGCTGATCTCATCTTAAGAGAGGTAATCATTGAATCTGGGCAATTATTCTGAACCAAGTGTTTGCTTAGCATCTGGTGAAGCCTGTAGACTTCAGCTCACATTAGTGTTTTAAAATACATTTAGAAAAAAAAAAAAAACTACATAGGGTTACAAAGGAAACCCAATTGTATTAAAATACAGTTATCAAAATATTTAAAGGTCGCTTTGTGATATAGTAATTAAAAATACACTTCTGCATAAGTAGACTTAAATAGCAACTAACCGAGGGTCTAATAAAGCCATAATTTCAAAGTTGAAATGAGGGTAAATACTATTTTGACATGTCTGCAACCACGCTAAAATGAAAGGAGACTAGCTGTGCTTTCTGTTGGGGACAAACCCAACAGAAACTGTGTGACTGTGGTACTAATGTGGCTTGTGGCCTCTGCTCATACCTTAAGGGAAAGCGGAAACCAAGTAGTTATTGTTTTCCTGTCCCAATTTCATGGTTGAAATCCTTACTTTAAAAATTTTAAGGCTCTCATCTTCTCCTCCATAAAATGAGCTTCCTGATCCCTACCTCACAGCCCCGGTGTGAGGGGCATATGAGAGAGGCAGATACAGAAGTGTTTTGTGGTTGGTGGGGGGTAAGCAACTCTGTGGAGTTATTACCTCATTTCTTACTCTCAATTATTAAGACTTAATGGCACCAGGGCCCCTGGGTGGCTCAGTTGGTTAGGCGCCTGACTCTTGATTTTGGCTCATGTCACGATCTCGCAGTTTGTGAGATCAAGTGAGTGAGATCAAGATCGCACTCTCTTTCTCTCAAAATAAATAAACATTATAAAAAATTTTTGATATTTATTTATTTTTGAGAGAGATTGACAGAACGCAAGCAGGGGAGGGGTAGAGAGAATGGGAGACACAGAATCCCAAGCAGGCTCCAGGCTCTGAGCTGACAACACAGAGCCAGATGTGGGGCTTGAACTCATGAGCTATGAGATCATGACCTGAGACGAAGTCAGACACTTAACTGACTGAGCCACCCAGGCACCCCATCAAAATAAAAAAAATAAATAAAAATTAAAAAACCTAATGGCAGCAAGACACCCAAAGTGACATGAGAGAAGCAGCCCCATCTCTCAGGGCACTCGTTCCAGCCTACACATGAGCCTTGGCAAAGTGTCCTTGCTTTTCCTACAGCACCCTGGGAAGTCCTGGTTCCCTCCCTCGGTTCCTTCCCGCTCCTCCCTTAGCCAAGCCGCGATGCCTGGTGGATACAAAGGTGAATGTGGGGACGATGTGGATCCGATGCCCTTCCTGGCACCTCCCGAAAAGGAGAGGATAGAAGCCATGAACAAGCCCTATGACATCAAGAGGTCCTGCTGGGTCAAAGACGAGAAGGAGGGCTTCATCGCTGGGGAGATCCAGTCTGAACAGGGTGATCAGGTCACCGTGAAGACTGTCAACAACCAGGTGAGTGAGGAATAATCTCCAAGGATGAAACTTTGGGAGTGGCAGACACCCAGGTGCTGCCATCCATGCTTCTGCTAAAGAGGCAGAGTAGAAAGAAGAGTAGATGCCTCTTGGGTCCTCTGTGCCAGTACAAGTTCAGACTCAACTGCACTCAGACTGTGGACCTGGGCAAGACACTTGCCCTCTCTGAGCTTTGACTCTCTCCCAATAGAGACTCCAACATGGTAGGGCACATGGAAGTACTTTGTATGTTGCAATAGTCCATTTGTGCACCAGATCGTCAAGGGAGTTACTTACCTTCAAAGTCCCAAACGGTTTTCAAGTGAAGGAGTGAGGGGAAGCCATCAGCAGGTGCACTATGTGCCCGTGATGGCTTGAGGAGTGTGGGACAGGCCCAGAACACCCTGGCTGACCCCGGGGGCTCTCCAGCTGTGTGAGCATAGATGGTGGCTTCAGATGCCCTTGCTGCACGGTGGCAGTGTGCTGGAGCTGGTTTGTCCTAGCTTGTGAGGACACAATGCTAAAACTCCAGGGGCTTTGCAGCTGCATATTAAACATTTAGCAGCTTGATGTCAACCATGGCCGATGTATGTACACCATGGGAATTGACAAATGGTATAAATCAGGGATTTCTCCCCATCCCCACCCCCTGTATAGCTGGTTTACCAATACACCGCTCTCTCTGCTGTGTATGACATCACAGTCTCTCACAGTGTCTCACTGTGTCTGACTGTGGGAGTGACTTGAGAGAGTGGAAAGTTTGGTTAATTAAACACCTACCCTGCAGCAGACTCCCGGTGAGGCGCTGGACATTTTGTTTAATCCTTTCAAGAATCTTACGTAGTAGGATTTTAGGAGTTCCTATTTTGCAAAGGATCAAGGAAACCCTAGGTAACTTGCCCATAGTCACAAAGACAGCAAATGATGAACTCAGATTCAAGCCTAGCTGTATCTGGCTCAAACACCCGTATGCCCCCACATCACCACATCACCTCTCCATGGTGGGCTATGCAGCAGGAGCGTGAGGCAGTCTTTGGTCACGGTCGGGAATACATGAGACCAGAGACCTTGTGTGATCACAACTTGTGGCATCTGAGCCTCGTGCTTTGTTTTGCTTCCAGGGGAGTGCAGGAGGGAGATGAGGCCATCACTGGGTTCAAGCGAGTTGGAACATGAAAGTCCAGCTCACTTCTCCAGAGAACCTACTTTTCAGCAGGGCAGAGCATTGCAGTGTTATAAGGAGAGTGTGGAGCCCCGGAGGCCCCGGTCTAGATACACGTTAAGGACAGCACGTAACTTCTGTGTGAATCCGCAGGTTTGGGACAGAAAGACTGACTCACCTGGCTTCTGAGATCAAGGCAAAGGCCTCTGTCCTGTGCTGGAGCTGAGAGAGAAGTGTCTGCCTGAGGGCGAGGCCCAGAGATCTGGGAACTCCAGGGAAATGGACTCTGAATAGAACCCAGCTTGATTTACTAGGGGGCGTGGTGACCATTAGTGGGTAGATTTTCCAGAACTGTCAAGGTTTCAAATTATCTGCGTATTGGACTCATAAATTATTAAAAGTCCCAGAAAGCCCAGTATGTGTTCAAGCCTCCCACGTCAGGCTGTAGGCAGCTCAAAGATGTTTGTTTTCTGGATCACATGTCTTGAGCTTCGGTCCCAGAGGCTGGAACTTAAGAGCTGCTGCTAGTTTTCATTTACAGATTAAGAAATTGGGGCGCAGAGGGGGGACGGGATTTGCCTGCCATGCACAGGCGCTCCAGACTCCCAACCCTGTGCTATCCTCAACCTGACACGTGTACTGCTCAGCACTCATTGTTGTCTTTTTTTTTTTTTTTTTTTTTTTTTTTTTTTGGTCTTGTCTTGTTTGCTTGCTTGCTTTCAATTTTATCTTTCAAAGTGGCTTGGTGGATTGGTAGGAGCAGGGAAATGTCTTTTTCTTTTCTTTTTCTTTTTTTTTTTTTTTTTTTTTTTTTTTTCTTTTTCTTTTTTTTTTTAATGAAAAAGTTCACTCTTATGTGGATCCTGAGAAACTTAACAGAAACCCATGGAGGAGGGGAAGGAAAAAAAAAAAAAAAAGGTTAGAGTGGGAGAGAGCCAAAGCATAAGAGACTCTTAAAAACTGAGAACAAACTGAGGGTTGATGGGGGGTGGGAGGGAGGGGAGGGTGGGTGATGGGTATTGAGGAGGGCACCTTTTGGGATGAGCACTGGGTGTTGTATGGAAACCAATTTGACAATAAATTTCATATATTGGAAAAAAAAAAAAGTTCACTGCTGTTTAGAAACCACCACCAATTCTCAAGGCAGAGATCCAAGAATCACATCTCCGCAAAGTGTCCCTGGGATCAAAGAGCAAGTTCTGATCAGCTACCAGAATGGACTTGGTGGGAAGAGAAGCAGAGCCCAGAGGTGCTCTGAATTTAGGAATGGGACTTGATAGCTCGTAAGGTATTTTAGACGCTTCCCACTTATGTCAATATAATTCTCACAGCAACCAGCTGAGGAAGCTTCTGTCATCCCTATTTCATAGGGGAGGCAGTTAGGGCTCATATGGCCTTGGAGGTCCCTCCTCAGCCCAAGCTGTACAGTGATGGCTGGACCAGGAGTTGGGCGCAATGGTCACCTGACTCTAGCTCCTTCCAGGATACCAGAGAGTATGGGGTACGTTGTGCCAGAAGCCCATATGGCTGTTGACAGTACTATTTCCTAATTCCTGCTGCGTCTTGACACTCCCCTCACCCAGACTGTCACTGTGAAGAAGGATGATGTCCAGCAGATGAACCCGCCCAAATTCTACCAAGCCAACGACATGGCGGACATGACTTTCTTGAATGAGGCCAGCGTCCTGAACAACCTGCGCCAACGCTACACCAACATGAGGATCTATGTGAGTGTCTGGGGCTGGGGTTGGGGATGAGGGGTGACTGCGGATCTTCTGCCCCTCTCCTGATGGGAAGGGCACAGCTGCTCCTCTACCTTCCCAGCAACCAACACACAGTATGGCTCAGACAAGGGCACAGGGACCATGCTTTTGACACGTTAGAACTTCCACTCCAAGCCTTCAATGTCTCCGTGACGGTGCCATCTCATGGGCAGCTTAAATACCTTTTGCTGAGGTTGTTATCCAGAAGTCTTCCTCCCCACAACACCCCTGCAAACTCTCCAATCAAAACATCATTTTCCCCCCTGATGACTTCACACAGCCTTGTTAGATGTCACCCTTGGTCCGTCCGTCCGTCTATCCATCCACCTGCTGTCTGCCTTACCCCCACCCTGAGACAGGGCTGGCGGGAAAGAGTGACTCAGCACCAGGAGTTCCAGGGTAACACGCTGTGTGTCATACTCTGAACTCCTTAAGTGGGTTCTCTCTATCTCATCTTTGTTTCTCTTTCTCGGGATCACTTTCTATGTAATAAGATATCTTTTAAAACTCATTATGTATATCACAGCTATGCTAAGAAGAAGCTGGGGCAGGGTGGGTGTTTATTCCCATCTAGGCCGAAGTGGAAGATTTCAGTTCAACTGAAAAGAGGCACGGGGGCGGTGGGCAGGAGTATCAGGTTGATGTGAGTGTCCAGCAAGGAGAAGGATAGTTTGGGACTCATGGATGGGGACCCACAGATTTGGCCTCACTTATTCTGCCCTCACTTATTCTCCCCTCAGACAATTTCTTCTACTACCTCATTGGTTTTTCTGATTTTTTTTTCTTTTCAATGGGTTGATTTCCTTATAAAATTGCCTTATAATGAAAAGAGAAGCTGGCATCTCTTCTTAAGAGTAGATCAAACCCTGCTGTCCGCCAGGAGGGGTCGTGTCCACACAGGGAGCACTTCACAGCTGTTAAAACACCACAGAGGTCTCTCTGTGAACACTCGCGCAAAATCTCCCAGATGTATTAAATGGAAAAAGCAAGATATAGAACAGTATTATAGAGAGCTATCTTTTGTTTTAAAAACAAGAAGGGGGCAATAAGAATGTATCCCTGGGTTTGTATGTATATGCAACAGAAACCACAGAAGGCAGGTATTAGAAATTAACACCATGTTTACCTGTGTGTGGGAGGAAGAGGGGAGCAATGTGTGTTGGTGGGGGTGGGGGCGGGCTTTCTGCGCCTATTTGTCCATACGAATTACTATGTTATCTATCCAAATAATTAAACCAAAATAAAATGAGACACATATATATGAAAGAGAGAGATGGCTTTGCTTACTGAATAGACGCTCAGACATAGATTTTGCATCCAGCGGGGACACCATTGTATCCCTCTAGGCTGGCAGTGACCTCCAGCCAGGCTGCTCCAGGGCAGGCTAGGGCCTGGAAGGAAGAGGGCACCAGGAGGAAAGGCCAGCTAACTGTCTCCCTTCCCTCCCACCAGACCTACTCAGGCTTGTTCTGTGTGACAGTCAACCCCTACAAGTGGCTGCCCATCTACGGGGCCCGCGTGGCCAACATGTACAAAGGCAAAAAGCGCACAGAGATGCCACCCCACCTCTTCTCCATCTCTGACAATGCCTACCATGACATGCTCATGAGTGAGTGGGCTGGGGGCTGCCGGGGCTCTTGGGGTGGGCAACAAAAGTTCTTTTGCCACTGGCTCCCAATGCATGAGAACCATGGGCTACCCAATCCCAACCTGGACCCCATGCCACCTGCTGAAGTTCTTTGCTAAAGTGTTGAGCAGCAGCACGTGAGGCTAACACCGGGTACCAGGGCTCAGTGAGGGTGCTTGCCAAGTACCGGCCCTACCTCACACCCCATCTCATTTAAGCTTCACAAAACACACAGATGCCAGGTTAAGCGACTTGCCCAGAGTTCAAGCCAACACTTAACCATTCCCTGTAGGACTCTGGCATGTGGCACAGCGGCTGGTGAAGCAATTTCTGTTATGTTGCTAATGACTTGGTAGCTATCTATATGGGATGGGGCTGGTGGAAAGAGTGGCTGGTAAATTCTTGGCCCTTCTACAAACATGCATGCTAGAGAAGGGGACTCCACAGGATCTGGGGGCTTTGCCCTCTGCTGGTCACTGCAGCCCC
Source organism: Neofelis nebulosa (assembly GCF_028018385.1). Taxonomy (NCBI): domain Eukaryota; kingdom Metazoa; phylum Chordata; class Mammalia; order Carnivora; family Felidae; genus Neofelis; species Neofelis nebulosa. The sequence goes on from NC_080799.1 coordinate 6,271,108, forward strand.
CCTCCAAGCTGGGTGGGATGCAGGGAGATGCAGACTGTTCGGCCAGGGCGATGTCAAATGTCTAGTTCCTAAGTGATTCCTAATTACATCTTCCTGTTGCCGTTTTCTTCCCTGCAGATCGTGAAAATCAGTCTATGCTAATCACGTAAGTGTCCCTTCTGTCTCTCGGTCTATATACATATAATTAGGTCTGTGTCTTACACATGTAATTAAGCCTTCTTAGAATTAATTGGTGGGACTTGGTATGGAAATCTGCAGGCTGTGAATGGGCTTAGCAGGACCTTAAGGCTGCACTTGTGAAACTGAGGTTGGGGGGCGGGGGATCTGTGTCCCCACCCCCCCACCTGTGTGTCCCGGCTGAGGGATGAATCATGGCAACACTCAGGCTGCACCACTTATTGCTTTGCTTCTCTGCAGCCAAGCCCCTCCTTGCACTTCACTCTGCTCCTATTATCCATTTGCAGGGGAGAATCCGGTGCTGGCAAGACTGAGAACACGAAGAAGGTCATCCAGTACTTTGCCAATGTCGGAGGAACTGGCAAACAGTCCTCGGATGGAAAGGTAGGGCTGATGGGCGGACTCAGAGTCTGTCACCCCAGCCCACCCTGTCTTCAGGCACACACAGGGGGGCATACACGGGGAGCACACACAGGGGGGCACACACGGAAAGCACACACAGGAGGGCACACATAGGAGGCACACACAGGAGGACACACACAGGGGGACACACACAGGAGAGCACACATGCAGAGCCCATGTGACCCTCATAGGTGTCCTGGGGTTTGGGCCATTTTATAGAGGAGGAGGCATCTTGGAGAGAAGGGTAGGAAGGACCACATTGGGAGGAGGAGGCCACAGACCTGGGCCTCCCCATACAGGATGTATTCTGCTGCCCCCCCCCATGTCTGTCCCCAGAGGGGTAGGTGGCAGAGCCATTTATGCCTGGCAGAGGAGGATGGGGGACATCAGCTCCTCATCAGCTGCTTCCACAGGCCCCCGTGGCCCCAGGGCCCAAGGAACAATAGCCGGGCCAGGGGCAGCTACAAAAGCCGACAAATGAAAGGCTCATGAGGAAGACCAGGGATGCCCAGGGAAGGGTTTTCAGGCTCACTCTGGAGTCTCTCCAGCACCAGCTAAGAATCAGGGCCTGTCATCTGACAGGTGTCCGTCCGGTGTCAGGGCCATAGGGGGATGGTCATCAGGGGGTGGCCCTCTTCAAAGGTTCCTTCCTGCCCTGATTTCCAGGCCTCCCCAAGGCCATTCCCCTCCTGGTTCCCAGCTCACAAGCCATAGTCATTTGAAAGCCCTGAATCCCCAGGCAGCACCCAACTTTGTGTGTGTCTCTCTCTCTGGGCCAGGGGTCCTTGGAGGATCAAATCATCCAGGCAAACCCTGTACTGGAGGCTTTTGGGAACGCCAAGACCATCAGAAACAACAACTCTTCTCGCTTTGTAAGTGTGAACAACAACAACAGTGGCCCCTGGGGGTGGTGGGACAGGTGCCATCACCCTACTCCAGGTAAGCAAATTAGGGCTGATTTAAACATGCAAATGGAATGAGGCAAGTCACAGCATCTCCTTCCCAGAGAGTTTTAAGGCCTTATCTGTCAAGGTCTACATCACACATAGCCCACATCAGTATTGAAATCAAAGAGCTTGAATGCAGAGACTTGGTAACAGGGTGATGAGGGGCTGCGAAGTCAGACGGGGGAGCCAGAGATTCACAGCGGCTGGAAGCTGTGGACAGCTCTCCCCATCCCCCCAGCTGCAGACAACTCTGCCCATCCCCCTGCCGGAGGGATGCAGGAAAGGTGCAGGCCATCTGAAGGGCCCTGGTGGATTCTGGAACCAGCTCAGCTCTCTTGTGGGACCTCTACCGGGGCACTATGTGAGGGGCTTCCTTCCTGGTTCCCAGTCTCCTGCTGGGGGGCCCCTCATTACCAGGGTGCTGGCGGGGAGCCTAGGTAAACAGGGCTGGGTAGGGAGGAAGTGGGGGCCGGTGAGGAATAGAGGTGAGCAGATGGGCCAGCAGCAGCAGAGGCGGAGACACAGAGAAGCCTCTTTCCAGGAGAATTTATTGGTGGTTCTGCCAAAGGGCAGGGAGAGGAATGTGGTGTCTCAATAAAGAGACTCAGTAGCGTGCCCCCCACGCCCGCTGGTCAAATTCTCACCATGCCTGCCTCTAAGCTGACTTTCCAGTGATCCCAGCCCCTCCTGCTGGTGCTCCTCTCCCCACAAATACCCTGTGGGGTTACCCCACAGACCTTAAATTTAGCTCCAAGCCCCATCTAACTCCTCTGCACGGGAAATCCGCGGCTCCACGTACAGCCATGTCTGGCCCAGTTACATTCCAAACAGCGCCCTTGGAACTCAGGGGGGCTGCCAGTGGGGGACTGTGGCCAAACCCGGCCCACGCGTCCTCCCTCACGGCCCTTTCCTCCGTGCTCAGGGCAAGTTCATCCGAATCCACTTCGGAACTACAGGCAAACTGGCTGGAGCGGACATCGAGAGCTGTGAGTCAGGCCCCTTTGGAGGGTTCTTCCGGGCGGGACCAGCTACATAGCATGTGGGGCCCGGGGTAAAATGAAAATGAGAGGCTCCTTTTTTAAAAAAAAAAAGTATTTAAGAATTTGGGGTGCCTGGGTGGCTCAGTCGATTAAGCATCAGACTTCGGCTTGGGTCATGATCTCACGGTTTATGAGTTCGAGCCCCGCATCGAGCCCACTTTGGATCCTCTCTCCCCCTCTATCTCTGCCCCCCCGCCCAACTAGTTCTCTCTCTCTCACAATAAATAAACTTAAAAAAAAAAGTTTTTAAGAATTTCAAAACAGCAACAGAGGAACATGACACCGGGGCAGGGCCTTTCTGAAGGCAGCCTGCTGTCTCATGCCCAGGGGGCTGGCCCTTCTCCCCCCGGGGGTCCCCTCCGTGGGCAGTGAGGCCCCCAGAAGCTGTGTCTGGGGTGGAGAAAATGGCCCCTGAGCTGGCTATCGCATGGGACTGCACGGAGAGAGGAGCCCTTCTGCAATGGCACCCTGCACCCCAGACAGCATGGGTCTGTGTTCATTTTCTTGTATTTACTCCTCTCCAGATCTCTTAGAGAAATCTCGGGTCATCTCCCAGCAAGCAGCTGAGAGGGGTTACCACATCTTCTACCAGATTCTCTCTAACAAGAAGCCTGAACTTATTGGTAAAGATCGTTATGTCTGTCCACCTGCCCCTTAACTTGCTTTTCCTCTTGTTTCAGTAACAAAAAGACTCCCGAACGCAGAGGGTCTGGTGCCGTCCCCTGTGGTTTTGCATGAATTTCTTACAGTTGTGTGTGCATAGGCTACAGGGAACTTGCCTGAGGTTCTCCTCATGTCTCCTCTTCACAACAGCCTCGTGAGACTTAGCACCGCTGTTGGCCCATACCACAGACGGGGCTTTGGAATGCCTGCAACTCAGGGCTGAGACATAGACCTGAGATATGGGGCTTGCACCTGCTGCCTCTGGGCCCAGAGCTAGACAGGAGCAGAGAGGTCAGCCCAGGACCGTGGCACGTGCAATAACAAGAGGTTCCCCTCTAGGTGGACAGAGCCCACAGAGTGCATAGTCTGATGAGCAGAGTATACTCACTCACTCACCGAGATGCTCTTGTGCAGGCACCAACATGCTCAACTGTTCATGGCAGACCTGCTCAGGGTATGAAGTCAGGGGAGAGATGAAGACTCACTCTTCCACACACACACACACCTTCTAACCCCACCAAAGGCTAGGGACCTCTCCCCACTCACAAGTGGGCTTTATTTGTGTTGGACACACTGTCCCTTTTAATTAACGGATGGCATTTTGAAATTGGAAGACTTCACATAAAACAAAACAAAACAAATCACCACCCTTGGATTTGAGGCCACTGGTTTGTTGATAAACTCACAAGCGTGGGTAGTGCGCTCCATGAGGGGCAAGTCTTTCACTGACAACACTAGGGTCTCTGAACCAGTGAGTGGAATTTGATAGTAATCCCTGCTATAAGTAAAACAAGACAAAATAAAAAAACATCACCGACTTCTTGTTTCTCTGAAGTTATAGAAGATCCAGCAGCCATGGCCCTGCCCTCCCACACGGCTCCAATCAAGGCAGTCGGATGGTGGTGGCCCCTTCAGATGGGGCTCAAGCTCTCCTGGTTGCCACACTCCCCACCAAGCCCCACTGCATCCCTGACCTTCGAGCAGGGTGACCGCCCACATTTATCTTCCTTCTTGGGCTCTAGTTTTTCTCAACAGTAGAGATGAAGGAAAATGAAAGTATTTCTTGCACCAACGTCTCCTCCAAAAGCAGAAAAACAAAGATAGATCAAGAGGGGCACACATTTGAGGAAAAATCCAAGTGCGTATCTTTGTAAAAGCACAGTCTTCACGCTTCTTACGTGTGAGTGATTGTTATTGCCCGCTGCAATCATTGTGTTACCTTCTGCCTTAGAATGTAAATGGCTTTTTCTAGGGGAGAGGAAGGGGAAAATAAATAGGAATTCATTTATTCCCCAAATATCTACAGGGCACCCAGGAGGTGCCAGGTACTGGGCCAAGTGATGGAGGACACAACCAAGTTCCCGAGACCCTCTTGCTATCCTAAAACTCCTCATGTGCCCTTTTCAAATCTCTCCATGATTCTGGGTGATCCCCGAGGGTAGGGATAATATCTTATTCAGCTCTATAGCCCCATGATGCCCCCTGCATCATGCCGGGCACATGAGAGGCATTTAGGGGATACGGCTTACAAAGGAAAGAGAAGAAAACCGCAGGTCACCAAGCTGCTAATCTGCTTTCCTGCCCTTGGCAGAGACTTTGCTGCTGGTCCCCAACCCTAAGGAGTACCACTGGGTGAGCCAGGGCGTCACAGTGGTGGAGAACATGGACGACGGGGAAGAGCTGCAGATCACAGACGTGAGTGGGTGGGCGTGGCCAGCACACCACAGGGACAGCCAAGACAGAAACTGTGGGGCCCTGCATGCGCTGCCACCGGAATTGGGGTGGGGCCACCCAGAGCAGCCAGGCAGCGGCCCAGATTCTCCCCCTGGGGGTCTCCAGGGTTCAGCTGGCTCTTCTCTCTGGCCCGTCACAGCAAGCAGAATTGAACTAGGATTCCACGGAACCTAAGGGGCCATCTGCTTCACGTCCTGGCTAGAAGTGACCCTCCAGTCTCTTAAGTTCCCACCTCTCTCTCTCTCTCTCTCTCTCTCTCTCTCTCTCTCTCTCTCCTCTTCTTACTCTGAGCACCTATAACTTCTGTTAGGGTATTTGTGTCCACTCTCCTCTTTGATGGTAGAATTGATTCATGATGCATCTTGGCCTTTCCCTCTCCCAGGACCTAGCATGTAGCCTGAACAGTAATAATGATGGTAATAATAATGCCACCTCCAATGTGTTATTGTGTATCTAATTCTCACTGTGTGTGAAGTAATGGCCTAAACATTTACACATCATTTCAGTTTATCCTTATGACCACCTACGATCCCCATTTTGCAGATGAGAAAACAGAGGCCGGGGAGGTTAGATAAACACAAATGACTATAGTGCAGAGCATTTGGTCTGGGCCCCTGGGGGGAAAACAGACCTGTCTCTGGCCAGGGTGTGTCTGACCTCCAGAGCCCACACCGTATTGCAGTGGCCCATCAGGGCCAGCCCACAACTGCAGTGCCGTGGCCTCTGTTCTGTGGAACGAGAAGCCAGGAGTTTCTTGCCTTTCTCTTCCCTGTGGACTTGCAGGTTGCCTTTGACGTGCTGGGCTTCAGCGCTGACGAAAAGATTGGCATTTATAAGCTGACCGGGGGCATCATGCATTTTGGCAACATGAAGTTCAAGCAGAAGCCCAGAGAGGAGCAGGCTGAAGTGGACACCACGGAGGGTAGGTGTTTGGCTGTTCAGGGAGGAGGCAGCACCAGTGGCGGGGGCTCACAGATCTCGGAGGCTTTGTGAACATTTCAGAGACATGCTATTAACCAAGAATGTTCCTTGGATGTCCAGACATCAATAATAATCAGAGAGACAGGACAGAGAGTCAGAGCCATAGTTTCGGTTTCTTTACTCTGCTTTGCCACTTGACCTTGAGCGAGTGTGGAAACCATCTCAGACCTCTGTTTTCTCATTGGCAACACGGGGTCTCTGCCACCCTGCCCTCATCCCCTTCCCTAAACATGATAGATGGCGCCGGGCTTCTCCGGGGCAGGGCATCATCTTTCTTTCACTCGCCTGCTTTTTCTGTCCCTACTCAGTGGCTGACAAAGTTGCCCATCTCATGGGTCTCAATTCCGGGGAGCTCCAGAAGGGCATCACCAGGCCCCGGGTCAAAGTAGGCAATGAGTTTGTGCAGAAGGGCCAGAATATGGAACAGTGCCACAACTCCATCGGGGCTCTGGGCAAAGCCGTCTATGACAAGATGTTCAAGTGGCTGGTGGTCAGGATCAACAAGACCTTGGACACCAAGATGCAGAGGCAATTCTTCATCGGTGTGCTGGACATCGCCGGCTTCGAGATCTTTGAGGTGTGCCTGCCTTGGCATTCTGTTTCTGCTTTGGGGTGGCCATTTTTCTTCCAGAAGTTACTTCTCACCGTGGTTCTCTGGTTTCTCATCTCGGACCTGGGGCGGGCCAATCTCAGTTATTTGCTCTTTCTTTCTTTCTTTCTTTAGAGGGGGAGGGAGGGAGAGAGCAAGTGAGCAAGCTGATGTACCAGCACAACACTGGTGACCTCTCACCTTTTTCCTACACAAGAGAGACTTGGGTCTCATCCCAGGCTAGTGCAGTGGGTCAGGAATATTTTATCTTTGTAACTGAAGGCCACGTGATTAGGAGTCGGTCGATCTGGTTCTGGACTCAGGTTGGCCATCAACTAGCTATGTGGCCTTAGGAAAGTAGCTATCCCTCTCTGAGCCTCAGTTTTCTCAAGTCTAAAATGAACCAATGGGGAGAGATGATCTATAAAGTCCATTTCACTCCACTATCCTATTATTTTAAGAATTTCTACTGGCCACAGATGGATTTAAAAAAAAAAAAAAAAAGCTTACCCCGATTTCTTTCAGGCTCTAAAAGGCTAATTTGGCTGCCGTTTCCAAGAGAGTCATTTAATTTCATAGGTAGAAGGAGGCTTAGAGTTTCTGGACTGTGCTCCCTGGTATCCTGGGGAGCCCCTGAGAGCCAGCAGGGGAGGGACAAGAGGAAGGGAGGATGACGTGTGCCAACAGCAAAGTGTGTGCTATAGACAAACAGGGTTTGAATCCCATCTTGGGCCACTTCCAAGCTGTGTGTCTCTGTTTCTCCACGTATTAATGGGGACACTAATCATTCTTGCCTCGTCAGGTTTTGAGCAGAGGCATCTCAGTGCAGGGTCTAGCACCTGTGTGTGCTCTGTGACTACAGTGGCACCTCTGCTTTAGCCTGGGGTTTCATCAAGAGAAAGCACTCTCTGGTTTTTTGTTAAAGGCTTGTAAACCCCTCAAGCCCTTTCATCCTACAGATGAGGATTAAAAAAACTACACACAGAGAGAGAACTGTCCAAAGGCACACAGCAGGGCAGAATCCATAAAGCCTCTCAAATGATTTCTATCCTGCAAAAAAAAAAAAAGGATTCTTTCCGCAATGATTTTCTTTTTCTTTCTTTTTTAAGTTTATTTATTTTGAGAGAGAGAGAGAGAGAGAGCCCAAGCAGGGGAGGGACAGAGAGAGGGAGAGAGAATCTCAAACAGGCTCCGCACTGTCAGTGCACAGCCTAATGTGGGGCTCAAACTCACGAACTGTGAGATCATGACCTGAGCTCAGATCACGAGTCGGACGCTTAACCAACTGCACCACCCAGGCGCCCCTCCATAATGATTTTCATTAACTACAGGAGACGGCATCCGAGGTTTGGGCGCCCCCTGTCCTCCCCTTCCCTCCTACTTCCCTCTGCCCCCCTTTGCCCCCACCCTCCTCTGCAGGTGCTAAGCTGCTCTGTGCCTTTGCAGGGGATGGTCACCGAGAAGGGCTTCTTGCAGGGATGATGCAGCACTGTCCCAGGGTCGGCGTTCAGGCATCTGGGCAGCGCCTGACGCTAGTTGGCCCTCGGCAAATTTGAGCTCTGCTTGTCACTTGTCCCTCGGTCCCGGCCCCTGGGAGGCTCTGTCTGGGTCCCGGCTGACACCCTGCTCTCTGCCCTCCCTCCTCAGTTCAACAGCTTCGAGCAGCTGTGCATCAACTTCACCAACGAGAAGCTGCAACAGTTCTTCAACCACCACATGTTCGTGCTGGAGCAGGAGGAGTACAAGAGGGAGGGCATCGAGTGGGTCTTCATCGACTTTGGCCTTGACCTGCAGGCCTGCATTGACCTCCTGGAAAAGGTAACTCACTGCTCACAGGAGGGGCTTCGAGAGAGAGGCCAGGACCCTGATCAGGGCTTGCCCCTCAGAAGGGGACTTCACGGGGACCCGCAGGGAAGTGGCACCAGCAACACCACTAATGACCTTGGTTGGTCTGACCTCTAGCTTCCTCTCTGCAAAATGGGTACAACAGTGATTGCAATGGTCACCATTAGTTGGGCTGTTGTATGCCTCAACTCATTGGATCATCACAAGCTACCATATATATGGCAGGGTGTGTGTGTGTGTGTGTGTGTGTGTGTGTGTGACACAATACAACCATTTCACAGATGGGAACATTAAGGCACAGAGAAAGGAAGAAACTTGTCCAAGATTATACACCCTGTGAATGGCACAGTCAGGTTCTAACCCAGACAACCTAATCGCCACCCCTGTAGTCACACCATCAGGAATGTTCTAGCAAATGGCCTAGTTCAAGAATATATACTGTTCAAGCAAATGCAGAAAAGGGACAGGAAAAGGACATTGACAGGACAGATGACAAAATGTGAACAGTCTGTTCATAGTATTGTATCAATGTTAATTTTCTGGTTTTCATTGTCGTTACCAAGCTTGCATGAACATTTGGAGAAGCTGAATGAAGGACATGTAGGAATATTCTGCACTCTTTTGCAAGTTTAAAATTATTAAAAAGTAAAAATTCAAGAAATAGGAGAAAGAATATATGTTGTCTCTGAGACTCAGCCTAGGGGTGAGAAAGCAGGCTGGGGTCCCCGATGTGAGCCCAGCCTCAACCTCCCAGGAAAAGAGTCTCCCCAAACAGGCTGCACACACAATCCACCTGTCCTCTAACACCAACAAATACCCCCCTGTCCGGCTGTCACAGAGCCTGAAATGTCCCTCATGTTTGAGCTTTGGGGTTAAGCACTGCCCTCTTCCAGAAATTTTTAGAAATCCAGACCCTCCATAGATATTAAGTCACTGACAGTTTTATGAGCTCCCATGTGAGCTCTCCTCTTCTGTGAGAAGAACCATATGTGGTTCTTGGTAGCCAGAAACGTCACGGAGGGCAGGAGCGGATAACAGAGAATTAAATGCAGAGAGGACGGGTGTCACTGATTTCACCATTTCCCTGAGGGCCAAGGCTGCCTGGCACCACTGTTTGGGAGGGATTAGCATTTGGGGAGGTAAGTAGCCCTTTCAGACTTTCATCTCCCCTTCTGTTAGACTCAATGAATTCTAGTCTCTTTCAAGTGTAAATGGCCTTGGCATTCGAAGACCAGACCTTGGAGCAACTTCACCGTTCCTGGGGGTCTATGCCCAGAGTTCTGCTTCCTGGCTGGCCACGCGGGTGTCTGGGGCACCCCTCCCACCACCCCCAGGCCAACACCTGAGTGGCCCTGTTGGGGTCCTATGGCCTCCTCTAACAACATCCACCGCTCTTCCTTCTAGCCCATGGGCATCTTCTCCATCTTGGAGGAACAGTGTGTCTTCCCCAAGGCCACCGACGCCACCTTCAAGGCGGCCCTGTATGACAACCACCTGGGAAAGTCCAGCAACTTCCTCAAGCCCAAGGGGGGCAAAGGCAAGGGGCCCGAGGCCCACTTCGAGCTCATCCACTATGCAGGCACCGTGAGTACTCTGTTGGCGCCTCCTGCGGCCATCTATCTTCTTGCTGCAGGCAGCTCTGGCTATTGTAGGTCCTTCCTGCCGTGACCTTGCTGAGGCTTCCTGCCTCCAGCTGGTGCAGCGGCCATAGAACAGGGTGATCAGCTCAGTGAAATGACCCCTGACTCATACTTCCTCATCACTTCTCCCTCTGAGAAATCCAAAGCAATCCAGCCAAGGATGCCTGCCAGGGAGCCACCAGCAGTTCACCTGCCAGGGCCACACCATTGTTTGCGGCCCTTGGTTTGACAGCTGCACTTAGATCTTGGACAGAATTTACAACACGTGCAAAAAAGGGAAAAAAGTCCACGAGCCAATCAATTATCCCCCAACGGATTAACTTACCCTTCTGACGGCTCATGGTCACCAAAGCAACAAAACGACATCTCTGGAGTGGCTTTTTCACTCATGACAAACTTAGTCCTTGGGGAAGAGGGAATTAGCTTCTTATTTGAATAACTGATAGGGGAGACCACGTTTGTTCAGCCAGCTCTTGAGAATGTGTTTTATTTCCCTGCGATTTGCGGTATTGCTGTAAACGCCCGTGCTCCCTGTTACCACTGGAGTTTGTTGAGCTTCTGTGGGTTTAACTGCAGGGAAACAGCAGCCTTAGCACAGAGCTGTCAGGAAAGCTGCTCTTGGATCGGGCATCGGGGCCAGGATTTTATGACCTCATCAACCATAACAATGCCAATTACTTGCAAAATGAATTATGCCAACAAGTAGAGTAAACAGCAGCTTTGGAGGCCGACTGCTGTGCTCCACCTCACCTCCCACGATGAAATGAGAGGGCTCTGTATTGATAGCAATGGAATATTCAAAGTCTAATGGGACCTATGCACCTCCAAGAAGGCTCTAAAGTAAGGCCCGCAGGTGATGAATGTCTTTATGCTCTACAGGGGAAGGAAAGCCCAAAGGTTTCTGCTTCTTATCTGTTTTCCTTGGTTCCCTATGTTCAGTGGAAGAATTTGAAATGTGCCTTCCTCTTTGCCTCCCCAGCTAGGGCCACGTAGCAAAACAGGAAATAGAAATTAATGGATGTCCAATTAACTAAACACATGGATCCCAGGTGTGGCTGGATGGAGCCCCCCCTTCCACCAGGCAATGGCCAAGGGATGTGTGCCCTTGAGCAAGGGGAGACTAGACACCCTTGTAGGGAGCTCTTCATGTAGCTCAGGATTTCCCTGGTCGAGTCCAGTCAGTCAGAGCAAGGGCTGAGCCTGGAAGAAGATCAACCCACCTGGGTAGAAAAAGAGCCAGGAGGTCAGGGAGGCTCAGAGTAGCCAGCCAAACCAGACTTGCAAGAGGAGGTCACACCCCGACACAAGGTAGCTGGGGAGTCCTGTTTTGTGGGGAAAGCTCGGAGACAGGGTGACCTAAACAGGCAAACTGCAAATGCCCAAGAAAGCAGATAGTGGGGCCTCCACCTCTTACTGTGGTTCAGGGACATCCCAGGACTCCAGGAAAGTCATCAGGTCAAGAGCTGAAGCCCCAGGAGATGGGGTTGGAGGTTGATCTTGGGAACCCAGAGCAGGCAGAACCTGTAGGTAGAGGTTCTGGCTGTGGGACCCAAAAGGTGGATGCTAGACCTGGAAGGTAACCACTGGCGCTTGTCCCCTCCAGGTGGGTTACAACATCACAGGATGGCTGGAGAAGAACAAAGACCCCCTGAATGAAACAGTGGTGGGCTTGTTCCAGAAATCATCCTTGGTGCTACTGGCCCTTCTCTTCAAAGAAGAGGAGGCTCCAGGTATGAATGACCCCTTGTGGTGTCCAGTCCCCCTGTGCTGATGCCCTTTAGTGGCCAAAATGGAAACAAGGAAACAAAACTCACCTTATTCAACTCCTGCGAAGTGGATGAATGGGTGACAAGTTACTTGAGGGAGGCCATGGATGACAGTGCAGTGGAGAGGTGCACATGCATCCTGCGAGCTTCCGTCAACTGTACTGCCCGCTGGGCCCGTGTCACCTCTGGGTGGAGCAATACTGCTTTGGAATAGTGGATGCCCAAATGCGTGTGCTTATGTTCTGCTCCCCGCTCTCCTCTGTCTGAGGCTCAGGCCAAGCCCAGCCTTGCCTCCTACCCAATCGAGGTCGTGTGGCCCACAGGGAACGGCCTGGATGGGAGCTGCCCAAGGTGGCTGCCACTCAGTGGGGCAAGAGCTGCAAATTTCCTTGAATTCATTGACATTTTCACCACCAACATGCAATGCCTCCAGATGGTCTGCAGGCTCTTCTTCCCGCCCAGGCAATGGGAACAGTTTGTCCCTATGTGTAGCCCTAAGTCACAAAGGGCTACACCCTCTCCAGAGAGCATAGCACTCCTTTTGACCATTAGACCATGGTCATCCCACTCAACCCTTCCCTGGTAGATGTCCCTTTCCTGGTGTGAGGGCCCCCACCTCACCTAGTCCTAAGAAAACCTTTTTAAACCAGAGAATGTGTCTCCTCGACATGGAGCACTGAATGGGGCTGCCTGTCTCCATGCTGCGTTTTGACATGAAACGTGTGTTTTTCTTCCGCAGCTGGAAGCAAGAAGCAGAAGAGGGGGTCTTCCTTCATGACAGTCTCCAACTTCTACAGGGTGAGTAGGGGCTGCCCCAGAGGCCACTGTGCATCCAGTGAGCCCTCCTTTCCATTGAACATTCCCTTCTAATGGTGTGGTGGTCTGGTTGCCACCTCCCAGCCCAGGACAGGATGAGTTCATTGCTACGCCTATGGTTGCCTCTTCCATGTAAGGAGTCTGTTTCCTTCCAAAGGGGTCACGGAACCACAGGACCTCAGAGCAGAAAAGACCCTTAGAGATGGTTCAGTCCAACCACATCATTTCGGACTGAAACCCAGGGAGTGGCATCACTGGAGATATCAGTGCCTAAGATCTTGAGCCCCAGAGTTGGCTGGCAGATCCTCTGGGCCGGTCACAACTTCCACAGATTTGGGGCATTACTGGGGATATGTTCCAAAGTGTAGAAAGGCAGCCAATAGGGAGATGTGACCCGAAGAAAGATTTCAATATTTGCCAAGGATCTAGCCTGGAAGTGGAGTGGGCTACCTCATTGGAGGAATCCAAGCAGAGGAGGAGGGAACCTCCATAGGGAGGTTAACAATGGGGGGGGGGGCTTCGTCCTCACAGGCACTATGGTTCCTTCTAGTATCGAGACTCTATGATGAGCCAGCGCTGAATCAAGAAGGGCCCTGCTTATTGAAAACCATGTCACCTTGGGCAAGTCCCTCTGAGATGACAGACGGCCACTGCCCAATATGCCATCCATGATGGTAGCCACTAGCCACACATGGCTAGTGAGTGCTTGAAAAGAGGCTGGTGCAGCAGAAGAACTCAATTTGAATTTACATTTTAACTTAATTAATTGCACTCTAGGGGCACCTGGGTGGCTCAGTCGGTTAAGCATCTGACCTTAGCTCAGGTCATGATCTCACAGTTTGTGGGCTCCAGCCCCGTGTCTGGCTCTGTGCTGACAGCTTGGGGCCCGGAGCCTTGCTTTGGGTTCTGTGTCTCCCTCTCTCTCTGCCCCTCCCCTGCTCACGCTCTGTCTGTCTCTCTCTCAAAAGTAAATAAACATTAAAAATTTTTTAAAAAGACGTGAATTAGTTGAAATCTAAATGAAGACCTGTCCTGAGCATCGGTATCCTGCAACACCAACACTGAGCTTATTAATTCAGTCTTTCTTCTCCTTTTTCCTCCACCCCCAGGAGCAGTTGAATAAGCTGATGGCCACCCTCCACAGCACGGCTCCCCATTTTGTCCGCTGCATTGTCCCCAACGAGTTCAAGCAATCAGGTACATCATGGGGACATGTCTCCCTGCTGGAGGTCCTCAGGCTCTGTGAAGTTAGTGTTTGCTTAAACTACATACCCTTTCTTGTTTTTAACATAGTGAACACGTAGAGAGCAGTTTAGTATTTTTGAAACCTTAAGTATTGTTTCTCTTCTTTGCCAACCTCTCCTCCCACCAATTTTTCAAACTTGGGACAGTTTTGACCCAATGAAACAATAACCGTTAATAAAAATAGCTAATGTTTGTTGCACACAAACTGTGAGCCAGGTATAAATGAAATCCGCTTTTTAAAAAATTTGTAATGTTTCTTTATTTTTGAGAGAGAGAGTGAGAGAGAGACAGAGGATTCGAAGCAGGCTCTGCACTGTCAATGCAGAGCCCAATGTGGGGCTTGAACTCACTAACCGTGAGATCATGACCTGAGGCGAAGTCGGACACTTAACTGACTGAGCCACCCAGGCGCCCTGAATTAAGTTCACTTTTAATCACGAGGGATGACTAGGGCACAAAATGGGGCACTGAAAGGATCCCCCAAAATGGATCCCCCAAAATCATATTCTAGCTGTTTTGTAAAGCGAAAATCATGTTCTGGCTGGGTGAGAACCAGCTAGAAGTCATACTCAGGAGGGCCTTTGGTCTTGGCTGAATTGTGGGGCCCTGCGTGCAATGACGGGAGGAGACTGGGGTTTGACAACACAGATGTTCAGTTAGCTTTCTGCAGTGACAAGGAGTGGCCTGTGCCACCCTAGAACACTGACTACATCCTGCACCCTCCCTCTTGGCAGGCGTGGTGGACGCCCACCTGATCATGCACCAGCTGGCTTGCAATGGAGTCCTGGAAGGCATCCGTATTTGCAGGAAGGGCTTCCCAAACAGGATGCAGTACCCAGAGTTCAAACAGAGGTGAGTGATGTCTTCCTGATAGCCTGAGTACAGTTCTCAGTTTCCAGGGATGGACTGATTGATAAATATAGTCCTGTTGTAGCAGATGCTACGGGTACGATGACGGATACCAGCTCACTGTTACTACCTGAGTACACCTTGGCCTGACTTTCAACTGCCAGAACCTGCATTTCTGTGCCTGAGGGCTTTCTCTGGTTCTTGAACCAGCTTTGTTACTTGGCAGGCTGAAAGTCTCAGGAATTAATGCCTTCCCCAGGAGCGGCCCATAACCAATGACTTACAGACAACTGGCATATCAGTATTTCAATTCCCTTACTCTTCTGGTGGGCTAACTATGAGTGAGGCTCCCAGATAAATGTCTAACAACAGGTTCTCCAGGTTACATTTTTAAAAAATAATAAAAATTAAGAAATTAAAAAGCCCTGATTTATAGTGTTTTTAGATTTCCATGGTGTAAACACTCCCATGGCTGATTTCGAGCCAAGCGATGTGACACCAGTGAATGTGGGGTTGGGGAGAGATTCACCCAGTTGGCTCTTGCCGGCCGGTAGGAGTTGGTCTCAGCACACCACTGTTCCCAGTACCCCCTAGCAACATTAATCCCCAGCTGCCCATTCTGATAACTGACCTGATAACATGCCTCTTATTGACTGCCCTGTCCCCCTCCCCAACTCTGCCATCCCCCAAGTAAACTATTTGCATTTGGATACCTTGTCCCAGGGTCTGCTTCTGGGGGAACCCAAAGTAACACCTCCACCTTAGGGATTATTTCCCTTCTACCCACTCCCTACATGCTAGAACATAGGACCATAGGTTGATGGACAAGTCATTAGAGGTCATCCTGTCCTAGCCCTCTGAAGGCTCTAAACAGGGAAGGACTTGTCTAAATCACAAAGGGGGCTGCTTGCAGGCCAGAAAAAAAAGTGCTTCTCCTATGTCTGGAAGAAAAGATCAGGAAGGAAAATTTTTAGTGTTTTCATTTCTAGGAGCACCAGCCCTTTGAACTCCTGACCCACACAGACATTCACTCCCCAATGTCTCCTGCCAGTCCCACCCCAGTGCCTGCCGAGGGCATCTGCAGAACAGGTCTAACCATGATTCCAAGGCCATCACAAAGATCAATGGATGGGTCAACTGCATGGATGTACTTCCTGAACTGCCAGCTTGGGCGTGATGGTGGCTGTCATCATCTCTCTCCCAACAGGTACCAAGTGCTGAACCCCAATGTGATTCCTCAGGGGTTTGTAGACAACAAGAAGGCCTCAGAGCTGCTGCTCGGGTCCATTGACCTGGATGCGAATGAATACAAAATTGGGCATACCAAGGTAGGGGCTTCTGGTGATACTCCCTCCCTCCACCACTCAGCCTCGTCCCAAGAAGGTGGGCTTCAGGGTGTGAGTTCCAGCTTGGCCGCTGACCAGTTGCCTGCCTTAGGCAAGCCCCATGGCTGCTGAGAGCCTCAGTTTCCTCCTCTGCAAAAGTAGGGCTGATACAGCTGATCTCATGGGATTCGGGGGTGATTAGTGATAACGCGGGTGAGAACCCAGCTTGGACAGGTACATAATAAATGGTAGGTTATTTCCTAGGACTGTATGAGCCCCAATCAGAATCAAGGTCCTGGATTTTACTGGGGCATGGAGGTATGTGTGTGGGGGTGAGGTCTGAGAGCAAAGCACCATAATCCCAGCCCACCCACACCGAAAGCTCCAGCCCTGAGCTGGCAGGTGAGTTGTGGGTGACTCAGAGAGGCTGCCTGATCTTGACTCACAGGGCCTGGGCTGCCGTGTGTCTGTCCCACTTCCTGGCCCTGCAGAGTCTTGTCGGGACTGTAAGGGCCAGCCAGGCTAATGGTGCAAGGTGTCCATCTATAGCTGCCCAACCAGACTGCACCCAACATGACAAGCAGGGCGACCCAGGAGGGGTACTAGCTTTACATTCAGGAGCATCAGGCTCAAAGCCTAGTTTTGTGTAGCCCAGGACAGATCAACTACCTCTCCAAGTCTCATGGATGGCACAGGCAACATGGCTTCCCTACAGGCTTGGTAGAGGATGCGGACACTTTGCAAATGCTCATAGAGCACCTCCGTGTGCCAAGCATGGTTCAAGGCTCTAGGAATACACCAGTGAACAGAACAGGAAGAGTCCCTAAGCCCCTAGAGCTTGCTTCGTGGTAGTGAGCATTAGCAGAATTGTAACGCTGCTCTGGAATCCTCCAGAACTGCAAGCTCTGGCCTCCTTCACAATTGAGACATGCTGTGTATAGCTAAATTGACTTATAGGAACACTGCAGGTTTTCTCATAGAGTCGCTGAATACTTGAGTGGGAGAGAACCTCAGAGACCGGTTCCTTTCCCCACCCCCACCTTTGAAGGAGCGGAACCTTGAGGAAGCCTGGAGAGGGTCGTGGAGGTGATGTGCCCAATTCCACAGTACTAGGCAGAATGGAGCAGGCCCCAGGCCGCACGACACTGGGTCATGGGAAAGGGGATGGGGCTGCTGTTGCCAACATTTGATGCAGTTACTGGCTGGGCGAATGGACTGCATTTGGCTGCTGTTCAATGTTGCATTGGGCACCTCAGGTCCAGGTAGAGTCCTGGGGATCCTGGGGATAGCTTTCCAAGCTTCACCCAAGTTTCCAAGATTCAACCGTGTTGGTTGGTACATGACATTCAGTCATTGTCCCTGCCATATCATGCTTGGCACGAGGACCAGGCAGGCTCTGGTGGCAGAGGCAGAACAGAGAACAGGATGATTTTGCCTGTAAACTGTGTCCCCACACCCAGCCACATGCTCACCTCACTGCTCCTAAAAGGACACAACTCAATGACAATTCATTTTGAAATATCAAGAAACATTTTATGAAATCAAGCCCAATGTCTCTACCCCATCAAGGCTAGCTAGCTCTTTGGGTTTTTGTGGGGGAGGAAGGCAGGTGGAGGGAGCATTCTTTTCCATTCTTTTCCTGTTGGTATCCATAGCATCCGCATAAAGGATTTAATCAAGAGCTCTGCTCCTGGCCTCAAGGTGTGGAGTTACAGAGTCTTAGAGCTGGGAGGACTCAGGGTCCTGCACTCGCATTGAACAGGAGGGGAGTTAGAGGCCTCCCAAGAGGGAGTGGCTTGGCTAAGGTCACATAGCACATCCAAGGAGGCTGAGGCCAGGTACAGATCTCCTGGCTCCTTCTATCCCTCTAGAAGTTTCTATCATGTCCTATTGGAAGTCTATAAAAAGATGTTACATTATGAAACATAACTGATAATAAAGTCACCACCCATGGGCCCACTTAAAAATCCAGAATCTCTTCTCATCTCTTTCCTCCCCTTCCTCCCCAACCCCAGGAGTAACCCCTTGCTCCGAATGCTAACCATCCCCCTGCCTTTTAAAAAATAGTTTTGTCACATATGCACATGAAAGCACCACACTCGACATAATCTTCTGTAGCATGCTTCTAACACTCATTCATGTTTCCAAGGTTCATCCTTGTTGGTCAGTACAGGACATTCACTCATTGTCACCACAGTATCATGCTGCCTCAGACAGCCACATAACAATTATCCTTTCTCCTGCCCTTGGAAATTGATTTTTTTTTCCCCCTGCAGTTATCAACAAATGCTGCTTTGAGTATCTTTGCACATGATCCCGTGCAGAGGTTTCTCCAGAACGAAATTCTCCACCTTGGCTATACATTAGAATCACTTTGGGGAGGGATAAAAATACCAATGCCTGAGCCTCACTCCAGAAATTGTTTGAAATCACTGTGTGCAGGCATCGGTATCTTTCCAACCCTCCAGGTAGGAGAGGTAGGAGAGATGTGCAGCCGGGGTTGAGATGTACTAACACGGCAGAGGACAGTTGACTGTTTCAGGGTATGCAAACAACTAACTTGATGAGGGAATGCCAACCCTTTTTCCAAAACTGTTGTGCCAACCTACCCTCCCCTGATCCACAACCGTGCCAACACCTGTGCTCTGGAAAAGTCTTAAAAGTCACAGGTGGAGGGAGGAGTGAATGTTACCTTGCAACCTTAATCTGTATTTGCTGGAAATCTGGTGTTTCCTGATCTAACACACTGCAAAGTTGGGTATTTCCTGATCTTTCTAACCCACTGCAAAGCTTTCTCACACACACCAGAGCTGGGTGCCTGAAACTGTGCAGCACTGGTAAAGCTCTGTATCCTTTCTACAAAGTCAACCTCTCCCCCACCCAACACCACCCCCTCTTCCCACTCCCAGATCCTGGGAGACCGTGACTGTCTAAAGGCCGTTTGCATAGCAGTAAAGGAGGCCCCTTGCCACCGTCGTGCTGGGCAGTCACCACAGCAGTGAGGATTATGACGATCTAACACATTTTTAAAAAATGTTTATTTATTTTGAGAGAGAGGGAGTGTGAGCAGGGCAGGGGCAGAGAGAGAGGGAGAGAGAGACTCCTAAACAGGCTCCGAGCTGTCAGCTCAGAGCCCAACGTTGGGCTCGATCCCATGAACCCATGAGATCGAGAGTCATGCTCGAGCTGCCAGGTGCCCCAACCTATCATATTTTACTTACCACTTCACAGTTTACATGAGACTTTCCCACCCAGTTATCTCTATTTACTCCTTATAGCAGCCCTGTCAGGGAGGGATCAACATCCCCATTTCACAGATGGGGAACTGAGGCCCTGAGATGTGAGGAGACACGTCCAAGGTGACCCAGCCGGCGAGTGCAAGGCCAGAGCTGGAACCCATAGGAGGCTGAGAGGAAACAGACACAGAGGCTGGCAGTGGCCCCGCTATTGGGGACGTCCAGGCCAGGGCCAGCTGTTCCCAAGGGGCCTCAAACACCAGCACCAGACTGGGTCTCTTAACTTTCAAGGCCCTTTCTGAACCTCTGGGGCTTCCCTCACAAGTGGCCGCCATCGGCGACAGCCGGGCCACGTGCAGAGGAGTGTGCCTTTCCCACAGGTATTCTTCCGAGCGGGCATCCTGGCTAAGCTTGAGGACATGCGGGACGAGCGTCTGGCCAAGATCATGACAATGCTGCAGTGTCGCCTGCGGGGCTTCCTCATGAGGATCGAGTTCAAGAAGATGCTGGAGCGAAGGTAGCACTCACAAACACGGGTGGGGCGGGGCCACTGAAGCCACGCGCATCCACGCAGAATGACCGGGGACCCGGCCACACACCCAGTGGTCAGCTTCAGTAGCGACTCGGGGCCGTGAGATGAGGGGAGGGAGCCGACATCTCCACTGGCCCAGAGAACCCTGTTCGGGGTCTGTATTCGCTTCCTGTGGCTGCTGGAACAGAGCAGCACAACCTGGGTGTCTTAAAACAATGGCAATTCTCATAGCGCTGGAGGCCAGGAGTCTGAAGTCAAGGAATATTGCAGGCTGCACTCCCCCTGAACGCTCTAAAGGAGGATCCTTTCTTGCTTCTTGTAGTCTTGGTGGCCTCAGGCGTTCCTTGGCTTATGGCCACATCAGTCCAGTTTCTGCCTGTTTTCACAAGACCTTCTCTCTGTGTCTCCACACGGCCTTCCTTCTTCTTATATGGACACCAGCCATCTTGGGTCAGGGGTCCACCTTTCTCCAGTATGACCTCATCTTAACCTAAGTAATGACACCTGCAAAGACCCTATTTCCAAATAAAGTCACATTCACAGGCACTGGGCGTTAAGACTTCAGCAGATCTTTTGGGAGGGGACACAATTCAACCCATAAGAGGGACCACCTAATACAGACCCTTCTCTCTTAAAGCCTACAAGTCACTTTCCCAGACTTCCCCTTATTGGTCCATGTGATGACACTGTCAGAGGGAGGTGGCAGGGCCGGCACCCCTGCTTCGCAGATGTGGAAACTGAGGTCAAAAGGGTGAAGGAACTGGCCCAGGTCCAGGCAGAAAGAGTCAAGACTGGAATCCAGAAGTCCTCACTCCAAATCCTTGCCCTCTGAATTGTATTTTCCAGCCATCTTTCTAAAATGATCATCAGGAAATAACTCAGGCTACCCTGGCTGACCTGTGGTTGACTCTGGTTCCTTGTGGGCATAGTATTAGTAATAAAACAGTAATGAGCAAATAACAATAATGAGGTCCTGATATCCACTGCCCCCCAACCCCCTCCCTGGGACCGTGACTGAAGGCAGCGACACAAGTTAGGGGCTGAGTGTAGGACAGCAGGGCCTTGGCACGCAGGAGGTCCTCGGTAAATGACAGTCCAGTGAAGCTGGAGGGGACAAGGGGGGCGGGTTCCAGAGACCGCAGAATGGATAGGACTCAGAGAGTAATGGGTGATTTCCCGTGAGGGAGAGGAAGGAAGGAAATGTAAGAAGAAATGAGTGGTCTGTCTCAGCCTTGTGCTGTCTGGGTGGAACCGTTCCATCAGGGAGGCCAGGCCCTGACACCTGCACTTTCATCCAGGGAACCCCGGCTTCCTTTTTTTGCAGAATCGGCCTGAAAGTCATCCAGCGGAACACACGCAAGTTCCTGGAGCTGCGTTTCTGGGGCTGGTGGAAGCTATACAACAAGGTAGGGCTGAGGGGCCAGGCTAGCTGGGCTGCAGCTACCAGTGCGTTGTGTGTGTCGAGGGGGTTGGGGGGGGGGGCAGTCCTGGTGGGGAGGTGCCTCTTGGGGGTGGGAGGCCACAGGATGCAGCAGGGACAGTCCACAAATGAGGGTGCCTGGGAGACAAATGAGGAATCCAGGGGGGCTAATTCCTCCCTGAGAAAAACCACAGAGGACCTTCCCGCCTCATGTCATCCCTCCAAATAACACCCCCTTAGGATGGAAAGCCCCTCAGTACAAAAAGGGGGCTTGGTCGTCGGCCCCTCCCCCTGCACATGTTGAGGCATCTTCAGCTCCTTCAGTGAGGTCCTCAGCTTCAGAGCTGGAGCAAGCTCAGGAAATCGTGGGATCTGGCCTATTTCCCAGGTCCTTCCGAGACAGCTGAGAGGGCAGTGAGTCAGCCCTTAACCAACGCAGCAGGCAGGGAGCCTTCCTCCTGGTGCAGGTGGAATCATACTGGGTGATGGGGTCCCCGCCTCGGGCCTCCATTCAAAGGGAACGGGCTGCTGGGCACCAGCAGAGGCCGGCTGCAGGGCTGCATTCAGGAGTCAGGATGGTGGTGTCTCAAGGGACAGCCATGCGGAGGGTGGATCAGGCTCTAGGTCATCTCGGGTGGCCCTGAGGCCCCCACGGCTCGTGTGGAAGCTTCCTTCCCCTCCCCATGGGAAAGCGCTTTCTAACACTCAGTGCTGACCACAGATTCAGAGCAGGGATAGTAAGTTCTGCCTCCCCAAAGGCTCTCCCACACAGGCCAGCCCCCTCGAGGGCCTGAGATCCCAGAGCAGTCCAGATGAGCATTTCTCCAAGTTCGGTCGTTACCAGTCCTTCCCCCACCTATTCCATGACTGAGCTTTCCTGATGCCAGCTACTTTTTTATTTTGAAATTTTTATTTTACTTTTTATTTGTATATATTTTAAGTTTGTTTATTTATTTTGAGAGAGACAGACAGAGTTCATTCGAGGGGGGGGGGGCAGAGAGAGAGGGAGACAGAGAATCCCAAGCAGGTTCCAGACTGCCAGGGCAGAGTCCCATGTGAGTCTTAGACCCATGACCTGTGAGATCATGACCCGAGCCGAGATCAGGAGTCAGACACTTAACCGACTGAGCCATCCAGGCACCCCTAAAAATAAGTTTAAAAAATAAGAAATTTAGGGGTGCCTGGGTGGTTCAGTCGGTTAAGTGTCCGACTCTTGATCTCAGCTCAGGTCATGATCTCACAGTTATAGATCAAGCCTCACATGGGGCTCTGTGCTGACAGTGTGGAGCCTGCTTGGGATTTCTCTCTCTCTCTCTCTCTCTCTCTCTCTCTCTCTCTCTCTCTCTCTCCCTCTCTCTCTCTCTCTCTCTCTCTCTCTCCCCTTCCCCCGCTTGTGCTCAAGCTCACTCTCTCTCCCAAAATATGTAAACATGAGACAATTTTAAATTTAAAAAAGCTACTTTTAAAGTAACTGTGTAACAATGAAAATCAAAGCATTTCTATGCAAGGCTTAAATCCATCTCACTTGCCCCCTCGGTATTTGTGTTGCCCTCTGGGAAGCCCCAGACCAACAGCCTTTAAGATTCCTCCCAAGCAGGACACCAGTGGTCAGAGAAGATGAGGAGACAAAGCCTGGAAACTTCTCTGTTCTTTACTAGAAAGCAACACTTCACTAACTGAACACGGCAGAGCAAGGTCCTGTTCCAATGAGTAAAAAAAGTAAAACAAAATAAAAATCCTTTACTCTTAGTTTTTAACTACGCTCTAGTCTTATCTAAGCCAGATAGGATGGGTCAGTGGGAAAAAAACCCAACACGTTCCGGTAGGCTTTCACTGAATAAAAATGTCACATAGTAGTGCGTGTATCCCAGGTCCCCACAGACAGAGAGACGGAGACACAGAAACAGGGAGAGAGACAGAGATAGGGAGACAGGAAGAGAGAGAGACAGCAAGGAGGAGGACCCCGTAAGGGAGAAAGGCAAGGGAAACTGGAGCCTGACCTCGGCCAGGCACAGCTTAGAGAACGGTGTGAGCCCTGAATGGGGCTAGATGCCGAGGAACACCTAACTGTGTCTGTCAGGATCGCAGAGACCCCTGAGGATTGGTCCTAGGCAAGGACGGGCCTTCTCTGTGGAGGCGAGAGATACTTCCTGGCATCTGCGGAGAGGGACTCCCTCATGGCTGCTTTCCGCCCCGATGGGGGTGTGAGGTCCTGTCTGAGGGAGAGCCCACAGCCCACCGCCGAGCCCCCGCGGCCCATCCCCCTAACGCCATAGGGTGTCGCCCACCACTCAGGTCAAGCCGCTCCTGAATGTGGCTCGGCAAGAGGAGGAGATGAAGGCCAAGGAGGAGGAGCTGAGGAACGCCATGTGCAAGACACAGGAGCTGATAAGCAGGGTAAAGGAGCTGGAGGAGAAGATGGCCACGCTCAGCCAGGAGAAGAATGACCTCACCATCCAGCTACAGGCCGTACGTGGGGCCCCGGAGGGAGGGCAGGAGCTGGGGGCCCTGGCAACTAACAGGATCCCTGGGGCCACTAAGAGCCAGACCCAGGGAGGCAGGTGGGGGGTGAGCCTTCTGAGAATCAGCATACGAGAGAGACCCCCGTAATAAAAGAATCACCCGCTTTTATGGGATGCATAAAATGGGAGCACCTATATATGGGCTCCACCCCTTAATGCCTCACAGTGATGATTTCCCTTATTTTTCAGACAAAGAACTGAATTTCAGTAATGTTATGCCACGAACTGAAAGTCACACAGCTCGTCTGGTTTGAGTCTGTGGCTGGTTGTTGTTTACGCCACTGACCCCATCTTGGGGAGACCCCAGTGGACACCCAGGGTGTCCCTCTGCTGCCACGTACTGTCCGTTTGACCTTTGACGACCCCACCTCCTCGGAGTATCAGGTCCCTCATCTCTAAACCGTCACTTACAGTGACATCTGCCTCGCTTGCTTCTTGGGGTCGTTATAAGGAGGAACTGCGGGTGGGAAATGGTTCGTTAACACAAAGGTGCTAAATCGATGCTGGGAGTCATTTGGGCAGATAGTCACTCCCCATTGGCAGACAGAAGTACAGGCACTCCCGGGCTCAGCCCCAACTACTGGCGGTGTGCAGCCTGTGTGTCCTCGACTTGTCCTGGACCACTGGCTACATCCTTCAGGTGCACCTGACCACCCGGGATCTGTTCAAATGCAGATTTCAACACAGCAGGTCTCGGGTGGAGCCTGAGATCTTGCGTCCTAACCAGCTCACGAGTGATGCAGCTGGTGGCCTGGGGACGGCACTGCGAGACTCTGTTCTGTCACACGCATCACAAGGAGCTCGGGGCCAGTGCCCAGACCCCTGTGGGACCCCCTCTGACCGGCGCTCTTTCTTCCACCAGGAGCAAGAGAACCTGATAGATGCCGAGGAGCGCCTGACCCAGATGATGAAGACGAAAATGGAGCTGGAGAGCCAGATCTCGGACATGCGGGAGCGGCTGGAGGAGGAGGAGGGCACGGCGGCCTCCCTGAGCGCCACGAAGCGCAAGCTGGAGGGCGAGATGAGTGACCTGAAGCGGGACCTGGAGGGCCTGGAGACCACACTGGCCAAGATAGAGAAGGAGAAGCAGGTGAGGAGGCCCTGGGGCCTCACTACACCCCCCTCGGGAACAGGAAACCCTGTGGGGGTCCCACCTGGAGTCCCCTCAGCAGCAACGCCCAGGACCCTAGCCACCAGCCACATGGGGCTAGTTTAACTTAACTCAGCACCATGGAAAACGTGACTCCTCTGTTGACCTAGCAGCATTTCGAGCGCTCAATAGCCACACGAGGCTAGTGCTAACCGCATCGAACTGAGAACGTAGCTGTTGCTGCAGAAAGTTCCGTCGGGACAAAGTAGCTAGAGGGATGAGGGCTCTTCCCCTCATGGTGACATCCAGGCTCAGGACTGACTGGTTCTCCCCGTGCCCGTGAAACCCAGGTGTCTGTGCTAGCCTGTGGCCCACTCAGACTCAGCGTCCCTGGGCCCCTCACAGAAGGTTCTTCTTCACTACATCTGCCTTCTCCCCTCTTCCCGGAAGAGACAACCCTCTCTCTAGCGTGGGGCCACCACTAGCTGTTGGATCTCTGCCCAAACAAGCAGCTGCTGCCCTTCCAGTCGGCTCCAGGGGGAGCCCCTGGCTCCTGATACCATCTGGTGGGCCCTTGGCCCCGAAGCCCCCTTCTTACCCTCACAAGTTGCGGGGGGGGGGGGGGGCGGATCCAGAGCAGGGGAAGGTGTATGCTGCCTAAGCCCATGACTCTTCAGCTCTGATGTGCACACAAAGTGCTGGCATCTTGATAACATGCCGGTTCTGCATCAGCAAGTCTGCTGGGACCCGAGGGTCCACGTCTCTCAGACACCGCTGACGGCTGAGGGCCGGGCTTTGAAGAGCCAAGGCCTGACTGATGGTTCTCACTGCTGCCCTCACCCTCAGATTCTGACCTGCCTGGGGTGTGCCCTGGGCACTAGCATTTCTCAGGCTCCCAAATGACTCTGGACCGCAGCCAAGCTGAAAAGCCCCTCTCTCGGAGCAAGCGCCTCCCTCTTTGTTCCCCCTCCAAGGCTGTTCCCAGCCTTAAAGGCCTGTCCCTCTCCTGCTCCTGTTTCCAGGCCCTGGATCACAAGGTCCGCACCCTAACCGGGGACCTCTCTCTCCGTGAAGACTCCATCGCCAAGCTCCAGAAGGAGAAGAGGGCCCTGGAGGAGCTGCACCAGGTAGGCACCACGGGCTTCTACTTGGCACAGCAGGTGGAGCTCGGAGACTGGAGACCCTGGTTCAAATCTTGGCTTTGCTGCCCCTCAGCTGGGGCCTATAGGGAAGTCAGTCTTCCTAAATCTCAATTTCCTCATCAGAGAAGCGGGCACTGTCATGTCTTGTTGCTCTCCTCCCAAGTTTGTTGTAAGTGGGGCGACCATATAATTTATCACCCAGACTAGTCTGAGAGTGAAAGAGGGGCAGCGGGCATGAGGAGATGGTCCCAGGTGCACTGGAAGCTAGAGTCCCCAGACTTATCAGGATGAGTGCCCTGCCGGTGCTAAAGCACCAGTGAACCCCAATACATCTTGGCGACAAAGGGCATGAGCTCTTGTGAGGAGACCCGTTTGACCGTTATGGGCTCAGGCTCCTGGAGGCAGAGCCAGCTCTGACCAGCCACCAGTGCTGACCTTGGCACAGACCACTTCCTAGCTCTGAAGACACAGGTGCAGAGAGCAAGTTGAAGCCCAGAACCGGACAGCAGACCCCCGTCGCCATGTTTGCTGACACCATGAACCCACAGCACATCCCCTTTAGTGCCTCTCTCTGCTGCCTCTGGAAATACTTCCCCTTAGACTGTAACCCTCAACCATTTCAAACTCAGAGCCCCCGTTTATAACAAATACAGTCGATTCTCATTATCCCAGGTAGTTATGTTCTATAAAGTCACCACAAACACTGAATAAACAAATGCTGGACCCCCGTTTTTGTTTTTAATTTTTTTTTTAACATTTATTCAATTTTGAGAGACAGAGCTCCAGCAGGGGAAGGGCAGAGAGAGAGGGAGACACAGAATCCGAAGCAGGCTCCAGGCTCTGAGCTGTCAACACAGAGCCCAACATGAGGTTCAAACCCACAGACCTCAAGATCATGACCTGAGCCAAAGTCAGATGCCCAACTGACTGAGCCACCCAGGCGCCCCAATACTGAACCTCGGTTTTAAGGGGAAATAGAAGCTTAGGTTCCTGCAAGCCTCTCGTCACGTTTTCGTCAATCAATCAATACATTACTTTGTTTTATGTGTGTTTCTGTGTAAGACACTACTTGGTACACACTGTCCACTCCTGAACAATGAACTCACGGTCAACAACCCTGTATCTCATGCCTGAACAAAGCTTATCTAACACACAAATTTCCTCTGTGAGGCACAGCACAGCTTTCTTGTGCTTGGGAACACTAGATAGCACTGTACCAGTGTGCTTGGTGCACCATTTTATGAGCCAAACTCACCAAGACAAAAGCACAAAAAATGTAAAAAAAACATGGCGCTGGGGCGCCTGGGTGGCGCAGTCGGTTAAGCGTCCGACTTCAGCCAGGTCACGATCTCGCGGTCCGTGAGTTCGAGCCCCGCGTCAGGCTCTGGGCTGATGGCTCGGAGCCTGGAGCCTGTTTCCGATTCTGTGTCTCCCTCTCTCTCTGCCCCTCCCCCGTTCATGCTCTGTCTCTCTCTGTCCCAAAAATAAATAAAAAATGTTGAAAAAAAAAAAATTTAAAAAAACATGGCGCTAAATAGACTGTGAAAAAGCCACCTGTTTGCAGTATGAGCTGAAACGAGAAGGCGGGGCATCATCTTATTTGACGTCAGCTGGGAATGTGCGCTCCAGAAGACGCAAACTTTTCACTGCTCTGCGCATGCCTGCAAATGACCATGAACGCACCACAAGTATTGATTTGGGATTACACATAAATTTTAGCTCGTAGGTAAATTGGAAAATAGATAACCCACAAATAATGAGGGCAGACTGCATTTTGGAAGCCTCTCTTTACTATCGTAAAATGAACATTATTACAGCTAATACATACCTTCAAAAGAATCAGTAGAGTGCCCTTCTTTTTAAGGGGGAAATGAATGGAATGTAATTTATAATAAATAACGGGGCTGTCCGTGTGTAAGCGCTCAGGCGGATCCACTAGAAGACGTCGTGAGCAGTCGGCTGAACACCCGAGCCTGCCTAGGTGGCCGAAGACGGACGGGCACAGAGGGTGTGTTGGTGACGCTGACGGCAAAGTGTGGCTGCCGTCAGTGATGCGGGTTTACAAAATGGTGAAGAACTCTCAGGGAGATTTTGACAATAACAAATCTCTCAGTTTTCATGGTAGATCATTCTTTAAAAATATAGTGTATACTAAATGAAAAAAAAAAGTTGAGTTATGTGTCCAGTGGTCCTGGCTGCTGGGTTTAGAAGAGTAGAACTGTTGTTTTACGTACGTGAATGCCCGGGTGGGGCATCAAGTGTGCGCACTACAGAATTATGCTTCACGGTACTGGATTGTCCAGAGTGAGGCATGTCCAGCATCCCTGGAACCACTAAGTGCCAGTGGGGCCCCCAATCATGGTGGCGAACAAAAGCCCCCCAACAGACCTCCTGCATGCCCCATGGAGAGCCAGAGCCCCACTGACCATTGAGGGCCCACCTACAGCTAATGGGTGCTCGGGTCTGCCCCTGCCTCACATGGCACCAGGGCCAGGGACTCAGTAGCTGTTCCCTGAAGTCAACTCGACCCAGCTCAGAAGTGATGGCAGAGAACTAGGTCTGTTCAGCTGCTTCTGCATGTCTTGTGGGGCATACAAGATCTTTCCTTCCAGAAAACCCTCGACGACCTGCAAGCTGAGGAGGACAAGGTGAACCACCTGACCAAGACCAACAGCAAGCTCAGCACCCAGATCCATGAGGTAATGCCCTGTTGCTGGGGCCAGTTCTATAGCTCAAGGGCCAGGTCTGTCATGGGGCCCAGGGTCCTCAGATACATTTGGGGAATTGGACTGACACGTCCCCCTGAGGAAATGAGGGCCTTTCTGTTGCCACAGCTAAGGAACCAGGCCCAGTCTGGTTCCTCAATTGCATTCTGGCCTCAGACTTACCCCACTCCCCTCAACACACGTGTTTTCTCTCGCTCTTCTTGTTTCTGCAGCTGGAGGATAACTGGGAACAAGAAAAGAAAATCCGGGCAGAGGTGGAGAAGGCCCGTCGGAAGGCTGAGAGTGACCTGAAGATAACCATTGACAACCTCAACGAGATGGAGCGGTCCAAGCTGGACCTCGAGGAAGTGGTGAAAAAGTACGCCTGTGCGGTCATTCATTTCATCCGTAACATTAGCACTTTCTGTGTGGTGCCAGGTGCTGGGCACCGTGCTGAGGGCTTCGCATGTATTAACGCACGTCCCTAGTACCCGCTATGTGCCAGGCACGGTGCCCGCTACAGAGCACATAGGGAGGGGACAGTAGGCGCTGCTCATCCACAGGGAGCTCCTAGTCTCACACAGGGCCAGCTGGGCACCAGAAAGGGGGCTGGTACTGAGCAATGCCCCTCCCCAATAGGCAGGGAGTCTTGGCAGAAACCTGTAAGCTGGGCTTTCAAAGATCACAAGGAGTCGAGGGGTATTTCAACATACTGCGGCAGTAACTATGGGGGACAGGTGGAGCGGAGAAAAACTAGAAGCAGGAAGGCAACCGGAAGGCTACTGCAATAGTCCAGGTATAAACCTGAACTAAAGCAAGAGGCTGAGGGGATGGAGATTAGGAGACGGACAAGCTTTCAGGGGGCAGGATTTGGACGACACAACTTTGAAGTACATTTTGCCAAGGCAGTTTGACAGCTCCACGAGCTGCTGTGAGACGCGTGTGGCTAATGCTGCATCGCGGCTCGTTTCTTCTGTGGCACACCCAGAAGCTGCATGTGACCTTGACCTGCTCACCTACTGGGTTTCTGGTGTCTTAGTTCTCACACATGGCTCCTTGACACGTGGAACCCACATATCAGAAGGAGACAGCCTTTTGTGGAAAGTTTTTGGAAGGAAATTTTCCCTAAAAAGGCAAAGCGCCCATGTGATTCTGGAGCCCCTAGAATGTAAGCTCACCAGGGCAGCGATTTCTGTCTGGTTTATTCACGGATGTGTCCCTGGAGCCCCAAACAGCATCCGGCAATAGTAGATAGTCAATAAACGTGTGCCAGATTAACAAATGCATGAGTGAGTGGGAGGCCTGTGCAGCAGATTCTGAGGGCTTTTGTAGGGCGAGACCTTCTGGGCTGTCACTGCAGAGGGTCAGGGGGTTAGGGGATGAATGGGTTTCAGCAGGTTCAAGGCCTCCTCCGGTAGCCCAGGTTCTGTTCCCTCACCAGCTGGCTGGTATCCCCTCAGAGCGCCTCCTCAGGAGATCACACCTTCTCTTGCAGGAGGGATATGGAAATCAATTCTGTCAACTCCAAGTATGAGGATGAGCAGTCTCTGAATTCCACACTCCAGCGGAAACTGAAGGAGCATCAGGTGTGTTCAGGACCGAGAAGGCACAACTCTCCTTTTGAAATGCCCTTCCAGGCACCTTGGCCCCCATCAGCTGCTTGGCCGCCTGGGTTTCCTGAGGAGCAAGGCTGCCCCAGAGTCCTTGACACTGATCCACATTCACCTCATGCAGGCTTAAAGTTAACGCCCCCACTATGAGGACAAGGCCCTCCACAATCTGCCCCTGCCCCCTCCCTGACCTTGTCACCCAGCGTTCCCGCCCCCCACTCCCTAGCCATGCTGGCTCCTTGAGGGGTCTCATACCCCAGCCTCTCCCCTGCCTCAGGACCATTGCACATACTCTCTGTGCCCTGTTTCCCTCTGCTTTTGACAATGTCCATCACATGCTCAGCCCCTTTCCATCACTTCCCTACTAAAAGGTCAAGTGGGTAAGTCTGTAACTTCACACAGAAGAGGTAAATCCCACCCCTCCACCCCCACTGATTTGTCTGCTAGGCCCGAATTGAGGAGCTGGAGGAAGAACTGGAAGCTGAGAGGGCAATGAGAGCCAAGGTAAATGAACTACTTCTACACTTACTTGAGTCTAAGGACCCAGTGCCAGCCACGATCCAACCATAAATAGACACTCCACTCAGGAAAGCACCAGAGGGGAGGGCAGGTTTCCAACTGAAAAGGCCCTCACTGTTTCTTGAGCCCCTACCGTGCATCAGGCACTGTGCTACAGGTGCAGTATTAATTAGGATGTAAGGCGTGGCCCCACCTAGCGCAGGCAGAGGAGACAACATGAGCCTGGGAACTCGGAGAACTGAACTCAACAGGCTGACGAGGGAAAGAATGTCTAGACGGAGGGAATGAGACGGCACCTCCCTGCACAGGTACAGAGATGTTAAAGGACCAGCAAAGAGTGGAAGGAGGCTTTAGATGAGGATGAGACCAGAGAGCCAGTGGGAGAGGAATCGTCACGCACCTAAACTCCTGATTCAGCCAAACGGGGGCCGGGGGTAGGACGGGCAGGGAGACCCACCCAGTGCAGGGAGGAGGACAGAGACATCCTTCACTGAGTGTGTGGGGTGGCAGGCAGAGTGCAGAGCTCCCAAAGTGCGGGCCCCCAGCCCCACAGACACCATGCGGTCACTGCAGTCTTTACCAGAGGGAGGGGCTCCCACATGGCTCCCCATCACGGTCACCCAACCTCCCCATCCCCAGGTGGAGAAACAACGCAGCGACCTGTCCCGGGATCTTGAAGACCTCAGTGACAGGCTGGAAGAGGCTGGGGGAGCCACGTCTGCTCAGGTACCATCCTTGTGGAGGGGACAGGCCCAGGGACCCCAGTTCCTGCCTGCCTTCAGGGAGAAAAAAAAACCTGCTGGATGAGAAGCAGTGAGAATAGGACCAGTTAGTTGTTGCTGAATTCCTGGGGCTAACTTGAGGAGAGAACAATTAATAATAAAGAAGAGGCCAGAGAGGGGCTGGTTTGGTCCCCTCTCTCCTGGGGATCCTTAGCTCAGTGGTGAGGACAGACGCGGCACGGGACTGAATGCAGAGGGCAGACGTTGTAAGATATAACGTGTCTTTCAGAAAATGTGAGCTGCGGTAATGCCAGCCGATTAGGGGAAGGACTGCCACTGTGCAGACAGTCTGTTACAGTTCCTAAGAGGGGGCGTGCCACGCAGGGCCACACGGGAAGCAGCAGGGTCAGTAGCGGCAGAGGCAGGGGAGAATTGCAGGCAAGAGCCTTTATTGTGGTTTCTGAGGAAGGAACGGATAAGGCAGAGGAAGCAGGCTTAGGACTGGTTAGTTTGGATAATTTCAGCGGGCTCTGGGGCACCGGGGCTGAGCCCAGTTGGTACCTGACCATGGGGGTAATGAGAGCAGGGGGACAGTGGCTGAGAGTATGAGCACCCCAGAGAGGAGGAGCTGGAGGTGTGGGCTCTAGACTGGTTGCTTTGCACTGGAAATCTAGCTGTTTGCTATCTCTAGGAGTTAGCTTACCCTGGGAGGGGCTGTTGTCCAGGGTCAGCAAAACCCCAGAGGACAAGGCATAAGAATACAGAAAATAAAGACATGGTTAATACAGAGGGGTGACCCCATACTGCCAGGGCTGGAATCCAAGTTGGGCCTCTGGTGTGGAATGCCTCTTCCTCCAACTCACATAAAGGCATCACAGAGACTGACAGAAGCTTGAAACTCTCCTTCTAATTCCGGATAGTCAGGTCGCTTACAAATGTGGCCCCTGGGTCAGAGCTGAGAGAAGGAAAGTGGATGGGGTCCCTTAGCACTGGAAGGCTAGGCATCCTTTCCCGAGGCTCCCTGGACTGCACACCCCACTCCCTCACCATCCTGGCCTCAGGCTGCTTGTTGTAGGGGGGAGTGCTGAGAACCAAAGCTGGTATGCGGCTGTGGTCGGGGTCCTGGGAGGAAACAAAATCATCCCAGGTGGTTTGAGTGAGAGGCATCAAGAAAGGACTACATCCAGCAATGCAGGGAAAGTGAAGACGACGGGACAGGATGTAGGGCACCAGAGGGGTGGGAGGAAGCAGGGTCATGGGGCTGTGACATCGGGAGCCTTGGAGCAGGGCCTACCTGGGGGGTTCCTTCTGGAAGCTCAGGGGGAATCTGTCCCAAGACTCTCCCCTGCCTTCTGGTGGGTTGCTGGCAATCCTTGGTGTTCCTTGCTTGTAGCTGAATCACCCCAACCTCCGCCTTCATGGTCACATGGCCTTCTTATGGGTCTCCCTGGATCCAAATCTCTCCCCTTATAAGGACAACCAGCCATTGGGTTAGGGGCCTCCCTAGTCCAGTATGACATTTTACCTTGTTTACATCTGCAAAGACCCTGTTTCCATCCACAGGTATCTGGGTTTAAGAACTGAGCATATCTTTTCGGGGGGCACAATTGGACACACAACACCATCTAAACGAATCCTATGGGCAATCCACCCAGAGGCTCGGGACTGACATCTCAATCAAGACATCCTATTAGAGGGGCGCAGAAATATCGGGACACCACTGAGCAGGCGGGCAGCGTCTGCCCTAAGGAGACCAGTGCCGGTCAGTTCTGCTAAAGCCCTGCTTCTCTCTCCCAGATTGAGCAGAACCGCAAGCGGGAGGCAGAGCTGCTAAAGCTGAGGCGGGAGCTGGAGGAGGCGGCCCTGCAGAGTGAGGCAGCGGCCTCCACACTGCGCAAGAAGCACACGGACTCCATGGCTGAGCTGACGGAGCACGTGGAGAACCTGCAGAGGGTCAAGGCCAAGCTGGAGAAGGACAAGCAAGTCATGAAGGCCGAGATCGACGACCTCAACGCCAGCATGGAGACGGTGCAGAAGTCCAAGGTGAGGTGGGGGGACCCCCCCCCCCCGAGTCACAGGGACGTGCCCCAGCATCTGGCTGCTTCACACATATTCCCCAAGCCCCCAGCAAGCCCGGGGCATGTTCTAGATGTTGTGAAGGCAATCGAGATGAGCCTGTCACAGATCCCACAGCAAGGTGTATAACCTTGGCCAAGTTCATAATCTAACTGTGCTCTTCTGTAAAATGGAGATAATAATAATCCCTGCTTCATAGAGCTATTGTGAGGGCTTCAACAGTTCCTGGCACATAAGAAAAGATCAATAAATGTGACAGACTAGGAAGAGTGACAACAGAAATGCATGCATCACCATAATGAAGAAGTGATACATGGCAAGAAGGAAAAGCGAGTAAGCCATTCAACACGCATTTATCAAGCAGCTGCCACAGAAAGAGCCTTCTTGTGACATGAGGGAAAGGGGGCTCCAAGGGTGAGCAAGGATGATGCTTTGGGGTCCCTGGCTCAGCCAACCAGAATCTCCAAACTTCAGACACTCATGAGGCATCTTCACAGTTCCCATTTTATCCACACACCCTGGAACTAAGGCTAGTATTTTTTTTCTTAAATTGGCCCATTGCATTTTCTTACTGGGTGAGGTCCTCAGGGGTCCGGAGTGGCTAGAAAAGGGGGATGAGCCAGAGAGTGAGGGTCTGTGTGCCAACCCAAAGACTCTAAGTTTATGTATAGAAATGATAAGGTGGGGCAGGGCGAGGGGGATCGGGGGAGATGGTTCTGAGATAGGCACGTTCTAGAAGGACGAGGGAGGTAGTCTAGGAGGCTGCACTAGGGGAACCCAGGTGGAAAGCAGGGAGGGTTTGGCCTGGCTTCTCCATTTCCCCACTGGGTACATCTTCCTTGAGCAGATGAATGCCGAGGCCCACATCCGAAAGCTGGAAGACAGTTTAGCAGAAGCCAACGCCAAGGTGGCTGAGCTGGAGCGAAACCAGGCAGAAATCAATGCCATCAGGACCCGCCTGCAAGGTGAGCATGCCTCTCCCTGCAGCTTCCCGAGGAACAGTGTGTGGAACAGAACAGGGATGCTCAAGGAAACCGAAAGAGTACCCATGTCCTCTTCCCGGAGCTTTCTCAGCCTTGGAAACTTCACACCCGCTGTGATGAGACAGGAGATCTGATTCCACCCATGGAGTGCCCCAAGCAGCATCTTTGCAACATAAAACAAGTGACACTATTCAAAGCATTCCCCTATCAGTTGTCTCAACCACCCTGCAAGATCAGCAGGAGGGGCGGTAGACAAAATTCAGTTTTTAAACATTTTAAAACATGACCCACATATTAAGAGCAAACATGTGTCACCAGTAAGGGAGCCAGAACATGGTGAACTTGCCCTCAAGGGGCATTTGAAGGACAGAGATTTACAGTCATTTGGGGGAAGGGAGGCTTCAATAACTTTGCTCAGTTAGAGGCAGAACAGGTTAATGTCCTACCACACAGTAATACTGCAACCTCTTGGTTTTGTTTTGTTTTTTACCAGAAGAAATCCTTTGCATCCTAGGACAAAAATAATTTGTGACTTATCACTATTCACTTAACACCTAACCTTGCAGAGGCTGGGCCCTCACAGACACGTACTCCCTGAGAGAAGTAAACACTCCTCAGGCCAGTTAGACCACGTTGCAGTGTGACCCCAGAGAACCCGCTGGCATCCTTTGGCCTTATTTCCCGCATCCTGAATACTTTCTAAAATCAATATTCCCTTTGATGGATAAGAAAAGTGAAGCTCAGCGGGACGAGGTAACTTGCCACAAAACCAGAATGACTTACAGGGCAGGACTCAAGCTCGCTCGTGCTCTCCGGCTCATGCACGTCTTCCTGGCCTCCGGCCCCCACAATCAGTTCACAGATGACAGGAGCATAGGTTCTGGGACCGTGACAATTACATTTTCAAAGTAAAGGCTCTCTGCCCCACTGTTTCCTTTAAACTTCCCTGCAGGATCTTGTGCCGGGGCTGGGACTTCGTTATCTGGAGCCCTGTACCCCATGCAAGACACCTGGATGTCAGCAATGTTTGGACAACTGCTCCCCTCCTGGGCTCGCTTACTTTAGGCAGCCGGCAATGGTTCACCATTGCTCCCCCTTCCAGCCCACTTGGCCAAGTCATCATATTTATTGGGTACTTTGAGAACGATGCACTGGGATAGCTTAGGATCTGGCTGGGGAGCCAGTTTTTCATCCACTATTTCTCCCATTCCCCTTCCTGCCCAGCTGAAAATGGTGAACTGAGCCGGGAGTATGAAGAATCACAGAGCCGGCTCAATCAAATCCTGCGGATAAAGACATCACTGACGTCGCAGGTGGACGATTACAAGAGGCAGCTGGATGAAGAATCCAAGGTTTGTTTGGTGATGGGGTGGGGGCGACAGAGCTACCTTCCTGAAGAAAGTTACAGGTTATGAAGATGTAGAAGGAACATGAAAAGTGGTACCTAGGAGCACCTGGGCGGCTCAGTCGGTTAAGCGTCCGACTTCGGCTCAGGTCGTGATCTCCTGGTTTGTGACCTCAAGCCCCACGTCGGGCTCTGTGCTGACAGCTTGGAGCCTGGAGCCTGCTTCGGATTCTGTGTCTCCTTCTCTCTCTGCCCCTCCCCTGCTCATGCTCTGTCTCTCTCTGTCTCAAAAATAAATAAAAAACATTAAAAAATAATAATTAAAAAAAATTTTTTTTTTTTTTAAAGAAAAGTGGTGCCTAGGTGGCTCAGTTGGTTGAGCATCCGACTTCAGCTCAGGCTATTATCTCGCATTTGTGAGTTTGAGCCCTGCATTAGGCTCACTGCTGTCGGTGCAGAGACTGCTTCAGATCCTCTGTCCCCCTCTTTCTCTGCCCCTCCCCGGCTCATGCTTGCTCTCCCTCACTGGCTCTCTCTTAAAAATGAATAAAAGCATTAAAAAATTTTTTTTAAGTCAACTACAAAACTGTAATATGCTATGTGTATGACTAAATGAAAGTGATGAACTCCCATACCCTCATGGACAGTAATTGGAACAAAATGAGGAAAATAAACCCTGATGGCCTGGGTTGTAGAATCGGTGTCCTTTCCCCCCTTCACTTGCTGCACTGTCAATCCAATGCTGCGGATGTCTAAGCAATGGCCCTGGGGTCCACAGAGACCAGCGGGGCCTCTGACGGCCTCCGCTGGTCCCCACAGTCTCGCAGCACGGCCATGGTGAGTCTTGCCAACACGAAGCATGACCTGGACCTGGTGAAGGAGCAGCTGGAGGAGGAGCAGGGAGGCAAGTCAGAGCTGCAGCGCCTCGTGTCCAAGCTCAACACCGAGGTGACCACCTGGAGGACTAAGTATGAGACGGATGCCATCCAGAGGACCGAGGAGCTGGAGGAGACCAAGTGAGTGTGACCCTGTGCCAGAGAGCTGGGAAGGCTGGGGTGTGGGTGGTGCTGGTGGTCTGACCACATCAGACACTTGCTGAGGCCAGGGTCACATCCAGGAGAAAGCAGTTCACAGGCTCCTCTTAAAATTAAAAAAAAAAAAATTTTTTTTTAATGTTTATTTATTTCTGACAGAGAGAGAAAGAGAGAGACAGAGCATGAACGGGGGAGGGACAGAGAGAGAGGGAGACAGAATCCGAAGCAGGCTCCAGGCTCCGAGCTGCCAGCACAGAGCCCGACGCGGGGCTCGAACTCACAGACCGCGAGATCATGACCTGAGCCGAAGTCAGATTCTCAACCGACTGAGCCACCCAGGCGCCCCCTCTTAAAATTTTCTTTAATGTTTATTTACTTTTGAGGGAGAGAGAAACAGAGTGTGAGTGGGGGAGGGGCAGACAGGGAGACACAGACCTCGATGCGGGCTCCAGGCTCTGAGCTGT
This sequence comes from Neofelis nebulosa, assembly GCF_028018385.1. NCBI lineage: Eukaryota > Metazoa > Chordata > Mammalia > Carnivora > Felidae > Neofelis > Neofelis nebulosa. Next base: position 6,308,527 of record NC_080799.1, read on the forward strand.
CTGCACAGAGCCTGATGTGGGGCTCGAACTCATGAACTGTGACATCATGACCTGAGCACAGGCTCCTCTTAAAGTGGGGGCCGGGGGGGATGCGTGTCTAGATAGGAGAGCCCACTTTGTGCCCTTAGCAAAGTAGCCACTGTCAGCCTTTGGGTTCCATCCTCAAGGATTTCTACATGTCAGCATGAAAGTGCTCAGGGGCGCCTGGGTGGCGCAGTCGGTTAAGCGTCCGACTTCAGCCAGGTCACGGTCTCGCGGTCCGTGAGTTCGAGCCCCGCGTCAGGCTCTGGGCTGATGGCTCGGAGCCTGGAGCCTGCTTCCGATTCTGTGTCTCCCTCTCTCTCTGCCCCTCCCCCGTTCATGCTCTGTCTCTCTCTGTCCCAAAAATAAAAAAAAAACGTTGAAAAAAAAAAATTAAAAAAAAAAAAAAAAAAAAAGAAAGTGCTCAGGCTCCTGCAAGGAAGTCAAGAACAGGGCCTCCACCTCCAGGCAGGGTTTCTCTGCCCTTAAAGTGCTCAGGAAGCTTCCACAGGTCTGCTAGGTCTGGGGTGGGGCCTCTGGGCGATGTTGGGAGGGCTCAGACCACACTCCCAAAGGTCCTCACTCTGCTGGTTCCCCAGCTCTGTGCTACATGCCCTCAAAGCTTGCAAGCCTTCTTCCTCATTTGCAAACTAGAGTGGTGGACATTCTGCCTGATGGGCCTGAGGAAGTAAGAGTGGACACGTGAATGTGGCTCAGAGCCACCTTCTTGTAGAACAGGCTGGCTGGCTTGCCCACGGGAAGCCCTGCATGTGAGCCACCAGGCACCAGGCAGGGAGGGTACCCCGGCCTGCTTGCCTGTCTTGCTCGCCCCCTGGAAATTTGTGGCGACATGACAGTGATAAGCACAGAGCCCTCCAGCTGACGTAAATCTCTTATCAGAAGGTCTTCATACATTGAGCCTAAATCTGCCTTCCTGTAGCCTCCAGCTCCTGAGCTCTGGCCCTTTTCTATTTTCTGCTGAGAGCGGCCAGCAGCTGCCTGGTCCCACCCCAAAGCTCACTCTAGATCTCAGTCCCTCACCTCTCTCTGCCTGGACCTTCTTCCCCAGACACCCACAGGGTCCTTGCCCTCCTCTCCCTCCGGCCTCCGCTCATGTGTTCCCCTCCCTGCTTTACTTTCTCCGTGGTGCTTCTGTCTCTAGGTCTATCCCTCGTCTAGAACAGATGTTTTGTGAAGGCAGGAGTCTTAGTCTGTTTTTATTCAATGCTGTTTTTCGAATGCCTGTAACGATACCTGACAGAGTAGAAACAATACATAATTGTTGGATGGATAGATGGATGGATGGACAGACAGACAGTGGTTGCTTTCCTCTAACACTCTCCATTTTATCTGCAACTTCTCCACTGTGACCCCAGAGCTCAGGACCACAAACACAGCCCCCTAGCCCATGGGCTTCTATGTTTCCTTGATGGCCTCTCTTGCCCTCACCCACAGGAGGAAACTGGCCGCCAGACTCCAGGAAGCAGAAGAGACAGCCGAAGCCGCCCAGGCCAGGGCTGCCTCCCTTGAGAAAAATAAACAGCGACTCCAGGCAGAAATCGAGGACCTCACCATCGACTTGGAGAAGGTCAGGGGGTCAAAATGTTCGAAGGCTGCCTATTTGCTGGGTCCAAGGGACCCCAGGGAGCTGTTGGAAACTGTCACATGTCTGGGCTTCCCAAGAAAAAACAGGTGGCCCAACAGGATGGAGCACAGGGTCTGTATTCCGGCCCACTGAACACAGGCTCTCGCCTGCAAATGTGTTTATACACTCATAATTCTGCAATCTTAACACCCAACAGGTCGCTATTCAAATAGCTCTGTGGTGAGGACAAAACGGTCCCAGGAAGTCATGCAACCTATTGTCTCTGTTCCCCTTTTCCTCACACAAACCACATAACACACACTTTGTGTGGCTAAACATTCCTGTTTGCATCCCTGGTTCAGACTGATTTGCCAGACTTCAGCCAAATTAAATAAGATTTCAACTGGTACACAGGAACCTGGTCTTGGTGTTTCAGGGCAACTGCTTCATGCCAGTGGTGAGGGGCAGAGGGGCATATCCATGTGAGAGGCTTCAGGAAAATAGCCCCAAAACCTGAAAAGGTTTTGCTCCTCCAAAATTAAGAAATGAAGCAGAAATTTACAAAATCAAGTATTGCACAGCAATAAATACATAGTTGCTGGAGTGCCTGGGTGGCTCAGTCGGTTAAGCAACCAACTTCGGCACAGGTCATGTCACAGTTCATGAGTTGGAGCCCCACATAGGGCTCTGGCTGACAGCTCAGAGCCTGGAGCCTGCTTCAGATTCTGTGTCTCTCTCACTCTCTCTCACTCTCTGCCCCTCCCCAGCTTACGCTCTGTCTCTCTCTCTCTCTCTCTCAAAAAATAAACATTAAAAAGTAAATACATAGTTGCTGGACACTTATGAAAAGGAGGAAAGGTCTATGAAAAATAAGGTCTGAAAATAATCAGCTTTGATTCACAAGAAAAATAACACCAAACCCATCTCTGAGTTGGACAATGACATGTAACAGGTATTAGTAAGTCATAGAGAAAAATGTTACGGGGGGTTGGGTGAATGTTCTAAATCTGGGAAGGCCACTGTGGCCCAGATCCCTCATCATACACCTAAGAAAATCCTAGCCTGGGAAGATAAAATAGACTGCCCAAGGTCACATATCTAGTAGTAGGAGTTTTAGAACTGGAGGGTAACTCTTTCCAGGCTCCTTGCCCTGTGCTTGTGCTATAAATGTTGAATTATATCCCAATCCCCAAGAAATCTGTGGTCACCAGAGTTACTGGGGAGGGCTGGGGAAGGCAGGGAGGAGGGCAGAAGCAGAGGAAGGGGCTGGAGAGTCAGAACCCCCGGAGACCATCATCCCCACCTCTCCCCAGGCCAACGCTGCGGCTGCTGCCCTGGACAAGAAGCAGCGAGTCTTTGACAAGATGCTGGCCGAGTGGCAGCAGAAGTGCGAAGAGCTGCAGGTGGAGGTGGACAGTGCGCAGAAAGAGTGCCGCATGTACATGACCGAGAGCTTCAAGATCAAGACCGCCTATGAGGAGTCCCTGGAGCACCTTGAGTCGGTGAAGAAGGAGAACAAGACTCTGCAGGGTGAGTCTGAGGGCAGGGACAAAGACCCAGGCAGGGCCTCCCTCCTCCTGAGCGCATCACATGTTTGAGTACCTGGCACATAGTAGGTACACACAATAAATGCCAACTGCCTGGCAAGCAATTTGTAGAAGCACTTGGGCACTCAGCAACATGACTTCGAGCAGGTGAGTTACTTAACCTTTCTGTGCCTCAGTTTCCTCATCTGTAAATTGGGGAAATAATAATGTCTTCCTTGTAAGGTTGAGACAGTTGGAATAAGATAAAATGTGTAAAATCTTCACTGAGTAGAGTAGCTGGCAGAAATGAGGACTTAACAGATTTTAAGTATTGAGCCCTTACATCTGTCCTATGCACACAACATATACACATGGAAGATTTCTTACGTATAGGAGTCGCATGCTGGAACTCCGTTCTGTTGGATGTTGTTTGAAAATTGGTGCCTATCTGTTGAAGAATGTTTTGCTATACAGGGATTTGACTGCATTAATAAGTTTTTATGGCAGGTACACATTTCTAACCACAAAATCAGTTGTGTAAGATAGGTCAGGGTTTTTTGTTGTTGTTGTTTTGTTTTTTTTTGTTTTCAAGAACTGTTCTGCTGAGCAGCAAAAATCTCAGTCAACACAGGGTTTCCTCAATTCAGGTTAGGTGCCTGATGTAGGGTCACTGTAATGGAGGGTAGAGGCAGATGGTCCCTGATTGTCCCCCAAACCTGCCCAAGGTCCTATGAGTCCCTCCCTGGGGAGTTGTCGGTTCACAGGGGATAATCTCAAGAGCCCAGCATGTGAGGTATGAAGGCTTTGCTTCTGTAGTCTCCAAAGTGTGAATACTAAAGGTCTTAAATATAAATACCTGAGTTAAGATAGGGGAGAAACAACCAGAACACCCAGATCAAGGTTGCCTGGACTAGGAGAGGACAGAAAATAGGAGGGGGTTGCTGATTAGGTTCTGCTGAAGGTCCCAGGGCGCTGCCTCCTCCCTTAACCCCCATCCCACCTCCAACTCCTGGTGCAGATGAGAAAGCTCCCCGGTAACCTGGGAGTTAAGAGCAGAGGAATATGCACTTCACCTGGCTCGTGAAGCATAGGTGGGAACAAACCTTGTAAAGTAGCCCCAGTCAGGGGCACCTGGGTGGCTCAGTCAGTTGAGCATCCAACTTCAGCTCAGATCATGATCTTGTGGCTCTTGAGTTCAGGCCCTGTGTTGGGCTCTGGGCTGACAGCTCAGAGCTTGGAGCCTGTTTTGGATTTCTGTGTCTCCCTCTCTCTCTTCCCCTCCCCTTCTCTTCTCTTCTCTCTCTCTCTCTCTCTCTCTCTCTCTCTCTCCCTCAAAAAATAATTTTTTTTTTAATTAAAAAGAAATTAAGTAAAGTAGTCCCAGCCTGGTGGGAGCGACGGAGGAGAATGGCCAAGCAGCTTACTTGGGCTGAAAGGGTGTGAGGTACCATCACAGCATTCCTCATGATCCCAGAGCAGTGCAGTAGAGAATGTTCTGGAAACAGCCACTATGTCCAGGACAGACGACAGGAAGCCATGTGGGCTACGAGTGTGTCTGTGACATCAGCACAGATGGACCCCAACAGCTGAGACTTAGATGATGCCCCCAGTGCTTTCCACTCTACCTGGAACTTAGAAACCCAACCAGGAAGATATTGGATTAAATGAGATTTCTCTGAACTCAGGGAGGCTTGATGTAGGAATGGAGTTTGGTCATGGATTAGTCAAGGTAGTCACATTTCTCGGACACCTCTGGTTGCGGCTGACATTTATGGCTGCTCCAAGGTGCTGGGTGGATCCCTGGGAGCTCCTCTGGGTGGGTAACAGGTCTCCCAACTGAGGAAGGAGATCAGAAAGGCTCTACTCCTCCACCTTTTCTTGGTTTTCAGACCTGGTGGCGGGGATGCAGAGGGGGAGAAAGGGTCTGAGAAAGGAAAGCCTGGAGTTTAGGCCTAATGGGCCTGGGGAGTCCTGGGCACTGGCCCACCAAGCTGTTCAGTGCTTACCCACTCTTCTGTGGGCCTCAGCCTCTCATCTGTAAAACGAGGAGCTTGAACTCACTGTTCTCCAATGCCCAAGCCCTGATGCTCCATGAGTCTACGACTTGGAGCATATTGCTTCTCTTTGGATACAGTGAGGCTAGGAGTGCCTGCTTCTGCCCTGATGTAAGAATGTCTGTGTCACATGCCATGGCCCTGGGAAGCTGGTGGTCCTCATGTGCCTTATTAACGAGAATATTCCTTTCTCAGAGGAGATAAAGGAACTGATTGATCAGCTGGGTGAGGGAGGACGGAGTGTGCATGAGCTGCAGAAGTTGAAGAAAAAATTGGAGATTGAGAAAGAAGAACTCCAGGTGGCCCTGGAGGAAGCGGAATCTTCCCTGGAGGTAACCATGTGGCCATCACCTTGGAGGCTGGACCCTTGGCCAGGGACTATGCACCTACTTGGCCAGAAAGACTGATGTTTATATTCCTGGCAGGTTGAAGAGAGCAAGGTGATTCGAATTCAGCTGGAACTGGCTCAGGTTAAAGCTGACATCGACCGGAGAATCCACGAGAAAGAAGAGGAATTTGAAGCTACGAGGTACGGGGCTGAGGTGATGGGAGGCTGACTTTGGGTAGCATTGACGGGCCTCTGCCACCTACTAGTCATCTGACCTTGGGCAATTTAGGTGAATACTCTGAAACATAGTACTTCAGTGATCACAAAACACCATGGGATAATTAATCATCATCATCATCATCATCATCATCATCATCATCATCCAAAAATGGGCAAAGGACTTTAACAGACATTTCTCCAAGGAAGATATACAAATGGCCACTAAGCACATGGGAAGATGCTCACTACCACTAGTCATGAGGGAAATGCAAATCAAAACTGCAAGGAGATACCACCTCACACCCATTAGGATGGCTGCTATCCAAAACGCAAGAAATAACAAGTGTTGGTGAGGATGTAGAGAAACTGGAACGTTTGTGCACTGTTGGTGGGAATGTAAAATGGTACAGCCGATGTGAAAGCCAGTATAGAGGTTCCTCAAAAAATTTAAAATAGAATTACCGTATGATCCAGCAATTCTACTTCTGAATATTTACCCAAAAGAACTGAAAGCAGGGTCTTGGAGAGATACTTGTATACCATGTTCATAGCATTATTCAGAAGAGCTGTGGCATGAAAGCAACCCAAGTCCACTGACAAAAGGAATGGATAAACAAAATGTGGTCTCTACACACAGTGCAAATTTATCCAGCCTTCACAAGCAAGGAAATTCAGACACCTGCTACAACATGGGTGAACCTTGAGGACATTATAACTGAGTGAAAAAAGCCAGTCACAAAAAGACAGATACTGCATGGTTCTACCTACAGGAGGAAGTACTTAGACCAGTCACAATCACAGAAACGGAAAGCAGAATAGTAGTTGCCAGGGGCCAGGGGAAAGTGGGATATTGGGGAGTTAGTGTTTCATGGGAACATGGTTTAGTTTTATCAGATGAAAAGAGTTCTGGAGACAGGCGGTGCCAGTAGAAGCACAGCATGAGGTACGTGTTTAATACCACGGGACCGCACACTTCAAAATGGTTAACATAGGACATTTTACGTAATGCATATTTTCCCACAATAAAAAAAAAATCAGAAAGCCCCCCTGTGAGATGGATGCAGTTGCCCCATCTGACAGATGTGAATGACGATAGCTTCTCGTCACCCCTCTCAGGGGTGGTGAAGATTAACTGAGATGATAAATATGAAATTACTCCATAACCTGCAAAGCCACACAGATATAAATTACTACGAACATTCATGAACCCTCAGAAAACAACCACCACGTCATGGAAAAGAACTGATCTGCTGGGTGCTGGATTTGGAGATTTCTTTTTAATTCAGTGTCCACTGTTGCTGCCTGAGGTTCCAATAAGTTTTGGACTCAGCACTAAGTTTTTGTTTACAGAAATATGATTTGTTGTGATTCTGAGAAGAATTGCACACATGAGTTGCACACATTTGCAACTATCCACATTGGCATCTTGCCTAAACTGCCTGCCTGAAATCTTCCTGCACTATTGCTTCCTGAGTTTACAACATCCCCCACAATCACCCCTAACAAAGCTGCAGGCAGAGCCACTGGAGGGAGAAGCCCCATGACTCTGCAGCCATTAGAATAAACCCTAAATATCTAGCTATATGCCACTATGTGGCGTGGCGGGGGGAGGGGAGGAGAGAGAGTTTGCAACAGATTGGAGATATAATTTACATAGTTTGCCCATGACGAGGGAAAAATTCAATGGTTCTCAGTTGTCCAATTATCACTGCAATTTTAGAACATTTTCATCATTCCCCCAAAGAAACCCCATATCCTTTTGCAGTGTTGCCCCATTTCTCCCCACCACCCCCACTCCCAGACCTAGGCAACAACTAATCTAGCCAATAACTTTCTCTGGATTTGCCTATCCTGGACATCCCATATAAATGGAATCCTACAATATGTGGTCCTTTGTGACTGGCTTCTTTCACTTGGCACCATGTTTTCAAGCTTCATCCATGTTGGAGCAAGTGTAAGTATTTCATTCCTTTTTATTCCTGAATACTATGCCATAGTTTGGACAGATCCCATTTTGTTTATCTATTTTATCTATTTATCTATTCATCTATTCAGTTGGTGGACATTTGGGTTGTTTTCACCTTTTGGCCACTATGGATAATGCCACTATGAGCATCCATATACAAGTTTTTGTGTAGATAGAGGTTTACATTTCTCTTGGGTATGTACCTAGGACTAGAAGTTCCGGTAATATGTTCACTCTGTGTTTAACTTTTTGCAGAATGGTCAGATTCTTCTCCAAAGCAGTTGTACTATTTTACATTCTCAGGGTTATAAGGGCTGTAGGGTCTCCAGATCTTCTCTTAACATTTTATCATTACCTTTTTTTATCCTAACCAACCTAGTGTATGGTAGTATCTCACTGTGGTTTAGAACAGTATTTCCATTATAGCTAATGATGCTGAGCACCTTTTTAAGTCGTTTTTTTTTTTTTTAAGTTTCTTTGAGAGAGAAAGAGAGAGCACGCATCAGCACAGAGCCTGATGCAGGGCTCAAACCTACGAATCATGAGATCGTGACCTGAGCTGAAATCAAGAGTTGGAAGCTTAACCAACTGAGCCACCCAGCTGCTCCTGCTAAGCATCTTTGATGTGCTTATTGGCCACTTCTCTATATTGCCTGGAAAAATGTCTATTCTAATCCTTGGCCCATTTTAAAAACTAGGTTGTCTTTCTACTGTTGAGTTGTAAGAGTTCTTTAAATATTCTGAATACTAGACCCATCCTTTATCAGATATGTAATTTGCAAATATTTTCACCCATTCTGTGAGTTGCCTTTTCAGTTTCTTAATAATATCCTCTGAAGCACAAATGTTTTTAAATTTGATGAAGTCTGTGTACCTGTTTTTTTCTTTGGTAGCCTGTATTTTAGGTGTCATATCTAAAAAACTCTTTCCCTAATTTAGTCACAAAGATTCTTGCCTATTTTTCCTAGATGAGATCAGAGTTTTACAGTTTTAGCCCTTACATTTAGGTCTTTGGTCCATTTTGAGTTAATTTTTGTATAAGGTATGAGGTAGGGGTCCAACTTCATTCTTTTGCATGTGGATATCCAGTTGTCCCAGAACTACTTTCTGGAAAGACTGCTCTCTCCCTATTGAATGGTCTTAGCATCCTTGTTGAAAATGAATTGGCTTGGGTTTATTTCTGGATTCCCAATTCTATTCCATTCATCTATAGGTCTATCCTTATGCCATGACCACAATGTCTTGATTACTGTGGCTTTGAAATTGGGAAGTGTGAGTCCTCTACCTTGTTGTTCTTTTTCTAGATTATTTTGGTTATTCTGGGTCCCTTGCATTTCTATATAAATTTTAGGATCAGCCTGTCAATTTCTGCAAAGAAATCAGCTGGCATTTTGATACTGACTGCACCGAATTCCACCTTCACAACATTATATCTTCCAATCCATGAACATGAATGTCCTTCCATTTATTTAGACCTTTATTTTTTTCAACATGTTGTATAGTTTTTTTCTTGTATTTATTTTTTAAGTCAAATTGAACAAAAATTCTGTTCACTTTTGAGAATGTCATGATACCTTCTCCCATGTCTAGAAATTGACTACATCTCAGAGTGCTATAAATCCAGCAATGTGCCTACACAACAGAAGGTGTGCAGGGGTAGAGCAGAGGTGAACACCACAGACAAGGGGCAGGTGACAGGATCTTTTCATGCTAGCCATTTATTTCCCTCAATGAAACAAATATTTTTTGAACATGTAAATTGCCTCCTCTAGTCTCCTTCTATGGAGGGTTTTATGAAAATGCTCATTATACTGATTACAATATAACTAAATATATTAAATACAATCAATCAATAACTGCTGTTTTACAGAGAGACAAGCTTTGGCTTGTATAGCCAAAGCTCACATTTTCTAATTAAAAAAAACCAAAAACAAAACAGCTAGTATTTGGGTTTGAATCCTGTCTCTGTCATGGGCTAAACCTTTGGCATGTTTTTCATCATCTTGGAGCCTCAGTTTCCTTGCAGGGATATTCTGCATGTTGAATGAATTGAGATCACAAAAGATATGAGGTAAACATTGACCTTCTGTGTCCTTTCCCAAAGCACACACTCCCCCACTTAAATGCTTTAAGGGAAGATACACTCTAATTTCAAATATGGTGGCCATAAGCATGTTGATGCTCACAGAACTCTTAACTAGGGAGGTTTAGCACAGCCTGACCAGCGGGCCCAGTATGCCAGGGTCTTCTCTGATTGCACTTGCAGGAAGAACCACCAGCGGGCAATCGAGTCCTTGCAGGCCAGCCTGGAGGCAGAGGCCAAGGGCCGGGCAGAGGCACTTCGGCTCAAGAAGAAGATGGAGACGGACCTGAATGAGATGGAAATCCAGCTGGACCACGCCAACAAGAACAACAGCGAACTTGTAAAGACCCTGAAAAGGCTGCAACAGCAAATCAAGGTAGCAATCTGGGACCTAATCACAAAGTAAGCCATCCCCAAGCTTGCAGGTCCAGGAAGCTAACTTCATGCATGTCTGCAGCTAGGAGAAAAGCATGAAAGTGGCAGCATGGGGTGGCTGGAAGTCTAGGGAACAGGACACTTGGGGACTATCTATATGAGAGGCCCCAACCACCTAAGTCCATACCCTGGACCACTAAAAAGAGGGAAGAAAGAAGGAAAACAGAAAGTTGGGCCTGTCTTGGTTCTTAAAATCATTTGACTTATTATAAGTGAATTCAGGACAGAAAAACAAAGAACATAGTAAATACTTATATGCCCACCACTCATCTTAAGAAAAAAACACAAATAGAATTGAAGTCTTCCTTTATTGCTATCACTGGTCTTTAAAGCATCTGTAGCTGGATCCATGTATTCAACATACATTTTATTAGAGACCTGCCCAGCGTAGGCACTGTATTAGGTGTTAGAGGTACAAGAATGTATATAATAAACAGACATCCCTGCAGATAGACAATAAACAACACATAAATAAAACTGTAGTATTAAAAACGGCGATACGTGCTACAGAGAAACAACCAGGTAGGAGAAGGGAGATGTGGGTTAGCCAGTGGGGGTGTAATGGTCAAGATCACTGAGGAAGGCCTCGGTGAGAAGGGCCTGCTGGAAACTCAAGGTGCTCTGTCCTCAGAAAAGCCTTGACCTTATGGTTACCTCTCACTGGACAAATTCTGGGGGCGCTTGGGCCCTGGCCAGCTAGGCCGCAACCAGACTGGGAACTCCCCCAGCGCAGATCGATACCTTCCACTCTCCTACTCCTCTGTGGCCTCGAGCTCCCCAGCCAGACCCCAGCTCCCTGCTGAGCCCAGACCATGCCAGGGTCCGGGAGATGGGCTCAGGCCGGGTCCTCTGGCCCCCCCCAGGACCTGCAGATGCAGATGGACGAGGATGCCCGGCAGCACGAGGAGCTGCGGGAGCAGTACAACCTGCAGGAGCGGCGCCTGAGCCTGCTGCAGACGGAGCTGGAGGAGGTGCGCGCGGGCCTGGAGGGCAGCGAGCGCTCCCGCAAGCTGCTGGAGCAGGAGGTGGTAGAGATCACCGAGCGGCACAACGAGGTCAACATCCAGGTAAGATGGCGGCTTCCTGGGGGGGGGGGGGGGGGGTCTACGCAGACTCACACTTGGCGTGTGGGGGCAGGGCCAGGATGGTGCCCAAACCCTGTGGGCTCCCCTCAAAACTCAAAGGCAGATGGTGTCCCCACTTGGGAAATCCTCAGAACTCACCTGCAGAGACTTCTTTTGTTATGGCAAAAACCCCCGTAACATAAAATGTACCATTCTTAACCATTTTTAGTGCACACACAGTGTGTGAACTATATGTACATTGTTGTGCAGAGCTTTCAAAGGCAGGCTCCTAGACTCTCTCCCTTGGAGGCTGTGATCCAGAATCTGGTCTGTGGTGGGACTCCAGAAATTTAAACTTTTGGATCTAAACTCCTCAGGAGATTCTGATGATTTAGCCAACTTTAAGGACTGCCATTACCTTCAGTGTCACTGAGGATAGAACTTCAGAACTAGAAGGGATCTAGAATATTCCAAAGTCTAGGAGCACCTGGGTGGCTCAGTCAGTTAAATTAAGCCTGACACTTAATCTCCAGTCAGGTCTTGATCTCAGGGTTGTGAGTTCAAGCCATGCACTGGGCTCCCTGCTGGGCATGGAGCCTACTTAAAAAAAAAAAAAAAAAAAAAAAAAAAAAACCAGTAAATAAAAACAAAGTCTGACATTCATTTTACAAATGAAAAACCGTGACCCAGAGAGTTGAGTGGCTTATGTGTGGTCAAAAAAGGGGACCCTTATCTACCAGCGGTAACACCAATACTGCTTATAGTGCAATACTTTGCCAGCACAAACTTAATTCCTACTTAGCATCTCATGTGAATTCACCAAAAGAAAAAATGTGCATGGGACATATAGGGATCACAACCCCATTTTAGAAATAAGACCGAAGCCTAGAGGTAAAGAATTTATCCACATAGGTAGAAGTACCGGGGTTGAACCTGGGTTTTCCCAGCTCTGAGTTCAGGATTGTTCTAGAGTTCCCACCCATCCCAGGCCGAAATGACATTATTCCTGGACTCCTTGTGATACGTGTTCTGCTCTAAAACACAGAGAAAAATGCAGGGAGAGACACTTACCTCAAGCAGGGGGTCCAGGGCCATTTCCTGTTGGGGGGTCTGGCAAGTATGTCTGTGAGAGAGTTGTTTCTCTTTCCTGGACACGGGAAGGGCTGTGCAGACTTCTGCCTCATGGCAATGTCTTTATTTTCTCTTCTAGAACCAAAGCCTCCTCGTGGTCAAGCGCAAGCTGGAGTCGGATGTCCAGCGCATCTCCAACGAGCACGAGGAGCTCATCAGTGAGTTCCGCTCTGCCGACGAGAGGGCCAAGAAAGCCATGACTGATGTAAGTGTGCATGCTGCCTGGTGCTGGTGGGAGGGGGGCCCGGCCTGGGCCGCCTGTGGAGGACCAGGCCACCCTCAGCAGGGAAGGCCACTTCCTCCCCTCAAAGGTCACTGTGCAGCGCCAGCACCCTGCCAGTAGGGCTGTGGTCCTTGTCCTAAGGAGTCTGGAGGCCTTTCCGAAAAGCCAAACACATACAAGTAAGGAATAATTACAAGCTATACACGACCATGTGAGAGATCAGAGCTTGAGGCCTGGGGACATGGGTCAAAGAAGCCATCAAAAGTGGGCTTTCCTGGGCAGGTCTTTTGGCAAAGAGGAGCATTAAAGCAGCCTGAGGAGAAGCATTAGTGAAAGGAAGATGGGAGCCATGCCCAGGTGCTCAGGGACAGATTCAGCAGGACGTGCTGCCAGTGGTCTTGCCCCATTTCTCTTTGGGGACTCACACAACCTTGAGCGGCAGATACCACGCACCCCACTTTAAAGATGAAGGAATACAGATGCTATCGCCAGGCTTGTTGCACTTGCTTGAAATGCCAGCTCAGGACCATTGCAGGTCTTATTTGGTGCTGGGTCTCGAGAGAACAGACCCATACCCAGCATGCAGATCTTCCATGAATACTTGTGGAATGAATGCAAGAACGAGAGGGTAAAGTGACTTGCTGAAGGCCACACAGGAGCTACATGCAGACCTTCGTCTTCCTCCTCCAGATCTGCGCTATGCCCACCCTCTGTGCTGTGCCCCTGATGGAGGAGGCAGCAAAGAGTGGCTGGAGAGCCCCAGGCTGGTGGGAGTCTGTGGGACTGGGGGCCCTGGTGGTGAGTGCATGAGCCTGCCTCCTCCCTGTCACTGGGAGAGACACAGGAGCATGGGGCACCCGCTCCACCAAAACCCAGCAGCACATCGGCAAGGTTCTCCTTGTCAACCACTTGGTCCTCTGGTCTCCAGAGGTCAAGGTCCCTCATCTCTCAATAGCATGGGAACCCAGCTCCAGTCCCCACTCTGCTCCCCTCCCGCAGGCCGCCCGCATGGCGGAGGAGCTCCGGCAAGAGCAGGACCACTGCATGCACCTGGAGAAAATCAAGAAGAACTACGAGATCACCATCAAAGACTTGCAGGCCAAGATGGAGGAGGCTGAGCAGCTGGCTCTGAAGGGAGGGAAGCGCACGATCATGAAACTGGAAGCCAGGGTGAGGGCGACCCCGAGGTGGGCCAGGAGGGAGAGAAGGGAGACATGGCTGGGCAGGGGCCTTTTCCCAAAGCTTCCCAAAGCACCCAGTGCTTGATGAGGAACTGGATTATTCAGATGCTAGGAAGGGAAAGGAAAATGAGAGGAGAGCTGTAATTTATTTGTACATAGGTCTCCTCTCCTCTTCCTTCTCCCGTCACCTTTCCCCCAGACTGTGCCCCCAAGCAGGGGAGCTCCCAGGATTCTTCCTCTGTCTGTTCCTAGTCTCTGTTTCCAACACTGTTCCTCCCTTACAATTTCCTTAAAACCAGCCTTGGTCTTCACCCATGGGGTGTCAGAGCTAGAGGGGCGCAGGAGGTTTGGTGACCCTGTCAGGCCCCTCCCTCCCCCACTTCCCAGAGAAGGAAATGTGAGGCTCAGAGAAAGGGACCCATCTGACTACCACAGCAGACCCATGAGGGGCAGAACCTGTGTGACCCTCCTGTCCAGGGTTTGCCTGCTCTCCTGTGGGGAAGAGGTGGATGGACATTGTCACCATGATGCCCCCACTCAAGGCCACTGAGCTCGCAAGTTCAAAACCCTGTGTTCTCACAGCCATGTCCCTCTCTTCCTCCCTCAGATCAAGGAACTAGAGACAGAGCTGGACGGTGAGCAGAAACAGCACGTGGAAACAGTGAAGACGCTGCGGAAGAATGAGCGCCGCCTCAAAGAGCTGGTCTTCCAGACGGAGGAGGACCACAAGACCAACCAGCGCATGCAGGAGCTGGTGGAGAAGCTGCAGAACAAGCTGAAGATCTACAAGCGGCAGATTGAAGAGGCGGTGGGTGCTCGCCCTAACGTGTGTCCCTAACGTGCCCTCCCTTCCCAGTCCAGGTCTCAGCACCTGGCTGGCATTAACCACAGGAAAGGAATCGAGCCCTGCCGAAAGATGGCCCCTGTGAGCTTCGTGTCCATGGCACTTCATAGGTGGACTGGACACCACACACTGGAGATAAGAACACGTAGAAAATGAAAATATCCCCCAAGAACACCTGTAAGGTGTGATCTAAAACCAGGGAAAGTCTTTGCTGCCTTTGTCCTGCTTCCACTGCCCCTGGTGGCCTCTGCCAGGATAACTTCTCTCTCCTGCTCAGACCGTTAAACACAAGACCCTTCCCTTCTTTAATCCTCCGAACACAAGGCAGGAACACTGATCTTCTTAGTCTGTTTCACAGGTGAGGACATAGCCCAGAGTGGGATATTTATGTCATGTTAGCAAATGTTAAAATCAAAGTCAAATGGTTAGCAAATGATGGCTTCAAGCCTCAACCCTATACCACACATCTGCCTACCGGCACCAGCACACCCCCACCCCCACCTTGACATAGAACTTGGACTCTGCCATTGTTTGCTGCCAGTTCTGGGGCTACTACGCTGAATCCATCAGCCACCCACACAACCAGTGCCTTTCCCAAATGGCTCGATAAAGATCACGCTTACAGTTCATATGGTTCTAACCGAAATAGCACTGTGATTCTACTGGGAAGATAAGGGGATGGGAGCTGTGTGGTGGGGGCTGGGGAAAAATGCTAAATCCACACCTTTCATAGTGGGGCACCAGTAGCTAATGGCTAAAACTACAAATTATAGAAGCATCAACACAGCACATTTTATTTAGAAATATGGATGTCAAGGCCAAAAAAGAATCAGCTAAAAGTCCTGAAAGACTGGACTCTCACGTGTCCACGTTGAACCAACCGATAATGATGCACATTTAACCAGATTTACGCCCAGGTTTACGCCCTATTTTCCACCATGCTTTTGCCACAGGAGGAGCAGGCCAACCAGACCTTGGCTCGCTACAGAAAGACGGTGCATGAGCTGGACGACGCTGAGGAGCGAGCTGGCATGGCAGAGACCGCCCTGAACAAGCTGCGCACCAGACACCGCGTGGCCGGCAAGGGCATCACCTCCGTGGAGATCATCCAGGTGTCCAAGACAGGCTCCTCCAAAACCCTTTCTGAAGAGTGAGATTCTCCGTGTTCCAGCCCACGGCCGGTAGGTATGGACTCCACTCTCGATGCCCGTGCTCCAAGCTTACCTTCCCTGCTCCCGCTTTGCTCCTTCCAACTTCTCTGCTTTCCTGTCTGCCAGGCCCTGGCCTCATGCAGTGCCAACTCCAAACCTCCCCTGTCCCTTCAGCTGCAACACATCCCTCTCCCTCTCTGGATTCTCAAAGCCCTCGAGCATGTGAGCTCCACCTGTGATACCGGTGCCAGCGGTCATGACACTCCTCTGTCTGGGTGGAAGCTCCTTGGAGATAATGTCTAATGCCACTTGACACTAGGCCTGGCAGACAGGTGCCAATGCTTGTTTCAGTGGAGAACCACAGGGACATTTGCAAGCCTACGGGCAGTATGTGTTCATCTTTCACATCCCCACAATATCATTATTCCTGAGGATTTCATCAATACTGGTTGAATTTAGGTTTCTAATATTAAGGAAGTAATAATTATTATTGTCCCCCAGGGGGACAACGTAAAGTAGTCCTTTCTTGTTTTCTTTAATTCAGAATCAACCGAGGAAAAAAAAAGTATAGGAGGCAAATATATAAAAGTCAAAATGCAAGTTTTACTATGTTACAATTCTAGATTGAGAATTTAATGGGTGTCCAACCTGGGCATCCTTGTGTTTTACCCCAGAATTAAAGGTACCTGCAGAACTGATCAACCACAGCCCTGCTCCATAAAGACCAACCCTTACTCCAAGGAGACAGATGACCAGGATTCATCAACCCTACAGGCAGATCCAAAAGGAGAGGCCAGATGGGGTACATGTTGACCCCGTCTTCCAAACACAGAATAAATCATTCCTCCTCCATGAGAGGAGCAAGGGAAAGATGAGGAGAGAGGCAAAGAACACTATTCTAGAGCAGTGGTTCCCCCAAAACGTGGTCCTTTTGACCAGTAGCAATATCAGCATCACCTGAGAAGTTGCTAGAAATGCAAATTCTTTTTTTTATTTTTTTTTATTTATTTATTTTTTTTTTAAATTTTTTTTTTTTCAACGTTTTTTATTTATTTTTGGGACAGAGAGAGACAGAGCACGAACGGGGGAGGGGCAGAGAGAGAGGGAGACACAGAATCGGAAACAGGCTCCAGGCTCCGAGCCATCAGCCCAGAGCCTGACGCGGGGCTCGAACTCACGGACCGCGAGATCGTGACCTGGCTGAAGTCGGACGCTTAACCGACTGCGCCACCCAGGCGCCCCAGAAATGCAAATTCTTATGCTTCACTTCAGATTTACTGAGTCAGAAGCTACAGAGGTGGGTCCAGTGTCTGTGGTTTAATCACCCCTACAGTAATCACATGTATGATCACGTATGCTAAAACCAACACTGTAGCAGAAATCTCCCCTTACAGAAACACAGAGCTAGGGAACAGATGTTTCTCCTCCTTTTATCAGAACCAGGCACATGGTAGTAGTTTTCACTATCTTATTTACCCTATGATAAGGAGATATATAAATATCTCCATTTGTCAGGTGAGGAAAATGAGTTCAGAGAAGTTCAGTGACCTGCTCATGGTCATACGAGCCCTATGCTATGGAAAGGCAAACTGTCTTTTATTTTAATTACTCTGGAGATTGATAAGGCTGCCCTCTGTTTAGGATTAACCAGGACAACTCAAGATCAAGGACCTGGTTTAGGTCAGGAGGGAAGGGGACTGAAGTTTCTGTGTACCGATGGTTCAACCCCCATGGATTATGGGAATTTTCTTCTGGCCTTGTGTTCAAACATGTGGGTGAATCAGTCCCCCAGTGAGGGTAAGGTTCCCCACTCACTCACAGCTCTCTCTCAGTACAGGGTCAGTTTGGGTTTTAGCCAAAAGTGATAACCCCATTGGCCTCTGAATTCAAGCTGAGCCTTTTCTTACCATGTGCTTAGGGAGGGAACAAAAGATAGGAAAAAATATTTTTCTTAATTCTCTAATTCTTAAATAATGGTTAGCTCAGGAAGTTAAGGAAACCAGAGGCTTGCCTCTGGACAAGTCCTACAATTAATGTATAGCCATCTCCTTTCAGGGCAAAAACCCAAAAGGGGTCCCTTCTGTTGAACTCTCACTTGGTGGGGGTTACTACTCACCACCCAGACTCAGGAGGTATTAGAGTCCTTCCACCTGCAAAGTCTTAGTCTCCGGTATTAGCCATCTTGTAAAACAGATTCTCTGCCCTGGCCTGGGGACTGTTAATTGCTGGGGCTTGCTGGTCCTGGTCCAACTGCTCTGTCTCCACACCATGAGGCCACAGTCCTGCCAACAAGCACCCAGAGGTGATGAGACTCTTTTAGCCCATCTCCCCTAGCTGGTCACAGGGCTAGATATGCCATCCGTAGCCCTGAGATGTCATAAGCAAACCAGTACATGAGTCAACACTCAGCCAAGACCCCACAAGAGTTTAGTTTTCCAAAGTGGCTTTATATTCAGTGGCACAAATACTGACCAGGCTCTGAACGGGGCCTAGGTCTGGACTCTGAGACACAGAGATGAATAATCAATAAGAAAGGACACCCTCCCTGGCAGAGCTCGGAATCTGGTGGAGAGGAAGAAGCACACATCACCACAGGGCTGTGAGCAAATGTTCTGTGATGCTGTGTTTGCATCTCACCGGGGAGGATCACAGGGGAGGAGTGACTGGTTTAACCTGAGGTGGCTGGGTGGAGCACCTTCACGGAGGATGTGACCCGTAGAAAAGCCTAAGGCGGTGCCACTCCACGAGTGGTCCCTGTTTGTCACCTGCCCAAGACAACAAAAGTACAGAAACTGAGAGGAAGCTTCTAGAAATTTTTATAACAACTGATACTGCTATGACATCCAAGTGCATGGTCAATGTATTTTATAAAAGTATTAGTTTCTGGTATTAATTAAAATAAATGAGAAAGAACAAAATGTTTAATGGAAATTAAAAAGAATAAGTAAAATTGATTGCTCACCAGATAGAGAAGGAAAGAAGAGATTTCCAGATGGAATTCATATGCCAACAGTGCCGAAGCTGGATTCATACAAGAGAACAGCATAGCTAGAGAAGGGGAGCTCAGGAAGAGGGGAGAGAAATGGGGCGAGAGATGAAACTAGAAGCACTGAGATGTGCGAGGCTGTGAAGGGCCCCGTTGGGTACGAGTGTTCCATAATCTCCATAAGGAAATCTTGCTAATTTTTGAAATCCACGTGTGGAATGTGATGAGCAGTAGCTTTTCCTTCTTGGGAAGACATATCACAATGGCAAAACAAGCCTGCTGGCCCCTCATGAGACACCACAGGCAGGCTCGTGGTGGGCACTCTGTCCCAGGGGATGGCACTCCAGCCTTCTCGATGGCCTGTATGGAGTCCAGGCCCAGTTGGGCACCTCAAGCCCAAAGATGTCTAAACCTTCACAACCTCAGGCGGAATGAACCAGCTATGACCCAATGATGGTGTCCATTATGAGGAAGGAAGCATCCTGGGGACACTGTCTTTCTATGAAGAAGGAGGCAGAGGGGCGCCTGGGTGGCTCAGTCAGTTGAGCGTCCGACTTCAGCTCAGGTCACGATCTCGCGGTCCGCGAGTTCGAGCCCCGCGTCGGGCTCTGGGCTGATGGCTCAGAGCCTGGAGCTTGCTTCCGATTCTGTGTCTCCCTCTCTCTCTGTCCCTCCCCCGTTCATGCTGTGTCTCTCTCTGTCTCAAAAATAAATAAACGTTAAAAAAAAATTTTTTAAAAATAAAATAAAATAAAATAAAAAAAAGAAGGAGGTAGAGATGTCAGAACTCCTGGCTCTGGTCCACAAGGATTTTCTCAACCTCTCTCTCTTTTTTCTTTCAGGGTGATACAGATCTCAACAGCAGACCACCAAGAGGGAAAATACATGAAAACAGGAAAATGGGTATCCTGAGAATGTTTACTATGCAAAGGAAAGTATAAGCCAGAAAGAGGTGCTACAGAATAAAGATAGCTGTGGGGGGAAAGGGTTTGGGGATGTAAATACCCAGGCATCAGAGGAACTAAAATTAGTGTGGCTTCTCTGAGACTGTATCAAGATGTGCAAGCACTTGGATAACAGTAACAGTGGGTCTGTTTTAGTTGAGATCCTACATGTTCATGTCAAAGACGGAATATGTAACTGTCTGTGTGACCTGGCTGTTTCTTGAAATAATTCCTCATGTGGACAATTGTAATGCCCTGTCCCAATGCAGTTTAAATAAAAGAAACATGAAAAATAGACTAGGGATTGTTTGTAAGTGAAGAAATTTTATTTTTCTAAGGCTTCCAAACCCAAAGGCAATTTTTCAGTATGTCAGAATTCTGTTTTATCCCTATATCCTAACTCACAGGCTTACTTCTATTGGAAACCATGAAAACTATGCAGTCTTGGTGAAAAGGTGTTCTGACATATGAAGACTAACTAGGTCTCGTAAAGCCGAGAAAGCTACAGAATCCCTGAAGAGATGTTAAGATCCATCCAGGCTGATGACCCACAAGGCCCCCACATGCTCTACCTAGGCATCTCCCAGGATGTTCAGACATGGGCAAGTTCTTCCTTAAATCAAGATTTAAGTTCTTCCTTAAATCAAGCTGAGACCTGCCCCCTAGTAGTATCTTTTTTTTTTTTTTTTAACACTGGTTTTGATACCTAAGACCCTGCATAACAACCTCAGAGGAAGACAGTTCCCACAGTCCCTTCAAGATTTCTCTTCTCCAGGCTGAATATACCTGGGTCCTTCAAAGTTCTCAAGTGTGAGAGGGTTTCCACTGTCACCTTTTAACATCCTCAACCCTGTTCCTCCCCTCACTTTCCTAGTCTTTGGAATGCAGGATTGGAAGAGACGGCACCAGGAGGGCTCCCTGCCAGTGCACAGCCCTCAGAAGGCACCTCTCTCCAACTCTCTGGAAATGGTGTCTTCCCTTGACTTTCACCACTCTGACCTCTCTCCAGTCCCCTGGCCTACGGAAATCATTATTCAGCTGGTAAAGGAAGGGATGTTAACATTCCGTGGGTGACTCCCTCTCTCTCTTCACATTGGCCCATTTCAGTGCTGGCTTTCTCTAGACAGCTCCAGAGGGAACCACTTAGTTCCTTCTGTGCAAGTGGATCAAACATGGAGACACTGCCCTCTGGCGGTGGGGTCTCCAATGGCTATGTGTGAATTTTCTGGGAGACAACAAATCATAAAATCTTAGAATTACACATATCAGAATTTTAGGGTTCAAAGGGATATTCAGAGGGTGTCTAGTCCAACTCTTAGCCAATTGGAGATTCCCCTCTATAACATCTCTGAAAAAATGGTAACCCAACTTGTACCTGAACCCTTCCAGTGAGAAAAAAAGGCAGCCCGTTGCAGTTTTGACTGACATTCATGGTTCAAAATAATATTGAACCAAAATGTCTCCCTGTATCCTGCCTTCATTTTGATCTACTCTTCACCCCTGTAATTACATAAAGTAAGTCTAATTCTTATACTTTGAAGTCAGATAAATATGAGTTCCACTTTCTTTCTTTCTCATGCAGTGAGACCATGGGCAACTTAACCTATCTCACCTCCTGTTTTCTCAGCTACTAAATGAGGGATAATAACAGTATCTGCCTCTTAGGAATGTGAAGTTTAAACAAGATAACCTGGCACAGAGCCTATTATGCATAACACTTAGACACTTGCCACGTTTCTTCTAGCATTCTTTAGGACTTAACACTCAATCTCCCAAGGGAGGCTAGGCCTGGCCTACCAGTCCAGCAGCTTACAGCAACAAGCCTCTTGCTGGACAAATGCAAGGGGAATTCCATGGAATTTTAAGAACTTATCATTGCTTCCTGGTGGATGGTCTACTCATGGTCTCCCCACATTTGGAGAATTCCAGAGCAGCTCCTCACTTTGTTGGGGGAAGGGGAGGGGAGGCAGAGGAAATAGATGTAGACGGGCTCAGTGACTTGCCCAAGACCATTCAGTTAATGACAGAGCTAAACATCCTTTGTTGAGTGGGGTGAGGGAAGCTTTTAGACCCAGTATTTATGAGCGAATGGACTTCACTTAGACACACATGGTGTTTTTGCCCAAGGACATGTAATTTCAGAATGGCGCAAAAGCCTAAAAGGATATAATCTATGGCTTTGCAAAATAATAACATTAAATTAGTATCCACGATGACCAAAATCAGGGCACTGGCACCAGGTACTGCAGAGTAAATGGAGCAACAACTATTCAAATGGGTTTGCTAAATGTTTTGGACTAGCTTTCAAGGCTGTTAAATTTTGTATCGATGATTATATTAACTCCATGCTCAGTGCGGACTGATGTGAGGCTCAGTCCACGACCCTGGGATCATGACCTGAGCTGAAATCAAGTGTCGGCCGCTCAACTGACTGAGCCACCCAGGAGCCCCTTATTTTCTGTATTTTTGATACTCTGCCATCTGTGGCCTCTCTGACCAAGGAGACACTGCCTCTCCCAGGGCTAGATAATTCTTACAGACAGCAAACGACTTTCATATAGACTAACCAATCCAGAGCCCATACTCCAAACTGCCTCCTCCATCTAGCTCTCATGTCCTAGGAGGCAATATTCCTCTGTCCTAATCATCCCAGGGCCAGATACCAAACAACTAGGAACAGCTCCTATGTTCCAGAACCTAATGAAATTATTCAAACTAGCCAATCCTAAACCTGCTCACCTCACCTCACCCATTCCTGCCCATGAAACCACAATAAAGACTCGTATGCATGCATTCCCTCCTGGCCTACCCTGGTGCTTCCCCACATGGCCCCAAGGGGCATGACATGCCAATGCTCCTGCTTCTAGGGATGGGTCTGTGAGTATAGAAACTTCCCTCATGACGATCATTTCCATATCTGTCTTATCATATCCCATTAAAACAAATCCCAGGTACATTTAAAAACGCCAATTATCTTCCCCCTCCTCTCACTTGTGAACCAATCCTGAGTCCCTGTAGGGAAACCAGCATGTCTGGGTCTTCCCAAGGAACACATCTTTGGGTGCTTCCAGAAATCACAAAATCATCACAAAGTCCCCTTGACCCTTCTACTCATAAGCTACCAGGAACTGGGCCTGGAGATCTATTGTGAAAAGGCCAACCCTGAGTTACAGTAAAATTGCAAGACTGGAAGGAAACCTGCTGGCTATCATAAGGGACAATTCTTCCCTCTACTTCCTGAACCCTGGCTTAGACTACTGAAAACTGTACCCTGCAGCTTTGAAGCACTGATTCCATAAAACTTTTCTCTACATACATTGAAGAAAAAGTTTAAGTATAGGCAGCAAAATAGTAACCAGACATTTAGACCAAGGGGAAAAGTGTATGATGAGAGTTTAGCAATTAGAAAGGCTACTGTGGGGTTAGGTACAGGACACACGCTCAGCCCAGTCTTGGAAGATAAAGGAAGGCATTCTAGAAGAAATCATGTCTTTGCTGAAGTCTAAGGATGAGCAGGAATTAAACATAAAGGGGAGGTAGAGCATGTGGGAACGGAAGGTGGGTGTGGGGAGGACCAGCTAAGAGTGCGCTTGGTGGCAGATAGCAGCACATGAGCAACAGTGGCACAAGCAATAGAGACATTTAATGATCTTACACACCAACCCCTGCAGTCCCAGACGGTTTTGGAATTAGGTCTCCACCTTTCCACACTACTTTACTCTCAGGTCTATTAAGACAGTTGCCACAGTTCTAACCATCTTATCTTCCCACAACTATGTTTAAGACAGGAAAAAAAGAAAGACTTCGTCATCATCCTTTTTATCAGGGACCTTATCTGTTCCCAGAAGGTCCCTAGGAAACTCCTTGAGTCCATTGGCAGAAATGGGTCACACACCCATCCCTAAGCCAATTAGCGGCAAGCGGCAATGGGGCTGCCACGTGAGGCATGGACCAATTGTGGCTCATTCCCCGGACTAGGGAAGGGCCTGGCTTCTCTGAGAACTACCTGAACAAAAGTAGAGATGCCAAGAGAGTAAAGGTGATGTGTAGAGAGCCACAGTGTCTGCTGCACAAAGGACATGGTGAGAGATGAAGGTGACAGAGCATGGGAGACCTTGACAACTTGTTACGGGGAGTATGGACTTTATTTGGAGAGCAAGAGAGGTTTGTCATAATTCAATTCAGATTATGCATTGTGGGCAAGGACTACTAACAAGCAAAGCTGTGTCCCACCCACTGCATCACACCAGAAAATATATGATGTCAGTTTGTGTCACTGTTTGTGATGTTAAGTTTGCTTACTTGATTAAGGTGGTGTCCACCCCAATTGAAGAACATTTGATAAAATGATTGGTGTGGACTTTTCAAGACTGGTCAGTGTTGTGAAAGGCCAAAAAAAAAAAAAAAAAAAAAAGGCTAAGGAGCTATTTCATATTAGACTACAGAAATATGACAATTAAATACAACAAATGATCTTGGATTTGCTCTGGCATGAAGAAAAAGAAATTCAGGCATGCCTGGCTGGTTCAGTGAGTGGAGCATGTGACTCTTGATCTCGGGGTTGCATGTTCGAGCCCCATGTTGGGTACAGAGATTACTTAATTAAAAAAAAAAATCTTAAAAAAAATTGCTAGAAAGGACATTATTGGTGAAATTTGAATACAAACTTATAACAAACTTAAAATTATGTATTATATAATTCAAGTTTTATAATTAACGTGCCAATTATTTTGATACTAAATAATAATATTAAATTTATATTAAATATCCTGAATGTGATTGTTGTATTATAGTTATGTAAGACAAGGCCCTTGTTCTTCAAGATAAATACTGAAGTGTTTAGGGCTCCTGAAGAGTCATGATGCCAGTGACTTACAAATGATTCAACAAATAATAATCACTGTTATTATATGAGAGAGAAAGCAAATGTAACAAAATGCTGACATTTGGTGAATCTAAGTAAACAGGTATATTGATATTAATTATACCATTCTTGCAATCTTTCTGTAGGTTTGAAAGCTTTTCGGGGGAGGGGGTAAGAAATACAGATGTGATTGATGTGACATGACTTGGTAACTAACTGCCTGAGAACCAGTAATCAATCTGTGGTAGATCATGACACCTTGAAGCGAGACGTAGAGAGGAGAATAGAATCTGAGGTGGGGTGGGGACGAGAAATAACAGGTTTTATATATTTTGAATTGGAATGGGAGCTGAAAGACATCAGATGGAGAAACTCAGTGGTTGTCAGAACTATCAGAAGTCAGCTACCTCTGTATGGTAGTTGAAGCTGCGAGCCTACGGAGATCACTTAGGAAGTGTGTGCAGAGGGAGGCAGAAACTTGAATTCATCAGTAGTTGAAGTTCAGGCCGAGAGGTAGGAACCAAACAAGAACAGTTATACTCATAAGCAAACCAGCTATTTCATTCAGTCCTCTTACAAAAATATTTATCAGATTTGCAATTCTCCACCACTTTAAATTTGTTCCTGGAGAGACACTCTTTGTGTTAGTTAGTTTCCCTCCAGGTGTGGAATTACTCAACTTTTCACCATCTTCATTTGGGAGTTTGACAAAATAAGACACCCACAAATATATCTGGGATATGAGCACAGAAAAGCAAAGGTATGCTATATACTACAACTGAACTACAGTCATCCCAAGTTAATCCATTTCTGAAAATGATTCTAAGATCAAAGGAGACTATATTAGATTTCAAGTGAGAAAAGAATGCATGCATTGTCTGCCCAAAAACTCCAACCAGTTTCTCTAAATATCACTAAAACCCTCTTAAACACCCATAAAACAATTCTCCAAACATTTCCACATAATATAAACATTTTATATGTTTATATGTATCACTACCTAATTATTTAACACTTAATAAACACTCCATAGTGATTATATTTGCCAGTAGTATGCAATGATATGCACTATATCAGATGACAATTAAATATTCCCTTTAACCTGCAAAAAACATGTATTGCAAAGCAAATAACAATGTGATAATGTGTTAAAGAAACATAATTAGGGGCGCCTGGGTGGCTCAGTCGGTTAAGCAACCGACTTTGGCTCAGGTCACGATTTCACTGTTCATGGGTTCAAGCCCTGTGTCAGGGGGTGTGCTGTCAGTGCAGAGCCTGCTTCAGATCCCCTGTCTCCCTCTCTTTCTGCCCCTCCCCCACTTGTGCTCTGTCTCTATCTCTCAAAAATAAATAAACATTAAAAAATTTTTAATAATAAAAGATATAAATGCAATAGAATTTAGCAAAACAAAATAAAGCAATTTTTTTAAAATTTTTAATGTTTTATTTAGGTTTTGAGAGAGAGAGAGAGAAAACATAAATGGGGAATGGGCAGAAAGAGAGGGGGACAGAAGATCCAAAGTGGGTTCTGAGCTGACAGCAGCTGACAGGCTGAGCTGACAGGCTGACAGCAGCGAGCCCTATGCAGGGTTCGAACTCACGAACTGCGAGATCATGACCTGAGCTGAAGTCAGATGTTCAACCAACTGAGCCACTCAGGCGCCCTAAAAATAGAGCAATTGTTAAAAATAATTACTTACCAAACGATTCTGGTAATGGAGGACTAGGGTGACAAACAACTGTCCCGCTAATGAGCACTAGAAAGGTGGAAGAATATACAAAACATCTGCTCAGAGATAAGAGAGAGCTAACCAGGTAGTCAATACAAGTCAATATCAAAAAGAAGAGAGAACATCAGAGAGTGAGCCTAGTATTTTAGGACTGCTTTACCCCAAGGACTATTTGTTGATTCCAAACCAGTTGGCTGAGAGCCCAAGCAGTACTTTTAATAGTCTATCATACTACAGAGACAAAAGATGGAGTCCAAGACCCTCCAAGGACAAAGGTCCTGGTAAACATCTATTATATTGGAGAGGGTTCTCCAGAGACACAAAACCAATAGGAGAAAGACAAAAAGAAAGACAGAAATACAGGGGCACCTGGGAGGCTCAGTTGGTTAAGCATCTGACTTGATTTTGGCTCAGGTTATGATCTTGTGATTCATGAGGTGGAGCCCCACATGGGGCTCTGCACTGGCAGCATGGAGCCTGCTTGGGATCCTCTGTCTCTCCTCTCTCTCTCTCTGCCTCTCTCTCTCTCTCAAAATAAATAAATAAACTTAAAAATGAAAGAAAGACATGGGGCGCCTGGGTGGCTCAGCTGAAGCATCCGACTTCAGCTCAGGTCATCATCTCACAGTTTATGGGTTCGAGCCTCGCGTCGGACTCTTGTGCTGACAGGTCAGAGCCTGGAGCCTGCTTTGGATTCTGTGTCTCTTTCTCTCTCTGCACCACCCCCCCCAACTTGTGCTCTGTCTCTGTCTCTCAAAAAATAAATAAATGTAAAAAAAATAATAATAATAAAATAAAATAAATGAAAAAAGACAGGAAGAAAGGGGGAAAAAAGACATGTAGATATAGAAATAGATACACGGTTATACAGGTAGACAAACATAAAAAGACTTTATAAAAGGAATTGGCTTATATGATTACGGAGACTAGCAAGCAAAAAATGTGCAGAGTGGATATTCTTGTTCAAGTTTGAAGGCCAAAAGCTGCTGTACAACCAGAAAGAGCCAATGTTCCAGTTCAAAGGCTGTCAGGGGGCAGGAATTCTCTCTTACTTGGGAGAGGTCAGCCTTTTGTTCTATTGAGTAGTAAACAGATGCTATTATTGGATGATGCCCACCCATATTATGGAGGACAATCTGCTTTAGTCAGTCTACCAGTCTAAAGGTCAATGTCATCCAAAAAGATCCTCACAGAAACACCCACAACAATATTTAACCAAATATCTGGGCATCCTGTGGCTCACTCAAGTTGGCAAAATTAGCCATCACATCTGTGCTTTGGGATGGGACAATAGGAGTAAGGATGAATTAGAAGATGAACATCTTTCCCAGAGA
Source organism: Neofelis nebulosa (assembly GCF_028018385.1). NCBI lineage: Eukaryota > Metazoa > Chordata > Mammalia > Carnivora > Felidae > Neofelis > Neofelis nebulosa. The sequence goes on from NC_080799.1 coordinate 6,336,196, forward strand.
CTGAAGTCCATCTTTGTGTCATCTGGATGACCCAGAAAATTCTCAAATCCTAAAATTAGATTAAGGTGATCCCAGAAAGGGGCGCCTGGGTGGCTCAGTTGGTTAAGCGTCCAGCATCCGACTCTTGATTTTGGCTCAGGTCACATAGGGCTCTGTGTTGACAGCCCGGAGCCTACTTCAGATTCTGTCTCCCTCTCTCTCTAACTCTCCCCTGCTCGCACTCTGTCTCTGTCTCTCAAGAATAAATAAAACATTAAAAAATTTAAAAAAAGAAAATGGAGTAATAAAAAACAATCCAAGAGAAGGCAAGAAAGAGGAAAAAAACCAGAATAGGCAAGACAAAAAGCATATAACAAGATGGTTGAGTTAAGCTCAAATATATCAGCAATTACTTTAAGTGTAAATGGATAGATATTTCAGTTAAAAGATAAATATACTATAATAATAAATTGCAACTATATGTTGTTTATGAGCAACACATCTAAAAACATAAGGTAAGAGAATACTTATAAGTAAAAAGAGGAAAAAAAAGATATACTAGGCAAACCCTAACCCCCTCAAAAAACTGGCTATATTAATATGGCTATATTAATATCAGAAAAGTAAATGTTGAGAGCAAAAGCATTATTAGAAAGGAATATTTCAGGTCACTTGGCTGGCTCACTTGGTAGTCCATGGTACTCTTCATCTCAGGGTTGTGAGTTCAAGCCCCACATTAGGTGTAGAGCTTACTTGAAAAAAAAAAAGGAATATTTCATAATGATAAAATGTCCAATTCATAACACATAACAATTCTATAACATGGAGGCACCTATGATATAGCTTCAAAGTATACAAAGAAAAAATAACAGACAGTAGAAATAGACAACCCCACGATCACTTGAGAGATATTAACCCACCTTTCTTAGTAATCAAAAGAATAAGCAAGCAACAACAAATGAGTAATTAAGCTAGAAATTATGCAATTAAGACAGAAATCAATAACAAAAATATAAAACTCCCAAGTTTAGAAATTAAGAAATGCCAATTGTACACAAACTCTTTCCAAAAATTTAAGACAAAGACTACTTCTAAGCCCACTGTATGAAGCCAGAATTACTCTAATAACCAGAAAAAAAGATTACAAGAAAAGTAAACTGCAAAACAATATCCTTCATAAGCCAAGATCTTAATTGCTAAATATTTTAAGCAATTGTTTTGACTTTGTTATTACTTTTTAAAATTTTTATTTCATTTTAGTGAGAGAGAGAATCCCAAGCAGGCTCACACTCAGAAACGGAGCCCCAAGTGGGGCTTGATCCCACAACTTTGGGATCATGACCTGAGCTGAAATCAAGAGTTGGATGTTCAACCAACTGAGCCATCCAGGCTCCCCATACTTTGCTGTTACTTTTAATAGTATGGCTTTGAGCAAGTTGCTTATAGCCTCTAAAGATTTAATTTTTTAAATTTTTTTTTATGTAATCTCCACCCCCAACATGGGGCTCAAACTCAAGATCCCAAGAGCAAGAGTCACAAGCACTACCAACTGAGCAAAACAGACGCTCTTTAAATTGCTAAATTGTTAAGAAAATTTTAGCAACTGAATGCAATAACATATAAAAATAATAATACGCCAAGAGTAAGTAGGACTGGGATGTCTGGGTGGCTCAGTCGGTTGAGCGTCCAGCTTCAGCTCAGGTCATGATCTCGCAGCTGGTGGGTTTGAGCCCCATGTTGGGCTCTGTGCTGACAGCTCAGAGCCTGGAGCCTGCTTCAGATTGTGTCTCCCTCTCTCTCTCTGCCTCTCCCCTACTCATGCTCTGTCTCTCTGTCAAAAACATTAAATTAAAAAAAAATTTTTTTTAAGAAAGAACTAAGTAGGACTTATCCCAACAACACGTGTTTAGTTTAATACTCTAAAATCAATGTGTAAAACTTCTATTAAAAACATAGGAGAAAATCTATATAACCTTCGATTAGGCACAGATTTCTTAGACATGACACCAGATAAATGGACTTCCTCAAAACTAAGAACTTCTGTTCTTTGAAAGATATTAATTAAGATAATAAATGAAGAGAAGCCACAGACTGGAAGAAAACAATTGGGAAATAATACCTTGTGAGAATCAACTTGGTACTATATGTTCAAACAATAACTGTCACAATTTATTGAGTGCTTTTAATAAGCCAAGAACTGATAAGCATTTTTAAAATGTTTATTTATTTTTGAGAGAGAGTGTGAGCAGGGGAGGGGAGGGGCGGGGGGGGGGGGGGAGGGACACAGAGGATCTGAAGCAGGCTCTACACTGACAGCAGAGAGCTGTACGCAGGGCTCAAACTCACAAAACTGTGAAATCATGACCAGAACAGAAACCAAGCATCAGACGCTTAACCAACTGAGCCACTCAGGCACCCTGAACTGACAGGCATTTTGTATGCGTTCTTTATTTTAATCCTAAGGACAACCCTAAGTGGTGGAAACTACTATCCTCATTTGACAGATAAACTGGGAGAAGTTGACTTGCCCAAAGTCATATGGATGGTAAGCTGCAGAGTTTGAACCCAGTCCTATTTAGTTCCAAAGTCAATGAATTCTCTTAAGTACTCTATCATACTATCTTTCTATTAAAATAATCTAAGTTTGCATAACAACATGGAAAAAGAATTAGAAGCAAAATGCGTTAAGAAGTGGCCTTGGCCTCCAGATTTACAGGCTAGTGAAATTAGGAAAACCATACCTGGTATTCATAAGTTTGCTTGTGTGTTTGTCTTATAAGTGTATTTGTTAAACTTTGGTGTTTATATACCATCTGAGACTATCTTATGCTTCTAGACACCCCACAAACTAACTGGTCCCATCCCTGCACTATGGGAATGAACCGGGGAAGCAGCCTAGAGTGCCAAAACTTGCATGCATTTTTCAGTCCTCTGTACTGAATTGTACAAGATCCTTTCTATAGGAAACTTTCCCTCCTTGGAACCATTTAGGACATGTCTAAAGGAGCGGGGCAATTAGGGCAATATCTAAAGCATAAGCATTATTAAGCATTAACACAGTGCATGCATTTATGCTTTTGTCCTTTTGTTTACTTGTAACTTTTATAGGCATTGATTCGATATATATTTCCAACAGCCTTTATGGTGAGTAGATGGTAGGCATTAACCCATGTAAGATACAAAATGGAGGCAGAGGGGTGCCTGGCTGGCTCAGTTGGAAGAGCATGACACTTGTGATCGTGGGGTGTGAGTTCGAGCTCCATGTTAGGTGTAGAGATTACTTTAAAAAAATAAAAATTAAAACAACAAAATAGAGGCAGATTGGCAGTGTTCACTGTTGTTCAGCTAGAGTTAAAGCAAAAACCAATCTTCTTACCCTCCAAACCACATTCCAGATACTAAATCAAATCCCTCCTGAGGGATTTCTTCAGGGATTTCTTCGAAAGAAATCTTTAGACCTTTGCAAACAAGGAATCTTTTTGACCTACGATTGGGTACTTTCCTGATGTGTCTACACAAGCCTCTCCTCCCACTCACAACTGGTGGTAATATTGTGTTCTTTGAAGTCCCTCACTGTATATTTCATTCATTCATAGTTTCATTCAACAAGTATTAAGTAGGACCTTACTGGTTTGAGGCACTGGGTAGTTCTGTGTATTTAAAATTATGTGTAAACTGGTCTTATCCTAGCTTCTAAGCTCCTTGAGGACGGAAAGATCTTACCCGACTCTTCTCTAATTTACTGAAATGCCTAACACAATATTTGGCACTTGGTGAGTACTCATTAAATTCTTGATGACTTGAAGTCTGACCAAATTCCAGTTCAATCCTGTTCTAATTTCAACTGAATCAATAACACAAACAAAATCATTCTGTGACAGTATCCAACCCTTCATTTCCTCCCATTTCCCATTTCTAGGTACCACCTTCCCTGGTGCTAATTTTTTAAGAGAGAATCCTCACTTGGAATACAAGATCAGCGTCCTTATGCAAGTAAAAAACAAAACACTGAAAATAACTCACCCTCCTTGGAACTCCAATTGCTCTTATAACCAGGGCATGATGGGATAATGGGAAATGCTCTGGACCTGGCATCAGGAGGCCATCCCTGGCATCGACTTGTATCAAAACCTTCAACAAGGTTTACTGATTTGCATTATTCTCATCTATCCAGATTATAAACTCCTTCGAAGAAGGAACTGTTCTTTGTAAAGATCTAAATAAAACAGTTAACATTTTGACTCCGGATACCAATTCTACATACTTCTGGATTGGCTCACGTCAACTTGCAGACGCACGAGGAACCCTTGCTTCTACGTATGCCTTCCTTCCTATGCCAAGATAGTGTCACTGAGAGGGAAGTAATTAATTTAAAATGATCCTTCTGTTCTCTCAATCTGTCCTTCATCTCCCCAGGACCAACTTTGTAGCCATGGGGCAAAATGAAACCAATTGCTCCCAATGCAATGCTCCTTGAACAACTGGAATAACTAATCCTAGAAAACAGAGTGTGGTTCTGACATCAGGAACGGGACGAGCTCACTTGTGTGAACATCACCTTCTAGGCAAACACTGGGGTCAAACTCGTAAACCACCAGAGGCACTCTGCTGGTGACTAGCAGTGGCTGCGAAGCCAGGAGTGCTGCTCCAGAATTTCTACTGGTTCAAGGGCGCCAAGTCTAGCTGGAAGCGGGGTTCAGGGCATTTTGTAGAAGCCAAATCTGTACAACAAGCGCTGCCCACGTTTTCTTAATTTGATAAGTCTGTAGTTCACTAGCCTGTAAATCTGGAGGCCAAGGCCACTTCTTACATATTTTGCTTTTAACACTTTTTCCACGTGTTGGGGGCTTGGAGTTGACGAATCCCAACTCCTCTGTGTCGTGGCGCCACTTTGGGAGCAGGGAATACGTGATTCCGACCGAGGAAAGGTCGAGGAGTTTCCTCGGGGAGGGCCTCAGAGGTTTTCACAGTAGGAAACTGGATCTGAAGAGGGAAACTTCCCTCTGAAGGGAAAAGACTAGTCGTTCGTCGGGTCCGTGTGGCTCGAAAAGGCCTCAGTTCTCACTAATTCATCTCCTGACAAAACCACTTGTGAAAGCGCCAACGCTCCACGGTTCGGTCCGCGAGTCCGAGGAAACTTTCTGAAAAAAGAAATAAGACATCCATGCTGCTTCGCCACCACCTTGGAGCCTCTGTGTGACGCCACTGGCAAAGGGCCGCAGGAGGCCCGCTCATACGCCAGACCCTCCCCCGTCTCACCGGCTCTGGACTCGGGCCGCGCGCGCCCAAGCTGCGCGCGTGCGCAGACTGCCTGGCGGACGCGCCGCGCAGGCGCCGTGGCCATTTCCGGGATCTGTCAGCCGCTCCCTCTGGGCCCCCGTCCTCCGCCCGCGCCCGCCGGAGCCTGTTCGCGTCGACTGACCAGAGTCCGCGAATTCTCCGCTCCGAGCCGGTCCGGACTGCCCCGATCCCAGGTAAGGGACAGCAGGGCGAGCTTCTGGCCCTGTTGGCCTCCAGTGGCCCGGCCTCTCCCCAGACGTTCTTGAACCCGCGGGGGCGGTGAGGCGGGGGCTTAGGCCGCGGGGCCCACAGGCTGAGGGGCGGGCCGGGTCTCCTGGCCCGGCCTCCGGAGGGGGCGGGGGATCCCGGTTCTCGGTGAGGCCGGCCGAACCCGTGGGGTCTCCACCCTTGGCTTCTCTCTAGGTTCTCCAGCTCCAGACCTCTTCCAGGGCCAGAATTAGCGGCTCCTTCTCCTGTGCTTCCGTAACCCTATTTGCACCCCTATTATGGGCATTTATCACAGTCTGTAAAATTGTAGTAAATGAAATCATCCTCCCCTAGTCGAACGTCACGACGGACCATTCCTTTCTTTAGCGTCTAGAATAGGTACTGCACCACGCGGTGAGCGACCCTGGAATGTTCGGCTCCGTTCTAGGGCCGCCGTCAATCTTTCAGTTCGGGGGGGCCCTCCCGAACTCGAGAAAAAGACCTTCCCCCGAGTTCTTTTAAGATTCCCCCGCCCGAGTGCCTCATCTTAAGTCAGTAGTGCGGACTCGCTCCTCCCGCTGGCTCCGTGGAACCTTTTATACCAAAATTCCGATCCCGGCACCACCCCTTTTCGTTGGGGGACCCTGGGAAGATTGCTTCTTTGAGTCCGCGTTTCCTCACCTACAGTAGGAAGGTTCTTAGAGTTTTCTTTGAGGATCAAGTAACTTTATTTGCATTAATTGCCTAGACTAGTTCCTGGCCCAGAGTGTAGGCGCTCAGTAAATATTAGCTATTGCGAGTGTCCTGGGCATTCTGTGCATACCTATCTTCCCTTCCTTTGCTACCCTCCTCTCCCCGCAGACTTGAGGACCAGAAAAGTGTCTGATTTATTTATGTTTCTGGCCCTGTCCGTGTACTTACTACACTGCTGGGAACATGGTAGGCATGGTAATAAATTGTGGCTTAGAATCCTTGATTATAAAGCTATCTGTTGTCATACTGCAGCTTTAGAACGTGAAGGAAATGCTAACCTACTTTTATCTGCTTCGATGCATTGTCTAAATTAACTACGTTATCCTAGTTCCACTCCCCCCCTACCCTTTTTAAATCAGTTTCATCTCACCTTTTGTTTTCTGGTGGGTCCTGGGTTTTCAGGTATCTAAGAAAAAAGGAGAGGCTATCAGTCTGAAAGGTGTTTTTACTGTGCTAGGGGGTGGGTGTAACTGGCTGCTTCCTACTACAGAGTATTCAGAGAGCTTCCAAGGTTAATTCATCTACTTATTATAATGAAAGGAGGGGAGTATCTTGGAAAAATAAAACACTTGCTTGGAGGAAGAGTGGCAGTATTTGGATCTAGAATCCTGTGCTGAAACAAATTCTCCATGGGGAAGTTTAAAATGATCTGCTGGTGAGGCTGGTGCCTGGGATTGAAACCTCATCTCTGAACCTTGTGGAGGGTGTGGTGATCTTTGTGGAGTACCTGGTATCGCTGGGTTGGGTAATGAGAGCAATTAGAAACTGGATGAATCACAGTGTTAAAAACTTGACTCTAAACCGGCAACTGAAATTTTCACTGTATAAGTACTTTCAGGCTTCAGGGCCAAGAATTCAAAATGTATAGACATTTCCAAGTTCAGAGGATACTAACCAGTGTGTACTTCTCAAGGTGGAGAGAGCTAACTTAGCATCTATTTTGGGCTAGGCTTTTTACTACACGTTTTCATATGTTATCTCATTTAATCCTCATACCAACAGCTTTGGGATGTCAGTGATAACGTCAATTTTACATATGAAGAAAAATTTAGATTTAGGGATGTTAAAGTGACCTGCCCACGGTCATAGCTAGTATGTGCCCAAGCCCAGGTTCAAACCTGGGTCCCCTTGGACCTGGCAACCAAACATTAGGATGACTTTGTACTCAAAGCGATAGGTAAAGAAAGGAGGTGTGTTGTAGGGGAGTGCCTGGAATTATGCTATGAATTGTTATAAATAGTTGTTTCTCTCAGTGCTGTATAATAAAAGCTTTTCAATAGAAGCATGTTAAATTTAACATCGCCACCTTTTTTTGTTCTTAGGTTTTCAGGTCTCACTTAAATATTAATAACAGTTTAGAATTAGAATCATCAGCCTATGACAGAAGGTATCTTTATCTTGGTACAAAATTCAAGCTATTGGGGTGCTTGGGTGGCTCAGTCGGTTGGGCGTCTGACTTCGGCTCAGGTCATGGTCTCGTGGTCTGTGAGTTCGAGCCCCGCATCGGGCTTTGGGCTGACAGCTCAGAGCCTGGAGCCTTTCGGATTCTGTGTCTCCCTCTTTCTCTGACCCTCCCCTGCTCATGCTCTGTCTCTCTCTGTCTCAAAAATAAATAAATGTTAAAAAACAAAAAAAAATTTTTTTTTTAAAACAAAAAAACAAAATTCAAGCTATTATTCTCCTGCATTCACTAATTTTGATGAATACAGACTGTTTACTGGGTGTCTTATAAATGTAACAAGAGTATTGTCTTACCCTACAGACTTAAGTTACCCACATGATTATAACTGAAGTATGTCCAAATATGGAACTCGAATGATATGACAAATTTAGAAATGTGATTTTAGAAATAATTATGTTGTTATGTAAATGTTTACCTCTTTTTGCTACTTTGCTTAAAAAACTGAGTTGAGGGGCACCTGGCTGGCTCAGTCAGTGCAGCATGCAACACTTGATCTCGGGGTTTTAAGTTCGAGCCCCACGTTGGGTGAGTTGAAGAATGAGAAAGTCTTTGCAGCTGTTCTTTTTTTAACTATACATGAAATATGTGCTTTTAATGCATGTAGATATTCACATTGAATTATTATTTGTAGGCCAATTTTGTTTAACAAATAAGCCTATAAAATATGCCCTTTGAACTAAATTGTTTTTAATTAAGGAGATATTTGTGACATGATATGTTATTGTGAGTAACTATGAGTTAAACCTGTGGTGATGGGTAAGCATCTGATACCAGAATAGAGAGAGAGAATCATGCGGTGAGCATCTGGAAGTTTATGTTTTAAAAACCACATTAAGCAGCCTCATATGAATTCATCTAAAACATTTTTTTTTTAATTTCCAGTTAGAGGCTTTTTCTTTATTTGTGATTTGCAGTTTGCTTTCTAGGACATGTAAGAGTAAAGTCAGTGACCTAAATATCTTCACTTTAGAATAGAATGTGAAACACTGACATTTCTCTGCCAGTTCAAGATATCAGATGTTTTATTTAAGGGTGTGTTTAATCTGTTTTTGACCTTTGGATTCCTTTACAACAATTAACAGACATTTTTTCTGCTTTCCACTGAGATTGATTTCTGCTTTGTCTGCTGAACTTTCATTCTTCACTTCCTAACCTTCTGCTTTCCTTTCCATTCATTTCCTATTTGCATCAGAATTCTTACATTTTAGCCTCCACCCTAGGTGATCAGACTTGTACAGAAGTGTATTGAAACTTCAGGGGCGCCTGGGTGGCGCAGTCGGTTAAGCGTCCGACTTCAGCCAGGTCACGATCTCGCGGTCCGTGAGTTCGAGCCCCGCGTCAGGCTCTGGGCTGATGGCTCGGAGCCTGGAGCCTGTTTCCGACTCTGTGTCTCCCTCTCTCTCTGCCCCTCCCCCGTTCATGCTCTGTCTCTCTCTGTCCCAAAACTAAATAAAAAACGTTGAAAAAAAAAAAAAAAAAAAAAAAAGAAACTTCAGAGTGTTGTGTGAGTGCTTCTTAGAAGTGATAAAGGGGAGAAGGATCTGGCTGCTTTAAAAAAAAAAAATTCTCCTATTTCAGATAATAGTTGCCTCTTTGGTGGATCTAGATTTGGGTGTCTATGAAGTAGAGAATTTTATTTGATTTTTAACTTAATGATGTGTCACACAGATTCCTGCTTTTCATTTTCAGTAAAAAAGCAGTGTGACAAATACCTGTGTAATACACCCTTTGTGTAGATTCACCAGTTGTTAACATTTTGCCACGTTTGCTCTTTATATATCTACTTGTTGTCCTGAGCCATTGAAAGTAAATCACAGAAGACATTGTGACACTTCATCCCCAAATACTTCATTCTTTACCTCCTAAGAGTTGGAACATGCTCCTAATGGCAGTTATCATAGTTAAGAAATTGGAAATAACTGCATATTGTTATGTAACATAGAATAATATTCATGTTTTCCTTATTGGACTAAATATGTCTTTTATGGCTGTTTTAAAAATATAGATTACAGTTGGGGCACCTGAGTGGCTCAGTCGGTTAAGTGACGACTCTTGATTTTGGCTCAGGTCATGATCTCATGGTTCGTGAGTTCTAGCACTGCGTGGAGCTCCTGCTGACAGTGCGGAGGACTCCTGCTTGGGATTCACTGTCTCCCTCTCTCTCTGCGCCTTCCCCACACGGTCTTTGTCTCTCTCAAAATAAATAAATAAACTTAAATATGTATGTAGATTATAGTCAAGTTTCATTTGCCGAGTTTGATTTTCATAGCTCTTTTAATCCAGAACAGCCTGCTTCACACCCATTGCCTTTTATGAATAGTCCAGGCCAGTTGTTTTCTAGGATGGCACATATTCTGGTTTGAACTGTTTATTCTCCCTTTGTGCTACTTAACTAATTCCACTCCCCTTTATTTCCTGTAAACTGGAAAGTAGGTCTGGATCTTGATTTGATTTAGAGTAAATATATTTGGCATAAATACTTGATAGGTAGGCTTGGCCATTATTAGCAGGTTTCCCCAGGATAGTCCTGTGACCTATTGTCACAGCACTAATAAATAATACCCCTTTTTACTTTTGCTTTCTTGAAAGTATTCTGATCTAGATGATAAATTAAATGGTCACTATTTGTAAGTGGTGATGTGCACTTCACGTCACCTCCTGTCAGGAAGCCCATCATGTGAGATTGTTCCACTCTTTATGATACTGCATTTGATTCCTTGGTTAAGATAGTGATTGCCAGATTTTTTTTTAATTTTTTTTCATGTTTTTATTTATTTTTGAAGGAGAGAGACACAGAGCATGAACGGGGGAAGAGCAGATTGAGAGGGAGACATAAAATTTGAAGCAGGCTCCAGGCTCTAAGCTGTCAGCACAGAGCCTGATGCGGGGCTCGAACTCGCGAACTGTGAGATTGTGACCTGAGTGGAAGTCGGACGCTTAACCGACTGAGCCACCCAGGTGCCCCAATTACCAGATTTTTTTTATTGTTAAGGCATGTTTTTCTCTTAAAAATTAGTATTCTGTGGGATGATAATTTGAGACTGTGTGAATATCCTGTTCCCCAACAATTTTTAACTCGTGGTTTTAGAGTCCCTTGATGACCCTTGACAGAATAAAGTATACATTGGTGGTTACAGTATTTGTTGTATTTAAATGATTAAGTTTTGACATTGAGATTGCTTCTTTTCTAATGGGACAATAATGTTTTATTTATCCTCAAATATTTTGGGATCCCCCGACAACTGAAATATGTATTGCCTGCCATTTTAAATGCTTTTTTCTGTTGCTTATTACAGCTTCCTATCCTTTGAAAACACTAAGAATAATGTCCCTGCATCAGTTTTTACTAGAGCCAATCACCTGCCATGCCTGGAATAGGGATCGTACCCGTAAGTATGCTATTAACTTTACTCCTTTATTTTGGTGCCTTTAATATTTTTATATGTAGGCACTTTTTTAGGGATCACATATTTCAGTGTCACATGTGAAAAGGGCATGACCATAGATTCAGAAGGAAACTAGGTCAGTCATTTGGTTTATATAGAGAGAAACTGAGGTCCAGAGTGTTGGAAGGACTTTCCAGCAGTTAATGTCAGAGCCATTGCTAGCATCCAAGCCTTCTGGCTCCTTGTCCAGTACCAGCTGGAGGATGGTTTATATCTGAGGCCCTAAGAACCCAGTGTCTGGAATGGTTGTGTAATATCACCACACTCATCCAATATTTAGTCCAAATACTAGGACCTAAATAAAAGCTATTACAGAAACATATAGTTTACTCCTGATGTACTAAGAGTGGTATTAGCTAGTATTTACCATATTATTTGTAATAAACTTGAGTTTCTAGTTTTCTAGCTGTAACCAACTAGAAAGGGATGGAGAACTCTCTTAGAAGCAGGGACACTACAGCAAGCGAAGTGACAGTATGAAAGAGGCAAAAAAAAAAAAAACAAAAAACAAACCCTAAAAACAGAGACAGAAGTATAGTAGTGTGCCCATGAATTTTTTTTTAATTTATTTATTTATTTTGAGAGAGAGAGAGCGTGCGCACACACAAGCCAGGGAGGGGCAGAGAGAGAGGGAGACAAAATCCCAAGCAGGCCCTGCACCATCAGCGCAGAGCCTGATGTGGGGCTTGAACCCACAAATTGTGAGATCATGACCTGAGTCGAGATCAAGAGTTGGGTGCTTAACCAACTGTGCCACCCAGGCACCCCTTCATGAGTTATTTTTAAATTAAGTTATATTCTGTAGCTACCTTTTTTTAAATAAAGCTTTATTGAAATATAATTCATATTCATAAAATTCACCCTTTTTAAGGGATCGGGTCAGTGGTTTTTAGTACTGTATTCATAGAGTTATGTAATAATACCACTGTCTAGTTTCACAATATTTTCTGTCACTCCAAAGAGAAACTCTATACCCATTAACAGTTACTCCCAGTTCTCCTCAAAACTTACAGTCTTAACAACTACTGATCCACTCTGTCTCCATAGATTTGCATATTCTGGACGTTTTGTATGGGTGGAATCCTATAACATGAGGCTTTTTGCATGTAGCTTCTTTCACTGACCATAATGTTTTCAAGGTTTATCCATGTTGTACCAGGTAGGAGTACTTCATTCCTTTTTATGGCTGAATAATATTGTATAGACCTATAGTTTATTCATCAGTTGGTGGACATTTTAGTTGTTTCCACTTTTTCGCTATTTGAATAATGCTGCTATGAACATTCACTTACCAGTTTTTATGTGGACATGTTTTCTTTAAAACTTTTTTTTAATGTTTTCATTTTTGAGAGAGACAGGGAATGGGGGAGGGTCAGAGAGAGAGGGAGACACAGAATCTGAAGCAGGCTCCAGGCTCTGAGCTGACAGCACAGAGCCTGATGTAGGGCTCGACCCTACAAACTGCGAGATCATGACCTGAGCCAAAGTTGGACACTCAGCCAACCGAGCCACCCAGGTGCCTCTGTGGACTTATGTTTTCAGTTCCCTTGAGGGTATACCTAGGAGCTGAATTTCTGGGTCGTATATGGTAACTGTGTTGAGCATTTTGGGAAGCTGCCAGACTGTTTTCCAAAGTGGCCACACCATTTTACATTCTCACTAGTAGATGAAGGTTCCAGTTTCTCTGCATCCTTGTCAACACTTGTTATTGTCTTGTCTTTTTCATTATGGCCCTGTTCCCACTATATCCTAGTAGGTATAAAGTAGTATCTTACTGTAGTTTAGATTTGCATTTCCCTGATGACCAATGATGTTGAGCATCTTTTCACATGCTATTGACTATTTATGTATCTTCTTTGGAGAAATGTTCAGATCCTTTGACTGTTTTTCAAATTGGGTTATTGGCCTTTTTATTATTGAGTTATAAGAGTTCTTTGTATACTCTTGATACAAGTCCCATATGAGATACTTCACAAATATCTCCCATTCTGTGGGTTGTCTTTTCTCTTTCTTGATTCCTTTGAAGCACCAAAGTTTTTAATTCTGAAAAAGTCCAAATTATCTCATTTTTCTTTCGTTGCGTATGCATTTGCTGTTGTATTTAAGAAACCAGTTAATTCAAAGTCACAAAAATGTATGTTTCCTTTTTAGAGTCATAGCTTTAGTTCTTATATTTACATCTTGCATTCATTTCGAGCTAATTTTTGTATAAGGCATGAAATAGGGGCCCAACTTCATCTTTTGCCTGTGGATATCCAGTTGTCCCAACGCCATTTGTTGAAGACTGTCCTCTCCCTGCTGATTTGTCTTGGTACCTTTGTCGATAATCAGTTGACTGTAAATGTGAAGGTTTATTGGGCTCTCAGTTCTGTTTCATTGATCTTTATGTTTATCCTAATGTCAAGGACACTGTCTTGATTACTGTAGCTTTATAGTAAGTTTTGAAATTGGTAAGTGTGAGTTCCAACTTTGTACTTCTTTCTCAAGATTCTTTTCGCTCTTCTAGTCCCATGCATTTCTGTATGAATTTGAGGATCAGCTTATTAATTTCTGTAAAGAAGGCAGCTGAGATTTTGATAGGGACTACTTTCAATCACTCAAAATAAATAAATATTAAGAAAAAAATTTAAAAAAAATTTTAATTCAATCTGTAACATGATACGATGGTGAATCTAGAGCTTCTGGTTTGTGATCATCTCACAGATCTTTATAGTTGAGTTTCCTGTGTCTTCTGTCTCCCCTTTCCCATGTAAAAATGGGTTTTTGGAGTCTTTCCAGTTACTTTTATTTTTTTTTAAAGAGTTTTTTTTTTAAGTTTATTTATTTTTGAGAGAGAGAAAGCACAAGTTGGGGAGGGGCAGAGACAGAGGAAAGAAGTGAGAATCCCAGGCAGGCTCTGCACTGCCAGGGCAGAGCCCGATGCTGGGCTTGAACCCATGAACTGTGAGATCATGACCTGAGCTGAAGTCAAGACATTTAACCAACTGAGCCACCCAGGTGCCCCTCCAGTTATTTTTTTTTTTTTTAATTTTTTTTCAACGTTTTTTATTTATTTTTGGGACAGAGAGAGACAGCATGAACGGGGGAGGGGCAGAGAGAGAGGGAGACACAGAATCGGAAACAGGCTCCAGGCTCCGAGCCGTCAGCCCAGAGCCTGACGCGGGGCTCGAACTCACGGACCGCGAGATCGTGACCTGGCTGAAGTCGGACACTTAACCGACTGCGCCACCCAGGCGCCCCCCCTCCAGTTATTTTTAATAGAAACTTATGATTGTCCTCAAGGCACCTGGGTGGCTCAGTTGGTTAAGCGTCCAACTCTTGATTTTGGCTCAGGTCGAGTTCAAGCCCCACATTGGGCTCTGTGCTGACAATGCAGAGCCTGCTTGTAATTCTTTCTCCGCCTCTCTCTCTGCCCCTACCCCACTCGTTCTCTCTCTCTCTCTCCCTCCCTCTCTCTCTCAAAATGAACATTTTAAAAAAAGAAAGTTATGATTGTCCTTATTTAAACTACTTGATAAACTTAAAGTCAAACTTTACTTATTGTAGTTTGAAATTTGTAATGTTTTTCAGATTTAGATTTGACTTTTGAAATCCCTGTGAGCATCTTAGAAATTTAGAGAAATACATATAATCGGTTTCTAGAAAGTACTTGAAGTCTTAGGATTTTAGAGCTAGGTATTTATCTGGTTCCACAGTTTCATCTGTAAAACAGATACACCTTTCCTAAGGAGGGAAGGAAAGGTAATATAATAGAAGCGGGAACTAGTAAATAATTGATCTAAAGTTTGAGTCATAGATCCTAATTTTAATTTTGAGAAATTAGTGTTTTGGGGTTTTTTTTTTAGTGAATGAACTAGAAAGGGGGAAAAAATCAATATAAGTTCAAAAGTAATCTGTCATAAATATTATATTCTTTATATTTCAGATTGGTCCAAGAGATTTCTCTTGAAAATAGAATTTTATTTTGTGATTCATATTGGCTTTATTGTAAAGGAAGGCTTTGATGTATTTTATGAGCAGAGTCAAGTTTTTTTGATAAACTGATGTTTCCAACCTGGGTTCATGATAGCAGTGAGAACCTAGGAACCATTTTCAGTGTTTTGGAAATTCTAACAGAAAGTAAATATTTATTGCTAATAATGGTGGACAAGTGAACTAAAATATCAAATATCTTTACTGTGAGCTAATATTATATCAGCCAAGTATGATAACATTGTTCTTACTGGTTAGAATCTTTACTTAACAGTTGTAGATATCTCTGATAAAATGAATTTTTAAATTTAGTTTTTCTACAAAACATTTTTTTTAATATTTATTTTTGAGGGAGAGAACACGAGTAGGGGAGGGGCAGAGAGAGAGGGAGACACAGAATCTGAAGCAGTCTCCAGGCTCTGAGCTGTCAGCACAGAGCCTGACGGGGGTGGGGCTCGAACTCACCGTGAGATCATGACCTGAGCTGAAATCAGATGCTTAACTGACTGAGCCACCCAGGCATTCCTCTACAAAACATTTTAAAATATGGGATCCAAGTAGAGGTAGAAATAATAAAAGGAATTTTTCAGGGGTGAATATTAGGAAACTTTTTTTTTTTTTTTTTTAAGAGAGAGGGCGCAAGTGAGTGAGGGGCCCCGGGGGCGGGGTGGGGTGGGGGGTTCGGAAGCAAGGCTTACCCAAAGCAGAGCTGGCTTAGTTGGTGGATCATGTGACTTTTGATCTTGCAGTTGGGAGTTTAGCCCTATGTTGGGTGTAGAGATTACTTAAAAAAAATAAAAATCTTAAAAAAAAAAAAAAAAAAAAAAAAGCCAAGTGTAACATACCTCTTTTTTGGTCACAATTTCAAGTTAACTCTTGACTTTTTTCCTCCAGAGATTGCTCTTAGCCCCAACAATCACGAAGTCCACATCTATAAGAAGAACGGGAGCCAGTGGGTGAAGGCTCATGAACTCAAGGAGCACAATGGACACATCACAGGTAAAGGAGACATCTGTGAGCTTAGTGTGAGGCTTGCAAATTGAGTGCTTTTCCATTTAAATTTTTTTTTAATGTTTATTTAATTTTTGTGAGAGAGCAAGAGACAGAGTGCAAGCTGGGGAGGGGCAGAGTGGGAGACACAGAATCTGAAGCAGGTGCCAGGCTCTAAGCTGTCAGCACAGAGCCCAACGTGGGGCTCGAACTGACAAACCCATGAGATCATGACCTGAGCCGAAGTCAGACGCTCAACCAACTGAGCCACCCAGGCATCTCTAGTGCTTTTCCATTTAAATGAAGAGCCTGATAAAGTAAGTCTACCATAGTATTTAAAGCTGTGCAACATTTATGGAATTTTCTTTAGAAAATTTGAGAAAACATCATAATAATGGTATCCGTTTTTAAGTGCTTCTTTTAGCTCAGCTGGTTCACAGCACTCTACTAGTGTTAGGGAAAACACTGATCCTTCTCTGAGGACTGAAGAGCTTAGATTAGGTGATGAAATGTGAAAGGAAAACTAGATGGCCCGTCAGCAGAAAACATAAGCCACACTGTGTCCCCAAGTGCTGAGGGGCCGCAGTGTCTTCCGGAAGCTTTCTGTATGTTGTTTGTGGCGGGGAGGAAGACCTTCCAAAATACTGAAAAGGACAAAGAGCAACGTAACACCCACATTGCCCCCGCTTAGAATTAACAACTATGTCTCTTTTTTCCTGGGCCAGAAAACTGAGGAGACAAAGGTTTAATAATCAGGAGTGGCATTCAAGATAATGGTACAGTCCCCTTTCATCTGCCAGTCCTATCCTATTCCCATTCCCCAGAAGCAGTCCGTAATTCGGTATGACATTGTCCCAGTTCATTTTTAATACTTTTACATACATAGACACATATTTGTAAGCAATACAAATTTAGTACTATTGGCTAGTATTTTCAATGCTACACAAATGGCATCATGTTGCACATCTCCTGCAGCTTGCTTTTGCATCTCACGTCGTTCCTGATCTCTGTGTTCATCGAGTTTATTCCTTTTAACTGCTGTTTAACATTTCATACCTCATTTATTTACTCTTCTCTCCACTGAAGGACATTTAGGTTGTTTACAGTTTTCCTTATATTAAAGTGCTTAATCGAGCAGCCCTGTGCAGATCTCTTTGTACACACGTGAATGTTTATGGAAGACGCGTACATCCTCACCTTTGCTAGGCTGGTCATAGTGCCTTCACCCCCACAGCCCTATAGGGGAGTGCTTACTCTCCTGCATCCCACACATACTGGATATGGTCAGGCTGTCTGATGAGTGAAAGGGTGGTGTCTCTAGAAGTTACATTTCCCTGATTGATGGAAAGGTTGAGCATATTTTCAGAAGTTTGTTAGCCATCTGGGTTTACTTCTCATACTTTACCGTCCATTACTCCTGACCATTTTTTCATTGAGTTTTTATCTTTTTCTTGCGGGTTTGTAGAAGACTGAATCTTAAAGCATTGCCTCTGAGGCAGATTCCTGGATGTACGTTAGTTTTCATCTTTGACAAAAACTATTGATGAATAGATGGCTAATGGTGGCAAGCAGGGCAGTGCAGAGTTTCATTAAGGAACTGTCAAATAAGGAAGGAAAAAGAGTAAGAGAGAAAAATGGAGAATTTCTATAATGGTTTTCAGAATTCAGTGAACCAAAACCTGATATCATATTTCAAGAGCATGAATTGCTTTGTTATGAAGTGATACCTGGCCATTTTTATTTATTTATTTTTTAAATTTAATGTTTTGATTTATTATTTTTTTATATAAAAAATTTTTTTTAATGTTTATTTATTTTTGAGACAGAGAGAGACACAGCATGAGCAGGGAAGGGGAAGAGAGAGAGGGAGACACAGAATGTGAAGCAGGCTCCAGGCTCTGAGCTGTCAGCACAGAGCCCGACGCGGGGTTCGAACTCACGAACTGTGAGATCATGACCTGAGCCGAAGTCGGACGCTTAACCGACTGAGCCACCCAGGCGCCCCAGCTTTGATTTATTTTTGAGAGAGAGAGCATGAGTCAGGGAGGGGCAGAGTGAGAGGGAGACACAGAATCCGAAGCAGACTCCAGGCTCCGACCTGTCAGCACATAGCCTGACGTGGGGCTCAAACCCACAAACTGTGAGATCATGACCTGGGCCGAAGTCAGGTGCTTAACCGACTGAGCCACCCAGACACCCCGATATCTGGCTGTTTTTAAAAGAACATACTCACTTACTGTTATGTTCAGAAACAACTCTTGTTCCTTGACCTTTACTCCTATAATTTTTTCTTTATTTTCTGGCTGAGTTGATTCAACCTCTTGCTTTGAACACTTTGGTCAAGCACACCAAAACTTAATCTCCATAACCTTTCAATTACAAATTTCTCACTGAAGTCTTAGATTTTCCTTCTCCTCTCAATGACATTTACTTTTTAAGTGGGCAGCAAAGCGACTGATAGTGATTTTTTTTTTTTCTAATCATGACCCTGGAATTTTGCCTCTAATCTTCCAACATACTGACTGGCTTGAAGATACCCTCTCCCCAGAGAGAAATAGCGTGTTTTAACCTGTACCCTTTATATTCTTTTCCCAGAAAAAACTCGTGACCATCCCTTCTTGCTTTTAAGTGATTTGTATATGGTGCTAGTGAGCAGCAGGGGCCAACTGACTGGACTACTGAACCAGCACAAAAGACATAATGTGTAATTTCTATTTTTGTTGCTGTTGCTTTCCCATGACCTTATTTCTATTAGGTTTGGCCTATTTTCTTTCTTTAAGTCCCTTTGCCAGTGGCATTATGGCCTAAAAATAAGAACATTCATACTTTAAATTGGAATTTGATCATTGGGAAGTACATTTAAGTGAGAAAGGGCTAAGGTGAAAGGCCAAAGAAATAGCCAAAAAAGTGAAATATTTAGTTATTTTCTTTTTCTCCCCTGCTTCTTTTGGAATCCTTTGAACTTGGGCCTGTTTTCATCCAAATGCTCAGATGACCTCTTTTTTTAGATCTTAAAAAACTGTGGTTGGAAAAATCTAAGTATAACTCTGTGGCAAGAGACCAGGGATCAAACATAGTTTCTCAGAAAGATAGTAACTACAGGAAAAAAAAAAAAATCTCCTGAGCTTTCTAGAAGGAAAAAGACCAGTCAGTACTACAGAGAAAAAGAATATGGTTAACATCAAAACCAATACCACAGTAGTGGAATTTGTTTCTTTGAGTTTTTTCTTTTTTAACGTTTATTTTTGAGAGTGTGTGCATGCGTTCTTGGGAGCAAGAGAGGGGCAGAGAAAAAGAGGGAAAGAGAGAATCCCAAGCAGATTTTGCCCTGTCAACGCAGAGCCCGACGTGGGGCTCCAACTCAACAAAATGTGAGATCATGACCTGAGCTGAAATCAAGAGTCGGATGCTTAACTGACTGAGCCACCCAGGTGCCCCTGTTGATTCTTTTTTTTTTTTCTTAAAGTACCTCATGCTTAAGCACCTCAAGAGTTCTTATAAAACATGAATGTGTTTAATTAGAGTGGTGATCACATGGAATAAGGAGTGAAATTTTAGATTGTCAAATCATCACAAAATTCCGAAGTTTTCTCACTATAAGGCAGTATTCTGGATGTTAGAGGACGTATTTATTTTCTGTTGCTGTGTAACAAATACTACAAACGTAGCAGCTTAACCAAAACACATATATTATCTAATAGTTTTCGTGGGTCAAGAGTCTGGGCATGGTTTATCTGGGACCCCTGCTTAGGGTCTCACAAGTTGTAATCAAGGTGTCAGCCAAGGATGAGTTCTCATCAGAGCCTCGACCAGGGAAGGATCCACTTCCAAGCTCCTTCAGATTGTTGGTGGTAGAATTCATGTCCTTGCAGCTATAAGATTCATGACGGCTGCCACACCCTTATGTAATCTTGTCCACAAATGTACATCTTATCACCTTTGTGGCATTCCATTGATTAGAAGCAAGTCACGGGTCCTGCGCACACCTCGAGGGAGGGGACTTCCATAGGTCTGTGGTCTGCCCACCACAGTAGTTTCAGAGATTTGCTTCCTGTTGTCAGGAAGCTTATAATCAAGTTTAGAAAAGACATTCGGGGCGCCTGGGTGGCTCAGTCAGTGAAGTGTTACACTTCGGCCCAAGTCGTGATCTTGATGTTCATGAGTTCGAGCCCCATATCGGGCTTTGTGCTGTCAGCTCAGGGCCTGGAGCCTGCTTTGGATTCGGTCTCCCTATCTCTCTGCCCCTCCCCCACTCATGCTCTGTCCCTCTCAAAAATAAATAAATAAGCTTTAAAAAAAAAAAAAAGTAAGCAAGACATTCATAAAAATAACTATTTTGCATCACACTTTGAGGGGTTTATCATAGATCATTTTAACCAGAACAAAAAGGTATGTTCCTGAATGTTTAGTCCAGTGTTATCTGTTAATAAATGGTTGGAAACTAACAAAACATTCAACATTGGGATGTTTGGGAAATTATTATGATAAGAGCAATGTTCTGAAATAATGTGTAAACCAGTACTAATTTATAAAAAGCAGAAAAAATGTTTGCCATAATGTTAATACCATTTTGGGGGAGAAATGTGTATGGACATAAGAATGGGCTTTATTGACTTCCTGCATGTCTCTTTGTGGTGTTTGTTTTATAGTAATGTGAGTATTACCTTTGTAATTAAAAGTGAAATTTTAACTCTAATAAGGTTGCAAGACGATCCTATAATAAATAGATTTATAGTCAAAATACACATCACTTAGAATACACTCCCCCACATCTTTTTCCCCTCAGTGGTGCAAATAATTGAGCAGACTATTCCTATAGGTGAATGAATGAATGAACTAACTCTTCATACAACTGAAATCACTGTGAGTTATGACCAATGGACACTTTGGTTTGTAGTCATCTTACTTTTTTTCCATATACCTGTTAAGAATGTTAATGATTAATTTTTAGAGAGATACCTATAATAATTAGTAATATTTCTTTCATTTCCAATAATACCTTCAATGTGGAATGATATTTATAGGAAATAACCTCATCAAGTAACTATAAAATGATTGAGTCATATTAGATTTTACTCTTGGTATATAACAAACTGATCTTGACTTTGAGATCCTTCACAGACCCACCAATTAAGTAAAGGTTTGGTCAGATATGAAAAATAAACGTTATGTTCAGATACATATGTAGACCTCTTTCTAATTTAGATGCAGAGATACTCAAGGACTCTCTCCAGAACTTGTATCATTTAGGTTAGTTTAAATGACAGTGACCCTCAGAAGAATGTATAATGAATCACAATTTATATTTTCCCTCTACTGAAGATTATTTTAATTTGCTCTGATGTTGTTTTATTTAGATGTGGCAGACTTTCAGTTAATGTCATGGAGTGAGGTCTGTTAATGAATGAATAATGGTACTTTAAACACCCCTCCCCCCCCCCCCCCCACCAAATATCTAATAACGAGGTAAGAAAAAGATCTTCAGGTCTTCCACCTGTGAACAGGTGGAAAAATGCTGCTGCTTAGTTTTTTACCCCCCACAGTTCTGAAACAGCTCTGTTCTTCCTGGCCTTGTAGAGGATCCTGAGTTGCAGAACTTTGCTGAGAAACCTTGCCTTTGAGTGTGAGGTGACAATCAGGACCATAGATGGGGGAAGGATGGGGCTGGGGAGGAAGATACCAGGCCCCCGTGTAGCCCTGCCGTGGCAGTGCCCCCCCTGGCTGTCTCATGGCTTTTATCATGGGCCAGACAAAGCAGATGACACCACGCCTCACTTGCAGGTATCGACTGGGCTCCCAAGAGCGACCGCATCGTCACTTGCGGGGCGGACCGCAATGCCTATGTCTGGAGTCAGAAAGATGGTGTCTGGAAGCCAACCCTGGTGATCCTGAGAATTAATCGTGCAGCAACTTTTGTCAAGTGGTCCCCGCTAGAGAACAAATTTGCTGTGGGAAGTGGAGCACGACTCATTTCTGTTTGTTACTTTGAGTCTGAAAATGACTGGTGAGCAACAGCTGAGTATTTTTTATTTCTGTCTGTGGAATTACACCTTTGGACCACCTGTGTTCTTGGTGACTTCATGAGTCCCTGGGTGAAGGCTTACCTATAACTTCAGTGTTTCCTCATCTGGAGATTTTTTTTTTTCCTCTGAAAATCTCCATTTCCTCTGAAGATTTTTCCTTCTTGTGTGCACATTGGGTCAAATCTCACATCTTTCTCATATTGATAGAGACCTGTGGCCCTATGTTCTGAAATCATAACTAGTATGTACTGTAAGATGCTGCTCTCCTCATTCTGTGCTGTCCATACTGTTTTCTTACTCTGACAGGGAAATCATAAACTTGAGAGATTCCCATGACCTGAGGAATGATTTTTTTAGATACAAAATATCTATGATTCCTACAGATGACAGTGCTCTCCTTTTTTTTTTTTTTTTAATTTATTTGCTAACCGGAGTGCCTGGGTGGCTCAGTCGGTTAAGCATCCGACTTCAGCTCACGTCATGATCTCACAGCTCCTGGGTTCAAGCCCTGCGTTGGGCTCTGTGCTGACAGCTCGGAGCCTGGAGCCTGCTTCTGATTCTGTGTGTGTCTCTCTCTCTGCCCCTTCCCTGCTTGTGCTCTGTCTCTCTCTGTCTCAAAAATAAATGCTAAGAATTTTTTTTTTTAAATTTATTTGCTAACCAAATCTGTGTCTTCATATAATATTTTACTCATTTGAGCTGTTGAAGTAAAAATTGACCAGAATCTTGGAACTGTGATCACCTTGTTAAACTTTTTGTATAAATTACTTATAGCTGAGCCACTCAAAATACAGAGATTGATTTTATGGCTAAGTAACTTATTTTACCTATTCCTTCCCACTTACTTTAATAAGAAAACAACTCTGCTCTATCTGGCATGCACTCAGAAAGGGTGGTAAGTAGCCTTCAACATGGAATTGTCATTTAGTACGAATCTGGCAGTGTTTGTATTTGCACTAAAAATAGCAGAGTATACATTACTCTTTGTGTTAGCGTTACTGTTTGCTTTCTACTGAAACAGTGAAAGGAATGGATTATATTAATGTTTTGTAATTGAGTGAAATCTCAGAAATTTTGATTCTTTGAAAAGAAAGTCTGTAAATTTGCAACGATTCAGTTAGGAATTCAAGACTTGCATTTTTCTTTCAAGCACATGTAAAAATAAGTCTAACAAAACGTTGCCTGGCAAAAATCATTTAGAAGACTCACCGTAATGAATAGATAAGAAAAATTTTCCTTCCTAGGTAATCTTCAGTCTCAGAGATTGCTCACATTTTTATTCATTGAAAAATAGTTTCGAATATAGGTAAATTGGGCTGTACTGTAGTGCAAGGTATTGTCATTTGAACAAGCTATATGTTCAGAGGCGTTTCTTGGCTAAAGAACAACATTTTATTGGAATGATGTGAATATTTTAAAATAATCTCTAAAAGCCTTTAAAATAACTTCATTATAAGCAAGTCAAAATGTCTGTTTTTCAGAATGAAATTTTTTATATAAGTTCCTAAGACAGATTCTATGGAAACATAATTTGGCATTCAAAGATGGGCGTTTGGCTTGATATTCAGTCTCTTAACTCTTACCTTTTTTTTTTAAGTTTATTTACTTTGAGAGAAAGAGAACACGAGAGCAAGAGGCAGAAAGAGGAGAGAGAGAGCAGCTCAAGCAGGCTCTGCTCTGAAAGCACAGAGCCCAACATAGGGCTGGATCTTACAAACTGTGAGATCATGACCTGAAGCGAAATCAAGAGTCAGATGCTTTTAATTTTTTTTTTTTCATGTTTATTTTTAAAGAGTTGGATGCTTAACCAACTGAACCACACAGGCATCCCCAGTCTTTGAGCTCTTGAACAGCAGAACATGATTGGTTTTTAAGCACCAGTTTAGGGGGAGAAGTTGAATTAGCTAAGCCGGAATAATAACTGATCTCAGTTATAAATATATCTCAGACATAAATCTCAGACATAAATATCCCTGGAGTGGAGCTAGAACTTCTGAGAGGTTGTGATTTTCTTGGTTGTGATTCCTCTGTGAAAAAGAAAGAATTTGCAGCTTCAGAGGCTTAGAAAAGAAATGAAGTTATTTTACAACCCAGATTTAACCTGAAATGAAATAACAAGTCACTAAATATTTACATAAAAATGTAAGTAATTCAAACTGCAATTTTTATCTGAATGGTTAAGGTCACATATAATCTGAAATTCCACGGAGCCGTATCCAGAGTTAATCCATAAATATAATTACTAACGGGGATCCCATGATAGCCAGGAAGGCTCAGAAGGGGCTGCTGTGATGAGAATGTTGTAAAAGACAGAATCGAAAGGACCATTTACGGCTCTTCTCCCTCTCTCCTTTCTGGTCTCTGGCAGAAGGCCTGGTAGCCACCTGTGTTTCGCCTGACACGCACTTGTAGGTCCTTTGGGAGCTGTTGCTTGATGTGGATAAACTGAAATGGATTTTCTCCTTTTGTAGGTGGGTCAGCAAGCACATTAAAAAGCCGATTCGCTCCACAGTCCTCAGCTTGGATTGGCATCCTAACAATGTTTTGCTGGCAGCAGGATCGTGTGATTTCAAATGCAGGTGGGAACAAATGAGAATTGGTAGGCAGAATTGATCAGTTCATTGTTCATCTTTCACATATTTTTTTTAAGTTTATTTATTTTTGAGAGAGAGAGAGAGCCCAAGTGGGGTAGGAGCAGAGAGAGAGAGAGAGAGAGAATCCCAAGCAGGTTTTGCACTGTCATTGCAGAGCCCGATGCAGGGCTTGAACTTACGAACCATGAGATCATGACCTGAGCTGAAGTCAGAAACTTAACCAACTGAGCCATCCAGGCGTCCCCATCTTTCACATATTCTTAAGGTTTCTTTGCTTTGTAAAGTACTGTGCTAGGCACTACAAGGGATTCGGAGATGAGTGGAGCTTGTGATCTAGGAAAGCAAGCACCAGAGATGGCCGAGGTAGAGGGAAGTGGACTTGGAGGCGCGGGAGTGGGGAGATGTAAGAGTGGGGCCCGGAAGTTCACCTTAGGCAGAGCATCCGTGTTTGGAGCAGTGATCTAGTGGCCCTCGGACCACAGTATTGTTTCTTGTTTGATAACCCAGGCAGGGACTTGGCAGATTCCAGAGTGAGGCGAAAACGAACAAAACATAGCTGAACAGTGCACTGCTGAGCTATTACTGCACTGTTCCTTTTCAGTTAAAGCTTTTTTATTTGTTGTTCATGGGAGGCTAGAAGAAACACAGCCACTTTGCTAAGAGCTTTAAGGTCAAACGGTGTAATTTCTTTTTAAAGTTATTCTTTATCAAGAAGGCTTTCTTCCCTTAGAAGAAAAGCAAATAAATGTTACTTCATGTTGACTGGTTGGTTGGTTGGTTGGTTGGTTTTTAAAGATACGTGTGGGAATTTGGCTGTGGAATGGGGGGTACAGGGGTGTCAAGGCCCTCTGGAAAAAGATTGGTTCTTTAAAAAAAAAAATTGTTTCGGGGCGCCTGGGTGGCGCAGTCGGTTAAGCGTCCGACTTCAGCCAGGTCACGATCTCGCGGTCCGTGAGTTCGAGCCCCGCGTCGGGCTCTGGGCTGATGGCCCAGAGCCTGGAGCCTGCTTCCGATTCTCTGTCTCCCTCTCTCTCTGCTCCTCCCCCGTTCATGCTCTGTCTCTCTCTCTCTGTCTCAAAAATAAATAAACGTTAAAAAAAAAAAAAAAAAAAAATTGTTTCTACTTAAGAATCAGTGTAACAGCAAAGATGCATAGACATTCTTAAGGAGAATTCAGAAGTTTTGTTGTCTGTGATATTGTTATCCAGTCATTCTAGCTCCCGTAGAAGATGAAGCTGAATGATCCATACCACCTGGGTTATCAAGCTGTGTCTAAAAAATCTGACTGTAGGGGCGCCTGGGTGGTGCAGTCAGTTAAGCGTCCGACTTCAGCCAGGTCACGATCTCACGGTCCGTGAGTTCGAGCCCCGCATCAGGCTCTGGGCTGATGGCTCGGAGCCTGGAGCCTGTTTCCGATTCTGTGTCTCCCTCTCTCTCTGCCCCTCCCCCGTTCATGCTATGTCTCTCTCTGTCCCAAAAATAAATAAAAAACGTTGAAAAAAAAATTAAAAAAAAAAAAATCTGACTGTGAAAATAGGTTACCAATTCTTTTGTTAATATTACTTTCTGGAAATAAACTTTGCTTGGACTTGTAGTCCTGTGGGTAAGAGTCTGTTCAGGTCGCACTCTCGAGTTGGCGTCTGAGAACCACCAGCTATGTCTTGGTCTCCGGTGGCTAAAGCAGTGGCCATTGCGATGCTGACTTACAGCCCAGTGATTCTCATGATTCTCATTCTCAGTCCCATAAAAATGGAGAACAAACTGATGGCTGCCAGAGGGAAGGGGGGTGGGAGGATGGGCTCAATGGGTGACGGGGAGAGGGAGATACAGGCTTCCAGTTACAAAGTGAGTCACGGGAATGACTGGGAATATAGTCACTGATGCCGCAAGAGCGGTGTATGGTGACAGATGCCAGCTGCACCAGCAGTGAACGGGGCATAAAGCGTAGCGAAGCTGAATCACTGTGATATACGCCTGAAACTACAGTAAAATTGTGTGTCAGCTCTACTCAATAAAAAAAAATAAAGCCCAGTGATTCTGAGGTCACGTCCTGTAATCTCACTGCGCCTTTTGCCTCCCTAGTGCTCTGCCTCTTCCAGAGCTGCTGCTGTCATTGTCATTTGGGAGGAAATATCCCAGATCATTTTAGGGAGTCTCTAGGTCCAGAAGTTCTTGAAGAGAGGCTCTATGAAGTAGAAATAGCATTGGGGGCGGGGGGGGGTGGTTCCCAGCCTCTCTTTATTCCTCCTCACACACAACTTCGTGGAATTCGAGAGAGAGGCTGCTGACAGCAGGCTGGAAAGCACCCTCTTCAACCCAGACCATACCTGCCACAGAGACGCGACAGGGAGCCCAGGGCCGCGTGAAGCCCGCCCTCCTGATAGCACGAGGGGGAGCCTGTCCGCTCTCTCACTGGTCTACCTTGGCTTCCTCCTTGGGTGTCCCTTTCTTTAAATGGGTTCATACCACTGCTTTATTGCAGCGTAGCAAATAGTTTCCTCTCCTGCCGTTGGGCTGTGTGGGCTTCCTGGCCTACTGTGTGGAGACAGGAAGGAATGCTGTGCTCAGCGGGGTCTGCCATGTGTGAGGGGGCGGCGTGACAGCAGGACCCTCCTCCAGAATTCCCCACTCCTGGGAGGGAAGGGCCTTTGTGTTCATTACTTCTAGAACTGCACCCCTACGCCTGCGACCATTCTTAAGAGATTTGTGTGTGTGACTTTGTCATGTTTTGCTCTTCAAGGATTAATCTCTTTGCATCCTAAGACCCCTTACGGCAGCTGCCTGTGGCCTGTTTCTTTATACACATATTTTCACCTGCTTTGTCCTTCTTTCCTGCCCCTTAAACTACAGAGTGTTTTCTGCCTACATTAAAGAAGTGGATGAAAAGCCGGCCAGTACGCCATGGGGCAGCAAGATGCCTTTTGGTCAGCTGATGTCAGAGTTTGGTGGCAGTGGCACTGGTGGCTGGGTGCATGGGGTCAGCTTCTCTGCCAGTGGGAGCCGCCTGGCCTGGGTCAGCCATGACAGCACCGTATCCGTTGCCGATGCCTCAAAAAGCGTACAGTGAGTATTTGCCTTTTGTTTGGAGTTAGGGAGTGGGGTTGGGATCTCTCCGCAGCTTGGCCAAGGCTGTTCTTCCCTGGGTGCCGGTTCAGGATGTGAGCATAAAACTCTGACCCAGAACCGCAGGGCCGCCTTTTAAGTCCCAGACACACGTTTAGATTGTCCTTTTGGGGAAATTTGAAAGAGTTAGGTCTCACTTGCAGAAACAGTTCTTAATGGAGGTAGTGTTGGTGATTCCTCTGAAGGACCCTCCTGGCCTGCTGCTTCTGCTGCTGCTGCTGCTGCTGCTAAAAGTTCCTTCACGTGGTTAGTTTAGTCTGTTACTGTGGATTCCTTACGACAGGTAAATGTCATCCCCTGGCCTTAAGTAGGAGATAAGTTCTTACTCTGTAGTCAAGGAACAGTGACTCCATTCATTTGGGACTCCATCCAGTAATACTTAAAACCCCGATGCCAGTTCGTCTGGAGTATGCTGGAAGAACTCGAATTACAGTGACTCATTTGTGAGTGAGACACCTGCCCAGCCTTGGGGAGGGCACCAGGCACCTTGTCAGACGTCGGAATTTTTATCTGCTCATCGTGTTGGAAGGACAGAGATGATTGGAATTCCTTCCCCTTATGAATCTTTGTCTTTCCTGGTGAATCCTTTTTTATTGGCAGCTAAAGGTTACCCACCTTTAAAGATTTCCTAACTTATTGCTGTGTGCTGAGAACTGCTCACATCAGGTGACTCTGCCTCCCTCTGCTGCATGGTGACAACAAAGTGACATTTCAGAGAGAATATTTTTTTCCTAAGTGGATTGAATTGTGGGTTTTGGCAGAGGGGGGAGTTGTTTTATTTTAAGAGAGAGAGTGGGGGAGGAGCAGAGAGTGAGAGAGAGAAAGAATCCCAAGCAGGCACTGTGGTTGTCAATGCAGAGCCCAGTTCAGGGCTTGAATTCACAAACGATGAAATCATGACCTGAGCCAAAATCAAAAGTTGGATGCTTAACTGACTGAGCCACCCAAGCGCCTCTTACTTATTTTGAAAACACCACCTTAAGTGTTGTGGTCTCCCAGGTTTCTATACACATTTAGGCACTTGATGTATCTTTTCATTTTTAACACAAATGGGGTTATGCTATACATTTTGTACAGTAATTTGCTTTTTATTGTTCAGTAATGTTTTGATGTCATAGTTATTTGATTTGTGTACAGTTTGTTGTAATGTGTAATAAGCTTTCAGCACGTGCTTATTACAAGCCCCTGTCTGCCCTCCTATTGATTTATGATTTGGCTTTTCCAGTCCTGCAAGTCAGATGACATTCTCCACCCTTCCCCTTCTCGAACATAAATGTTTTATGTAGTAACAGCCAGTGTTTT
The DNA here is from genome assembly GCF_028018385.1 of Neofelis nebulosa. Taxonomy (NCBI): domain Eukaryota; kingdom Metazoa; phylum Chordata; class Mammalia; order Carnivora; family Felidae; genus Neofelis; species Neofelis nebulosa. The sequence goes on from NC_080799.1 coordinate 6,365,327, forward strand.
ATATAGTAAGGTGCCCCAGTAAGGCCTTAAGATGAGATATTAGGACTTTAATCCGATGCCAGTGGTATTGGCAGGGGGGGAGGGGGTCTCCTTAGACATAGTTTTCTAAATGCATCCTCTTTTACATGAAGCTCTGAGATCGTAATTCATCAACCAACGTGTGTGCCTGCCATCTCTACGTGACCTGTTGGCCAGGTGCTGGAGCAGATAACTACTATCTCTACGTGTACACACGTGTGCCCCAGCCCAGTTGTGTGTGAGATCCTGGCTGGCTAAGGCAGTGTCGTATTCATCGGTGGCTCCAGCTCCTCCCCCAGTGCCTGGCAGAAAAAAGAGAATAGACTCTTCAGATGTTTGTGCCCACTCTCTGGGAGCCCAGGGTGAGCACGGGCGAGGAGAGGATGGCAGCACAAGGCGTTCAGTCATGAGTGACAGTGACAGGAAGAGCGTTGGGTGGCCAGAAAGGAGAAGCCACTTTAGGGTGAAGAGGTCCAGGAAAGCTTCATGGAGGTGATCTAATTAGAGCTGAGCTTCAGAAACCATGTGGACTTCAGATAAGCATGTGGGTAAAGGGTGTGGGAGCAAAAGCAAAAGACGGGAAAGAATAAGGGTCACTGGGGACCGTGTCATAGACCAGTCTGTCATGAGTGGGGAGGCCCCAGAAGCAGGTGGGGCCCAGGCCAGAGAGGCCAAAGACCTCTGTTTCTGCAGGTTACCCCAGGGCTGTGTCGGGCTTGAGATTCTTGATTCCTGAAAGTGTAGGTCATGGGGCTCCTTTTAAGCATAAGAGCTTGTTTATACTGTCCAAGCGCCTGTGAAAATGGGTCCTTAGTCATCTTCTGTGTCTATAAAGAAGCTGTGTGGTCTGTTCCATCTCAGTTTAACAATTATTCTTGTATTCAGGGTCTCAACTCTGAAAACGGAGTTCCTGCCCCTGCTGAGTGTGTCATTTGTCTCGGAGAACAGCGTTGTAGCTGCCGTGAGTATTTCTCTTTATTTCCCCTCGCAGTACACTGTATTTAATTCTCCCGGACGGGAACAGCGCGTGCTCTGTGACTTGCTGTGCTCTCACAGGCCAGCACAGCCTTTTAGGACAGCTGGCCTGTGAGACTGGGTGGTGTGGTGTGTGGTGTGCGTGTTTGTGTGTGTTTAAGTGCGGTGGTGACTGTTCTCCTGAGGGGCTGGTAGGTAGGCCTGACCGATGTCTTGTTTCAGGGCCATGACTGCTGCCCGATGCTCTTTAACTACGATGACCGTGGCTGCTTGACCTTCGTCTCCAAACTAGACATTCCAAAACAGAGCATCCAGCGCAACATGTCCGCCATGGAGCGCTTCCGCAACATGGACAAGAGGGCCACGACTGAGGACCGCAACACGGCTTTGGAGACGCTGCACCAGAATAGCATCACGTAGGTGCCACTCAGCCACCTGCAGCCAGGGCCCCAGCCACCTGTAGAGAAGCGTTTAGGTGACCAAGGTGCCTTTCTGCCTCCTTGTTTCCTGGCTGGATCCCTGTGCCAGTCGTGTGCTGTGTGTCCAGACATTGCTTTGGGAACAAGAGCAGGGACAAGTCTCTAGCCTCCCGACCGCAGACTCTTATTTTCAGCTTGTGACAGAGTCGTTCTGTCCTTTGAAGTGCAGATGGCACGAGACAGCCTCCCCCACCTCGAGCTGCACTGGTCCTGTTGCCGCCACCGCTGTGTGAGCGGCCTCCTCCCAGGGCTGGCATTCTTAGACCGTGGCTGAGAACGAGAGGAGACCTTCCTGAACGTCCTGCTCCTCTCAGTGAGCACAGGACAGGAACACTGGTTATACCTGTCATTTCAGCCATGGGTTTCTAGTCACGCACACCAGTAAGAAGATCATTTAATGAAAGAAACAGAATTATTTGATACCATATGGTAAAACCAAGGAGTTTCTTGACTTAAGTTTTCATCAGGCGTATGTGAACTGTGTTTTATCCAAAAGGTTTGATTTTTTGTTTTGTTTTGTTTTAACTCTAGAGGAGAAGTGTAGTTTGCCCTTGATATTTTAAATGACTGTGGTCAGAGTTAGGTACCACAGAACTTTCTCTTTTTGATTAGACCTTTTGTTTTGAGAGATTTTCATTGTGGTGATGATGGTGGGAAGAAGAACGGAAAGGTCTAGACTTTCTCTTTGAGAGAATTATTAAATGCACCTTGTGCTTGTGATCATGTTCAGTGGAAAGGGCTGCTGGACTTAAAATAGGCTGAAAATATCTGCACTGTCTTGAAAAATAATAACTTGAGGGGCGCCTGGGTGGCTCAGTTGGTTAAGTGTTTGACCGGCTCAGGTCATGATCTCACGGTTTGTGAGTCTGAGTCCCACATCAGGCTCTGTGCTGACAGCTCAGCGCCTGGAACCTGCTTCGGATTCTGTGTCTCCCTCTCTCTCCGCCCCAACCCCACTTGCACTGTCTCTCAAAAATGAATAAACATTAAGAAAAAAAAGTAAAAAAAAAATTAATAACTTGGAGGCCTAACAGAACTTTTCTCCACACTTCAGGTTCTTTGTCTTGAATGAGTTTCAAAACTATGTCTTGTGAATTTCTCTGAAGCTTCTCTGCAGACTATGTATCAGGAAGGAAACAACTCATTGCATCTTTTGAGACTTTCAAGTAAAAAGACCCTTGGAGATTGGCAACGTTCCTTTTATTTGCGGATATTAAATCCTCTTTGCCCTTAAGCAAAGGATCGGCAGACTTTTTCTGTAAGGGACCAGAGGGTAGATATTTTAGGTTCTGAGAAGGTATAGAGGCTCTGTCAGCTATGCACATCTGTTGTGGCACACAGGCAGCCATTGGCAGTATGTATCTAAATGAGCGTGGATGTGTTTCAGTACAACTTTTATGGACACAGAAGTTTGAATTTCCGCATAATTTTCACATCATGAAGTAATAGTCTTCATTTTTTTGTCACCATTTAAATCGTAAGCTATTCTTAGCTTACAGGCTGTACAGAAACAGGCCGTGTGCACCGTTTTGCCATCTCCTTCCCCAGACAGAATGTTCTAGACGTTTCAGAGAAAAAAGAAAAATATTGCCTGAGCTGTGGAATTGATTTTCTTGAAAGTTTTTCAGATAATTAGGCCAAGACAAGTTGCTGCATTAATCTCTTCCTCTACTTTGCTTGCTTGGAATCCTGCGGCGTGTCTGAGTGTTGTTCATGTTTGCAGTGATTAGTTTCAAATGCAGGGAGAGCAGGGAGAGCTCTTGGCTTACAGGCCCTGGTTGTCTTGGAGGGTGATTTGGGAGTTTCTGTTTGGAGCCAGTTGGATTTCAGTCATGCTTTATCCTGCCTCTAGTTTGTTTTTGTTTTGTTTTGTTTTTAATTGTTTCCATCTCCGTCATTGCTGTGGTCTTGCCCACACTCTGTTCCCTGGCAGTTTGCATGCTGTGTGCCTGGCTCGTCCTGCTTCTCTACGTCACTGTAATTAATACAGCTTCTTACCTTTTCTCTCTTTTCAGTCTTGACTTTTCTGGATGTCTGGTAACAAGGTGCACTTGAATGTTTTCTGAGGCAGATTGCCGCAGCCTAATCTTGATGGACAACTTAATATTTTGCGGTTGGGAATTCCATTTCCTTAAAATGCCCTTACACTGTTAGGAAGGTTGGGACTCACTCCCACCACATATCTTGCAGTCTCTCTTGTTTTTCCTTCTTTTCAGTCAAGTGTCTATTTATGAAGTGGACAAACAAGATTGTCGCAAATTTTGCACTACTGGCATCGATGGAGCCATGACAATTTGGGATTTCAAGGTATTTTCTGCTTTTCAAAAGAAATCTTGTTTGTGTGAAATTCTTCCTGTGACCAGAATGTTTCTCATTTCTTGGAACAAAATGTCAAATCCAGTGCACATCAGAAATGTAGAACAGGAGACTGTAGTCGTCTTTAAAACCAAAGTCAGGGCACCTGGCTGGCCCAGTCAGTGGAGCGTGTGACTCTTGGTCTTGGGGTTGTGAGTTTGACCCCTACATCGGGTGTAGAGGTTACTTTAAAAAAAAAAAAAAAAAAAAAAAAAACCTGAAGACTTGAAAGCCATTGGAAGAAAACCAGACTTTCTCAGTGACTTGGGGTACATTCTTCTAGATGTCCATTTATCCGTGGAGGAAAAAATTCAGTGCTGTTTTTGTAGCTGGCCCTGTGTTGGGCACCAGTGTCTTTATAGATACATTTTTGTGGTTTACACCCATTAATCTAGTAAACGTTTGCTAAGTGTCTGCCGGGTGCCAGGCCTCATACTAGGCACTGAGGACACCGAGGTGAGAGGGGTTCGTGTGGCAGAGGGGGTGGGGGTTAGGTGGATCTGCAGAAGAGCAGCCAGTGCCCGTGTTTCTACACCAAGGAATTCGGGGGGCACATAAACTGCCAGTGCTGCAGGGAAGGGATGGGCTGAGCTGTGTCTCCAGGTGCAGTGGGATTTCAGGGCACGCGGGGGCGCGGGGCAAGTAGGAGCCGCAGGTGCAGACCAGCCGAGCTCAGAGCACGTTCTGGTTGGAGGCACCACCAGTGGTTTGCAGTGATGTGGGTCCTTCAGAAGCACCAGATGGAACTAGAAGGGCCTGTGGTGTGGTCAGAGAGAGGGAGCTGGGCTTTGTCTGCAGACACCCAGGAGCCGGTCCAGAGCCAGACAGCAAAGCACCAGAGAGTAAGGCGTGGGCAGCCTGGGCAGAGGCTGGGGAGTCCCGTGATCCAGTGAGGAGGTGATCTCCAGCTGTGGCAGGGGCTGTGACCCAGAACTTCTGCATTGGAGGGAGATTTCAGAGGCCAAATGGAAGGGCATCGTGACACTGAGGAACAAGCAGGGGGACCCTCACACTCTGCCTTGGCGATTGGGCAGATGGTGGACGAGATGAGGAACCAGAGAGGAGGAGCAGGAGTAGGAGAGGCTGGCCCCTGTGTGCAGCCCTGTAAATTTAATCTCAGTGGTTAACCTCCAAAACAGGTTAAGGTTCACAGAATTTTGCTACTGCCTGTGCATTTCCACCATGTTCGGTGTCCCCCCCTCCCGCCCCCACTCCTTGGGTGAAATACATAATATGGAATAGCCTCCAGAATATTGGGGAGAAACAAAGTGTCTTACTCAAAGTCTCTCCCCACCCTCCCACCTTTTTGTCTTCCGGCACTTTCCATCCTGGGCATCATGGCTGTGAAATTAGCTCCCTGGGCGGTTACACTCTACACTTTATTCTTTGACCCCTCTAAGCTAGGAGGTCCCAGGGTAGTTTCCCCTTGGTCCGTCTGCCTTTGAGCACCTGCTATGTGTTGTGCACCTGGCTGGCCGCTACATGGCCTATGTCGTAGGAGGAGGCAAAGAACATGCACATATTGGCCTTCATCACTATGGGCCAATGGCACAGGGAGGAAACATGCAGGTGGGAGCACTTCCAGATCCTGTGGCTTGGAGCCATGGGAACAGGGGAGCACATGGCTGGAAAGGGCCGGTGGGGGGCCCAGTACTGGAGAGTCTCTGCAGGACCCAGTGCTGGGAGAGCATGTCTCACAGGTGGGCGGGGCCAGATTTGGGGGGCACAGGGCAGGGGGGTGTTGCAGGTAGGTCAGGGAGGAGAGGGTGGTCAGGGGGAAGACTCCAGGACGGACAGTCGTCAGTAACCTTTGATGTTCTTCCTGCCATTTTCAAGACCTTGGAGTCTTCTATCCAGGGCCTCCGGATAATGTGAAGCTGAGTGAGCCTCCCAGATCCAGCATGACAAACTGACAAAAGTGACAAAGTGTGCTGACACGGCCCCGCCGTTTGCATGGTGGTGAGGAGAGCCAGCCGCAAGGAAACACTGAAGACACGTATCGCGCAAATATTGTTTGTGTGTTTTTGTTTGAATATAATTGGTGAAAGTGTTGGTTTTTTTAAAAAAAGCAGCAATGATTTGGGTTTTTTGTTTTTTGTTTTTTGCTATTTCATTCCATTCTTGACCAAAGCTTCTCTTGAAGTAGTTTATTATGGAAAATTGTCACACTAACTTAAAGGAAAGGGTGGGGAGATATGTAAATTGCTAAACAGTTAAATAAAAATACTGAATGTGTTTTTGGTTTTGTTTTGTTATAACTACTTTTAGTAGAAAACTATGGACAAATTCTTCATTAAACTATTTAATTTTCAGGGTAAAATCTTTATAACCAGGTTTTTTTTTTTTAATTTTTTTTAATGTTTATTTATTTTTGAGAGAGACAGAGATAGAATGTGAGTGGGTTGGGGCAGAGAGAGAGGGAGGCACAGAATCTGAAGCAGGCTCCAGGCTCCGAGCTGTCAGCACAGAGCCTGACTCAGGGCTTGAACTCACAAACCGTGAGATTATGACCTGAGCCAAAGTCGGATGCCCCTGAGCCACCCAGGCGCCCCTTAGGGTAAAATCTTAAATTCTAAGTTGCTTTATTTTAATTCTATTAGAGCACAAGCCAGGCAGAGAGAGAGGGAGGAGGAGGGAGGGAGGGAGAACCTTAAGCAGGCTCACACTCAGTGCAGAGCCCGACGCAGGGCTTGACCCAATGACACTAGGGGATCATGACCCAAGTGGAAGTCAAGAGTCAGATGCTCAACCGACTGAGTCACCCAGGTGCCCCTAACAAAAGGTTTTATAAGGTTTTAAAAATTAGCTAATTGTACAGAAAAGGGCTGATGCTCTTTAACCTTGGGGTTATCCTTTACATTGGGTAGTTTTTCCTTTGTCTTAGGGTTGCAGAATTACCCACAGGGAGCAGTTTTTAGCAATGTCCAGGGAGGCCCAATCAGTTAAGCGTCCAACACCTGATTTCGGCTTAGGTCATGATCTCACAGTTTTTTGAGATCGAGCCCCATGTCAGGCTCTGCGCTGACAGCGTGGAGCCTACTTGGGATTCTCTCTCCCTCTCTGTGCCATGCATGCGTGCGCACACACAAGCTCCCTCTCTCTCAAAATAAAAAGGCCTCCTGGGTGGTTCAGTCAGTTAAGTGTCCAGCTCCAGTCATGATCTCATGGTTTGTGAGATCGATCCCCGCATTGAACTGTGCACGGACAGTAAGGAGCCTGCTTGGAATTCTTTTTCCTCTTCCCCGCACATGCACATACTCTCTCTCAAATAAATTAAAAAAAAAAAAAAAAAAAAGAATGTTTAGCTTTGTGGCTTTTACTGCCAGGAGTGGAGTCTTGCAGTCTTCCATGAGTCAGATATTTTGACTATGATCTGCTGACTTTTAGGTTAAGGGTCAACCTAAAACCAAAATGGCGTTACTTTGGTCACCTTGCCTCCCAAGCCTTCCCTCTTGCCTCCCAGTGACTTGAAGACAGCTCTAGTTTTAGGACACTGGTAACCATGCTTCTCAGAGGACATCATGATACCCTCTTGAGTAATTTTGCCCTTCGGCGACTCCTGGGAACGATACTCCCCTCTAGGAGGGGATCTCTGCGGCGGAGGTATTTGCTGTGGCCTCCTCTCTGGACCGCTGGTGGCAGGAACCGCTTGTATAAATGTGTTTGCACCAGTGCACAGGCTGTTGTCCCAGAGGAGAGACAGAAGTAGCCCCTAAACAGAAATTAGCTAAAAAGTCTTTTAGTTTAATTAAATCACATGGTTTGGCCAACAGGCCCAGAGGTTTTTAGAGAAATAGCGTATTCCACGAGAGAAACAACAGCAACGGAGAAACATTTCTAACTTTGCCTCCAGTAATTTAGCCAGAGTGGGGTTTTTTTTGTTTGTTTGTTTATAACTTGGGCCATGTCTCCCCCGGGGAGGAAGGCCCATCCCAGTGAGGACAGCCAGAAACCCACAGCCCTGCAGTGCTGGGGGCTATATACTATGCACCCCTCTTCCTCTCACTAGCTCCGAGACTCAGGCCATGCCTGGGACCACAATTATTACCCATCTGGAGAGCCTCTGGGTGACTGCCAAAGCCCTTTGATTCAAGCCTTTGGGCTCTGATGGCAGGTTATAGTTCTGCCAAGTTGTGTGACCCTGAGCAATACAGTTAACCTCTCTGAGCCTCAGTCTCCTCACCTGTAAAATGGCAGTAAAAACAGGAATTGGTAATTCCTGTTAGTAAAGCTGAGGTTTGCTTTTAGGCTTTGCACTGACGCCATAATAGCCCCACAGACCCTTATTAACAGTGGGGTAGAATGGGAACCACATATGAAGGCTCTTGCTACCTGAAGAAAAATTTAAGTTATTTGCAGAGTATTCTGAGAAAAACCGAAGTCTGCCTCAGAACCCAGGTTAATTGCTTAGGCATGACTCTTCAGTTTGGCCCCGCAGCCATGTGTGCCCCACTCTGGAGGCAATGTGTGAAGGGCCAGGGTTTCCCCAGGTGCCTGCAATGTGGCTGAGGCACGAGCGACCCCACGTGGACTCAAGTCCCGTGTAGATCAGTATATAAATTATGAGGTTAGGTTGCTTGTTTATGCATGTATAATTAGAAACCGGGTGCAGTAGGTGGAATAATGCCCCCCCCCAACCAAGATGTCCATGTCCTAATCCCTGGAACTTGTGAACTTTGCAGATATAATTAAGAGCTCAAGTCAGGAAGAGGATCCTGGATTATCCAGCTGGGCCCAGTATCCCAGGGATCCTTATGAGAGGGAGGCAGGCAGGTGAGTCAGAGATGTGGCCACAGGTTAGAGAGCCGCTGGGCCACGGAGCCAAGGAACGCCTGCAGCCTCTGGAAGCTGGCAAAGACCAGGAAACCAGGTCTCCCCTGGAGCCTCTGGAAGGAACGCCACGCTGCCTGCTGAGACGGGAGACTCTGACCTCCAGAAACGTAAGAGAACATGTTTGCGTTGTCTTCAGCCGCCCTATTTGTGGCAGGTTGCTCCTGCAGTGACAGGAAACTAATAGACGAGGTCAGTTCAGAAAAAGGAAGGAAGTATGGTCTAGAGCAGTGTTTCAAATTGAGGGTCAGAGCCCATCAATGGCTGTAAAAATCAATTTAGTAGGTCACGACTGGCATTTGAAAAATTGAACCCAGAGAAAATATTTTGCGTGTGTCACGATACCTAGGTTTCAGATATACGTGGGGACGTGTACTAGGTCACAGTATATGTATCGCTGTGGGTCGTGATCAGAAAAAATTCGAGGGGCACCTGGGTGGCTCAGTCGGTTAAGTTTCCGACTCTTAATTTCGGGTTCAGGGCATGATCTCACGGTTCGTGTGTTTGAGCCCCACGTCGGGCTCTGTGCTGACTGTGTGGAACCTGCTAGGGATTGTCTCTCTCCCCCTCTCTCTGTCCTTCCCCCACTTGCACATGTTCTCTCTCTCTCTCAAAAAATAAACTAAAAAAAAAAGTTTGAAAGGCACCACTATAATGTCCGTCCCCTCAGGGTCCCAGGAAGGGTGCTGTAGCCACACCTTTGCTGCACTACGGTGAGAGTCCTGGACCAGGCACCAGCACAAGCAGTCAATAGGCATTAACTACTCATAGCAACCCTGTAGGGTTGGAACTGGTATAGCCACATTGTATTTATTTATTTTTAATGTTTACTTGTTTATTTTGAGAGAGTGTGAGTGGGGGGAGGAGCAGAGAGAATCCCAAGAATCTCTGCTCAAAGCATGGAGTCCAACGTGGGGCTCAGTGTCACAGCCGTGGGATCGTGACGTGAGCCAAAATCGAGAGTTGGACGCTTAACCCACTGAGCCACCCAGGTGCCCCTATGGAACATTGAAAGGTGACAAAGCCAGGCCAGAGAGGGTTGTGACGGCCCACATCGGAACACCGGCAAGCTGGCCAGAGCCCTGGTGGTAACCACTAAGCACGCCCCCCTGCTGGGCTTGGGCCGGGAGTGCAGATGCCTAGTGACCAAGCTCAGGGGCGGGGTCAGGTCACTGAAAGTGACGGGAGGGGACCTTTCCGACTTGTACCTTGTGGGGTTTTGTTGGAGTTTCCAGCTGAACTGATACAAAACCACGTGACTTGGCAGGGGGTGTTCAACAGGTGCTGCCCCCATCGGGGTCCTGGCACGTGGAATGCTAAGCGTGTTCTGGGCCTCTGCGTGGTGGACATCTGTCCTCCTAGGCTGAGAAAGAAGACACAAGGGTTTCTCCGGTTCCTCCTCATGGGGATCGGGTGGCAGTCCTTTGATCTCAGGGACAGAGACCTGTGGTCCCCAATTGGGGGTGGGCACATGCTAAGATTAGGAGCTCAGACTGGGTGCTTCTGGGACAGGTCTTCCTCCCTGGTCTCCCCGCTGCCTGGGCCAGCCCACCACTTCCGGAGTCCAGACGCCTGGAGCTTGGCTGCCCTCTTGTGACCAGGAGGCAGTAAGGAGGTGGAACAGAAAGCCGGAAAGAACCTCGATGACCTGGGGATGACTGCCTTCCTCCAAGCTGCATTTCTTGGAAACCTGAGAAGGAGTGCAGCGTCTTCACCCCAGGGTCCCGGGGGACGGGGCACGCAGTTTCCAGCAAGAAAAAAGCTCTGTGAGGTGTTCCTAGAACTCCGAGTGAAGCCTTCCGCCCCAGGTCCCCCTCGCTCAGGAGAACCTCACTTAAGGCTTGAACAATTTTGATCCCAGAAGGGAGCGGTTTCACATAACTGCTTCCATGGCTTCCCAGTGTGTGGTGTGGTCGGGTCTTCCCACAGTGGCTGCAGGCCTGTGAGGGGGTTGCAGCACTTATCACGATGTCAGCCTCTTCACAGATTCAGAGACTGAGGCACAGCAAGAAGCAGCATTTACCTGAAACTCCATTTTCTAATGCCACTTGTTGGCGTTAACAAGTTAACTTGTTGCAATCATTAACTCCTGCAATTTTGAGACAGCGAATGCACGCGGGAGGGGCAGAGAGGGAGAGAATCCCAAGCAGGCTCCTCACCGTCAGCGCAGAGCCCGAACTCCTGAGCCGTGAGATCACACCCTGAACAAATCCCCGAGCTGGACGTTTAAACGACTGTGCCACCCAGGCGCCCCGGTTTCTGCTCCCACTAAGTTGACAAGCTCAGTTTACACAGGAGGAGAGAGTCCTCAGGTGTTCACATTTGTCAGGATGCTTTCAGCAACCGGTAACAAAGTCTCGATGGAAACCAGCTTAAATAGTAAAATTGATTCCTTGGCTCACCTGTCCGAAACCTCTGGAAGCAGGTTGGGCTCAAGCTGACCAGTCAGAGGCTGACCATCTCTCTGGGATTTTCTCCACCTGAGCTCTACCTATGTCGTCATCTTCCCTTGCGGCTGCTCCACTTTCAGGTTCAGGCTCACGCGGCTCACCCGGAAGGGCCTTCCTTTCCCTCCTCCATACTCCAAAGCTGCGGGCCTTGCTTTGCCCCTGACAGTCTTAGGTCATGAGCTCAGGACAGGGGACAGCCGGAGCCCGACCGGGTTAGAGCACTCAGGCGGGTGACGGAGATGGGGGTCAGCCCCACCTGGGGTCGTTCCCTGGGCATCTAGAAGCCAGGGATGGAACAGATGTTGCCTCGGTGCTCTTAAGCTGCTCTTGTCCCCACAAGAAGGGGGTGCCGCTACAGACCATCTGAAACTTTTTATCTGTGCAGACCGAAGCCATCTCTGGGATTGGCCACAGCCAGACGGGAGGGCTGGTAACAGCCCCTCGGTGTCTCCTCAGAGCCGGGGGCTGCGGGTCCTACAAACCTCTGGAGTTTGCTGAGCTCCACGCGCTCACGGCAGGAAGTGCTCCGTGTTTGGATCCATGGAGTCCTCCCAACGGCCCGGCAGAGGGCAGAGTTCGGTGTACAGGAGCTGGGAGTCCAGTGGAGAGCGGACACCCCTGATGGGGAGAGGGCTGTGGACACAGTGGCCTAAGAGACACGTCCTGCAGGACAAACCGGAGTTGGCCAGGTGGGGACAGGGCGGGAAAAACGTTCTAGGCGGAAAGAACGGCATGCGTTAAAGCCCCCAGACCTCCGGGGACCCGGAAGACCCCGCACCCCATCTGCCGCCCGCCGCCTGCCTGGCACTGGGAGAGAGGGCCCCGAGGGAGGGGCCTGACCGACTGCGAGGGCGCAACAAGGTTTTCACCGGGGTCTCCCGCATCTGCGCAGCCACCGGGCCACATCTGCACCGATGAGGCAGAGGCTAGGGATGGAAAAACCCCTGGGGACCCCTTGGCCCCAAACCCAAATTCAGGTGGCTGCGAGGCCACCAGGTAACTTAGGGGCGAGAGGAGGGCTGCAGCGGACTCCAAGGGCAAGAACTCCGCTGAGGGACCCAGCTGGGCCAGCCACAGTCTCTGCGAGAGGCCGACCCGCACCCCCGCCCGGGGGCGCATTTTGCCGAGAGCGCGGGGAGGGCCTCGCTTCCGACTACACCCGCTTCCGGGCTTGCACTTTTTGCGCCCTGTGGGCATCGGCTCACAGAGGAAGGATGGAGAGGACGCTCTCGCGGCGGTGGGGACGTGCGCTCCCCGCCCAGCTCCCGGCTTCCCGCCCTGCTGCTGCTCGGGCTGTGCGCCTCTCTCCGAGCCTCAGTTTCCCCACGCATAAAGTAGTGAGGGGCGGTCGCGGACGATTTCAGGGCGCCCCGGCTCGGTGCGGCCCCCACCCCGGATGGGTGGGCGGGGCCTGGGATCTCTCGGCCGCCACCCTGGTCGCCGCCCCCGTCCCCGCGGGGCTGAGGCCGGGAGGCCCCGCCCCCCGCCCACGAGGAAGTGGCTGCGGCGCGGCGCGGGGCCCAGAGCCGGTTCGGCGCGTCGACTGCCCAGAGTCCGCGGCCGGGGCGCCCCGAGGTGAGCGGGCTGGGGGCCGTCGGGAGGGGAGAGGGCGCTCGGAGGAGAGGGGACGGGGAGTTGCACGCGGGTGGGGAGGGTTACGGGGCGACCGCAGGTGTGGGGGCGCGGGGAGGGGGCCTCTCCAGGTGTGTGGGGTCGCCTGGAGATGAGGGGACCAGCGGATGGTGTTCTCCTCCGGGTGAGGGAAATGCAGGGCTCCCTGCCCCTGGCGCCCTCGGGGCGGCCCCGGCCCCCCGTTCCTCCTGCTCCCCCTTCCCCCTGCCCCGGCCGCCCCTCCCTGACTCTGCCCCGAGGTCGGTGTCCCCCGTTATTTCGGGCCGCGAGGGCCCCACGCCCAGTCACTTCCCCTCCATCCTCCAGCCTTCCGGGTTGCTCCGGCCGGGAAATGAGCTGGCGCCCCCGCCCACCTTGTCCCTCCCTCCCTCCCCGCCCTCCCCCCCCCGGGCCACCTCCCCGGCCCCCAGCCCGCCCCCGGCCCCTGGGGCCGGGTCCGCGATCCGTACGGGGAGGGGGTCCCGAATGCGGGACCGAGCGGCCCCTCCTTCGCCGGCGGCGGGGAGGGCAGACAGGCCGTCCAGGGCGGTGACTGTAACACTGTGAAGACTGGCAGGAAGCCCCGGAGCCTGCCGAGCACGGGACGGAGCCGGAGGCGCTCCCCGGGGTTCTTCCAGGCTGGCCCCAGACTCCCCGCGCGGCGCAGGCAATGCCGCCCAGTGGTTAAGCGCGCGCATCCCCCGTGAGGCCTCAGGGACCCGGGTGAGGGTGCCAGATTCCTTCCCTGGCCCATGCATGATCTCAGCAAGCCGCCTAACTTCTCTGGGCCGCAACCTTCCCCATCTGTAAAATGGGGGCCTTTCAAGTTGTGAGGCTTACATGGGATAACGTGTAGAAGGCACTTGGCAATGTGCCAGGCATACACAGGGTGAGGATTCTCTTATTTATTGTTGCCACTGCCAGGATAAGGCCTGCCCACACTTATCAGTGTCCAGATGATGCCAACCTCCGAGATTTGGGGTCAGAATCCCAAACTGACGTTGAGGAGCTGTGTGGCTTCGAGCAAATCGTGGCTTTTGTCTGAGTCTGTTTCCTCCTGTACAAAATGAAGGTTTAAAAAAACAAACATCAAAATAACTTCTTAGGCTTGTTTTAGGAAGTAAAAGAGAATGTACGTCAAAGTCTTGGGTAAATACTGGGCACTTAAAGATGCCAGGAAAGTTAGTTTACGTGTGTCTTTGTGCGTAATCCACATAGGTCTTTTCAAATAGTTAAATGGTATCCTAACATGTTAGTGTCACAAGTCGTTCCATATTTGTAGTCTTTGGGTTTTTCCACCCCTTGCACCATTCTAAAGGGGGTTATTATGGACATGTTTGCTTTAAAAAAAAAAAAAAAAAAAAGCCAGTGGCTATTTGCTTAGCACCAAAATGAATTTATGCCAGCGAAGTGTTATTTTTCAGTTCCTGTTCCTGTTCTTTGTTCCTACAGTTGCTGCCCCTCAGAAAGGTTGAACAATTTAGCAACAAATGAGCATTTCTCCACAACCCTGCCCACATTGAGTTTTATGTGTTTTTGGATTTTGTTTCTGTTTGGGTTGTTTCATCAAGATTTATGGTGCCTTTCTATGATTGTTTTCATTTATGCTTCTTGATTTTTGCCTGGTTTGTAAGACTTCAGGAGCAGAGTTGGGGAGGAGAGGCCGGCTGGTCTGTTTGGGGTGGCAAGGGCTGTTCCATACACAACAGGAAGCTGAGTAACTGCTTAGCACGTGTGCAAAATGGCTTGCTCGCGGCTCCCTGGAGCGTCTGAGCTGGGTGGGGACTTCCCTGAGTGCCTGTAGGGCCAAGATCCTGCTCCAAGACAGCTCCTGCCTGGTTTAGCCTCGAATGCGGCTGAACCATTCTCTGGATTCAGAGAAGCTGAAGCAGTAAGAAACCTACTGCCAACGCCTTGTTCAGCCCCAGGCTTTTCTGATACAGAGGTGAAGGAAGTATAAACTGAGAGTATCCATGGAGAGAGTCAGAATTTGACCCCAGCACTGTAGTAAGGAAGGCAGCCTGGCCCAAGGCTTTACCTGCCTTGCTTTGCTTTGGAGAGGAGCTGAGTTCTTCCCACATCCTCAGAGAGGACCTTCTTGATTTCAGGTTTCCAAGCTTTCTTGATTGTTGGCCCTAATCAGGAAAAAAAACCTGAGCACGTACTCCCCGGTAATACTTATAAATTGCATACATATGTCATTGAAATAATGAAGCATATTCATTCCTTATAACCTATCTCCTGAAGAAAAGGATGGGATTCATTCAGTCACATTCAAGAGATATTTATTGAGCACCTACTATGTGCCAGGCACTCTAACTGATGCTGGATACATCGGTGAACAAACACATACCCCGCCCCTATGGAGCTTACGTCCCTACCCCAGTGCGTCTCTGGAACCCCGTGCAGGGAGACCCACACCCTACTTTGGAGACCCAACTCCCCGCTCCCAGTCCTCACCCCTCTTCCCTGTGCTCTCCCACCCCTAGCCCTGGGGGATCTCCGGTCCATTCATACTGCGCATTCACGGTGTGCTGGAAGGACACGGGGGAAGTGCTTTTGGGAACACTGAGATCCTGGTTTCAGGCTGGCAGAGGGGAGCCAGCCGGGGGAGACTCAGGGTCTGGCCCACACTCCCCCAGCTTCTGTTTCTGGGTTAATCAGAGCCAGAGTCCTGCACACGGACCTCTGGGCTCCTTCCTCTCTCTGTCCCCAACAGTTAAATGGGCCCATGGTGCCGGCTCACAGGGCTGCAGTGACAAGTGGGTGGGTGTTCCGGAGACCATGGCCCCAGCCTGCCTTGGTCTCTACCAGGAGCCACTGCTGAAGCACCACCTTGTCCACCCACTTGGGCCAAGTAGCCCTAGTTGCATTTTCCTCAGGGTGGCTGGCTGGGAGTGAGTGCCCCCCTCCCCCAACCCCTGTGGAGGTTTTCCTGGGAGTAATGCAGCCCAAGCTCCCCGCGGCAGGGTGGCCTGGTGTGAAGGCTGCTTCGCTGCTTCTGACCACAGGGAACAATCCAGTGATTCTCCTCTAGGAGGATACAGCCCCCAAGGCCACAGTGGCCAGATACCTACTCCCCCCTCTGGATGGCCACTTCCTCATTTGAAACGTGGGGGTTGGGAGTCATTGCTGAGATCCTGCTGGCTTTAGTTGCTTTGCAGAAGTTACGAAAAAGTGATGAAAAGAAGAAAATGCACCTTCTCTGCCATCCCCTTCCCTACCCTCTACCCCCTTTAAGGTGTTGATTCAGTGTACTACGAGTATTTCTGAATGAATTCATGCTAAAGTGTGATTGGCTGATAGATGTGGTCTGAACCTCCTGCCCCTGCCTGTCCCACTGTGCCTGTAGCCATCTTTATCAGCCCCTTCCTCTCCCACTTGAGAACCTTTGGGTCTCAGGAAACAACGGTCAGGGCTCCCCAGGTCCTCTTGGCTGCGTTATTCACTAGTTATGGAAGCTGCTGTCTCAGCAGACCCAGCCTCTCCATCTTCACAGCCTGGGACTCTGGAGCACCTCGCTAGATGGGCTTTCTACAGCCTGGCCCATGTGTCTAGCCACTCTTAGCAAGACCCTGCAAGGAGTGGAGACCCCCAGCCACACAGTCTGGGACAGCTGGAGCTGGGAAGTTGTGTTCTGCTAATGAGGTGCAGGCTCAAGTCTAGGACCCAGAGACCACCCCCACCCCCCCAGGGCTGTAGCCACAGGGCTTCCTCCTGGGCCACCGGACGGTGGGGGGGGGGGGGGGGGCGGGCTGAAGGGGTAGGGGGTGGTTGGCCTCACCTGGAGTTCCGAGGCCACGAGAGCCCAGCTGGGGTGTGGAAGTGGGCCTCTGCCTGATCTCGGCC
Organism: Neofelis nebulosa; assembly: GCF_028018385.1. Taxonomy (NCBI): domain Eukaryota; kingdom Metazoa; phylum Chordata; class Mammalia; order Carnivora; family Felidae; genus Neofelis; species Neofelis nebulosa. The sequence continues at coordinate 6,381,894 of NC_080799.1, forward strand.
CCACTGGTGACTGTGGGAAATGGGGGTGGGCAGATGAGCACAGTATAGTGTTCCGGTAGGCCTGGAGCTCCCACTTCTTAGTCTTGTCATCTGTGGTGTGGACAGCGATGAAGTGCCCCAGCCAAGCTGGATGCCAGAGCTGACCCAGCCCCGAGGCTCCGGAAGTGCCAGGGGAAATCCCCATCAGGCCTGCTGACCCGAGCTGGGGGCCCCCCCAAAGAGCCACTTCCGGGGCCTTTGCCTTCCACAAAGAGGCTTTATAAGGAGAGGCTGGGGAAGTAGCCATGGTGGGAGCATTGTGCTTGTGTGTGTGTGTGTGTGTGTGTGTCTGGACACGTGTGAGCACATGGATGCAGTGTGCGTGTGCGTGTGTGTGTGTGTGTGTGTGTGCAGGGCTGAGCACGCATGAGCGTGTGTGGCTGGAGCGGCTGCAGGTGTGTCCGCTCTCTCCGCAGTGCTGACTGGGGACCCGCCTGGTGCCCCACTCCAGGCATGTCCCTGCCCTGTACATGCCTGTGTGTCTGTGTGATCTGGGCTGCCCCAGAACCTTCCAGAGTTTCCTGCAATAAATGAAAACAGGTGTTGCATCTGGGCTGGGCAAGAGTTGCTGGGGGGTCAGGAAGCCGGGCCCGGCAGGATGCGTGGTGCCACCTCGGGCCAGCTGGTCACTGAGCCCCGGATTTCTCAGCTGGACGGTGGGCTACATGCAGCTCGTCCTTCTCCTGTGCCTGAGCCCGAGCTCAGTGCTGTGCCTTCCAGCAGGGCCTCCTGGCCTGCCACCTGGGTAAGCTCCGCCCGAACAGGTGGCCCATCTTGTGAGGGGCCGGCTGGGTCCCCGCTAGGTTCCTGGTTTTCAGGGCTCAGGCCCAGAGCTGGGGAGAAGCCTTTCTTCAGCCCAGTCCCTGGGACACAAGAGCTGCCGGTCTGGTGGGGGAGGCAGCCAAGTTCCTGGTAACACCAGACACCTGTGTGACTGGGCAGGTAGCTTCTGCTTGTTGGACTTCGGCCTCTACATCTGTTATCTGGGGCTGTGGCATCTGAGCACAAAAGTCGAGAGCGCCTGGGGTCCGGAAGGGATATGAAGTAGGTGAAGGGGACCAACCGTAAAACTCACCTTGCTGAGTGCCGAGTGATTCACAGAATGGTTGGGTCACTATATTTTACACCTGAAACTAACATTGTGTGTTAATTATACTGGTATTAAAAAAAAAAAATACCTGGACTGTTTAGAGCTGGCAAGTAAGGAGCATTCAGGAAATGTTGGGTGGTAGTGTTTAAAAAAAAATTTTTTTTTACTGTTTATTTATTTTGAGAGAGAGCGCATGCAAGCAGGGGAGGGGCAGAGAGAGAATCCCAAGCAGGCTCCATGCTGTCAGTGCAGAGCCTGATGTGGGGCTTGAACCCACGAGCCATGAGATCATGACCTGAGCTGAAATTCAAGAGCTGGACACTTAATCAATTGAGCCGGCCAGGCACCCATTTTTTAATTAAAAAAATTTTTTTAATGTTTATTTATTTTTGAGAGACAGACTGAGAGCGCGAGTAGGTGAGGGGCAGAGAGAGAGGGAGACACAGAATCTGAAGCAGGCTCCAGGCTCCAAACTGCCAGCACAGAGCCCAACACAGGGCTCGAACTCATGGTTGTGAGATCATGACCTGAGCCGAAGTCAGATGCTTAACTGACTGAGGCATCCAGGTGCCCCGTTTTAATTTTTTAAATAAAGAACTTACTCTTCTGGACACTAGTGAGAGTAAACAATCGTGTTCCTCACATACTTACCGAGCACCTATTACGTGCCAAGCAAAACAGGGAAAGAATTGTGAACAAGACAAGTGGAAAATGTCTGTCCCCATCAAGCTCGTTCCGTCCCAGCTGGGACAGAGAACGGGTGAAGGGAGTGAGTCCAGTGTAACGAATGTTCCACGAGGATTCTTTGTGGAGAAAGTTCAGTCTGGAAGAGGGAGTGCTGAGGTAGGGGAAGGTGGTCGCGGTTTCAAATCAGCAGTCAGAGAGGGCCTCGCCAGAAGGTGGTGTTGGGATGCAGACTTAAACAGGGCAGCGATGAGGGCTCCCCACGCAGGCCCCCAGGGATGGAGCTTAGGAGGTGGAGGGAACCGCCAGTGCAAAGGCCTGAGGCCCGGTGTGCCCCAGGATCAGCCGCGGGTCTAGCAGGGGAGACAGACCCCTAGTGGGTGGACCATGGCTGGGTGTTACTACACGGGAGCTGCCATTTTCATGAATACCTGCTATGGCATATCATCTTATTTTACCCTCTTAACACCTCCGGGGGCAGGATTCCTGTTCCCATTTTGCAGATGTGGACATTGAGGTTCAGAGAGGGTGAGCAGGGCTTTGCCAAATGGAACAGGGGTGGGCAGAGCTGTGCGGGAAGGGGTGGGGGCAAAAGGACTGCCTGTGTGTACCCCACCCGGCCGCAGGCTCAGCAGGCTCCTCTGAAGCTCAGCGGCAGGCCTGGGGGGGGGGGGGGAGGGGGGGGAAGGCCCTATCAAGGTGGGAGGTGCCATCAGTGCTGGGCCCAGTTCTGGGGGTGTACCCAGCTGCCCTCTGTACCTGCCTTCATCCCCACAGCCCAGCCACCCACTCCGGGCCGTCCCGCCCCACCCCTCCTCCCCTTGAAAGGATTTCTGGGTGAGAAAGGGCAGACCTGCCTCCACCTCCCCCCCCCCCCCCCCCCCCCATCTCCTGAAAGCCAAGCTCTGGGTGTGGAAGGCCTGCTGTGTGCTGGGCACCACCTGCCTTGTGTCCCCACCCCATCCTTCCGGGGGGGTGGGGGGGCACTCTACCTGTGAGGAAACCCAGGTGCAGGTGGTGAGCACCGACAAGGCACAGGTCAACATACCGTACCCACGGGAAGGAAGTGGCATTGGAAGGCCAGCCCCTGCTGCCTGCCCACGGTGTCGGCTGGGAGCCCGGTCTGGGATCAGACACAGGGCTGACTTGGGGTCCCTTCCTCTCGGGCACAGGAGCTGAGCAGTCATGGCTTACCACAGCTTCCTCGTGGAGCCCATCAGCTGTCATGCCTGGAACAAGGACCGCACCCGTGAGTACCCGCTGCCTGTGGGCTGGCAGAGGAGGGGCGGGAGCCCCCTAGTCTGTGGGCTCTGGGGGCTGGCTGTTCCCCTCCTCATCTCTGGTCCTGAGTGTGTAAAAGGGGATGAATGAGCTCGGGGCGGGGGCGGGGACGGGCAGCAGGCAAGTGGGCACCGCGGGGTGGAGGTGACAGCACAGCCCCTCACCTGCTGCAGGTGCCGCTCGGGCTCCCAGGCTGGGGGTGAGAGGTGAAGACAGCCCGCAGTGGCAGGTAGTGACATGAGCAGTGAAGAAAAACATGCAGGAGGGGAAAGCATGGGAGGCAGAGGCGCTGGTTTAGAAAAGCTGGCCGGGAGGAAGGGACATGTGCACAGAGACACAGAGGAGGCGGGGGAGCCAGCCATGCCGAGGCCCTGAGGTAGGAGAGCCTGGCATCGTCAGGAGCAGCAAGGAGCCCAGGGCTGGAGCTGGGGAGCAGAGGGCAGTAGCAGGGGGAAGGGAGAATTCCCAGAGGTCACGAGACCGCTGTGGGGGTGCCTGGGGGTAGCGGGTACAGGTGAAGGGTGGCTAGTCCCCAGGGAGGGGTCACAAGGTGTTTCAGGGAACCCCCTGCCAAGGCAGTGAAGAGCGAGGTATTGCCCAGATGGCCTGCGAAGGGTGTTCCTGGTAGAAGGGAGTCATGAGGGAATGGGTGGGGGGGGGGGGAACTTGGGCACGCATGCCTCCTCACTCCCCTCCCCTCCCCTCCCGCAGAGATTGCCATCTGCCCCAACAACCACGAGGTACACATCTATGAGAAGAGCGGGGCCAAGTGGGTCAAGGTGCACGAGCTCAAGGAGCACAATGGACAGGTGACAGGTGCGTCAGACCGACTGGGATCACTCTCCTGGAAGGAAGCAGGGGGATGGGGCAGGGCCAGCCAGGGCCATCCTCCCAATCAGTGTGTTAGGTAGGCTAGTTTGGGTTGCAAGCAACACAACTCTGATTCAAACTGGCTTAAGTTAAAAGGGATCATGTTGCCCCTTATTACTGAAAAACTCAGAGAGGTTTCTGGGCTTCAGGAAAGGTTTGATCCAGCAGCTCAGCTCAGAGTCACCAAGGACCCGTTTCTCTTCTGTCTCTTGGCTTTCTGGCATGTTTGGAGATATTTTGGAGAGCTGTAACACTCTCAAGAAGTTCTGGTAGTATCCCTTGGAGCAGCTTTCTTCCAGATTGTGTCCCTTAATCCCCTCCTCCACCAGCGCTGTAGAGCCACCTCTGCTGGAGGACTTCAGCCGCGTTTCCTCCCTGCCCCACAGGCATCGACTGGGCCCCCGAGAGTAACCGGATTGTGACCTGTGGCACAGACCGCAACGCCTATGTGTGGACGCTGAAGGGCCGCACGTGGAAGCCCACGCTGGTCATCCTGCGGATCAACCGGGCTGCTCGTTGTGTGCGCTGGGCCCCCAACGAGAACAAGTTCGCTGTGGGGAGTGGTTCACGTGTCATCTCCATCTGCTATTTTGAGCAGGAAAATGACTGGTGGGTGCCTGGGAGGGTTGGGAGTGGGTTGGGAGGAACCCTGAGGGCTGCAGACTAAAAGGTGGTGGGGCTGGTGTCCCAGGAAGCACTGGATGGTGTGCCAGGTCACTGTTCATGTGACCCTGGCAGAGTAGAGCCTCGTAGGCGAGGGGCACTTCCACAGCCGTCCCGTTGATGGGGGCACAGACCACACCACGACTGCTCGGTGGGCCTTGCGGAAAGTCCTGCATGCATGCTGGCACGGACTCCCCGACAGCCCCCTGGACTGGACATCTGTTGTCCCCACTTTACCAATGAGCAAAGGAAGGCCCTGAGGTGGTCACTTGCCCAGGATGTCCAGCCTGTCATGTTCCAGGGCCGCGTTGTAGTATCTTCCCCTAGGTCCCTGAGGGCAGAGGAGAAGCTGGAGTCTGGGACACCTGAGATCACATTGCACCCTGGCCAGCTGGCTGCTGTGACTCCTCACTGAGCCTGCCCCCCGGGTTGTCATGCAGTTTATTATTATTTTTAACGTTTATTTTTGAGAGAGAGAGGGACACAGCACAAGTCGGGGCGGGGCAGAGAGAGGGAGGCACAGAATCTGAAGCGGGCTCCAGGCTCTGAGCTGTCAGCATGCAGCCCGTTGTAGGGCTCGAACCCATGGGCCTTGAGATCGTGACCTGAGCTGAAGTTGGACGCTTAAGCGACTGAGCCACGCAGGTCCCCTGGGTTGTCATGGGGTTTAAAGGAAACCCGGGATAGAGGGCCCACCCTGGAGGCCACTTGGCACATCACTGGCCTGATCTGGGCCCTGGCAGGCTGGTGGGCTGGCAGCACCCAGGCCCCTCCCTCCTGGGACCTTGTCAGGGGGGTTGGGGGTAGAGGGTCTGTGGAGCCCCATGGGAACGTGGAGTCCCTGGGGCACAGAGGCCATGCGTGCTGAGCTCGCCCGTCCCGACCCCCTTCGATCCATCTGTCCAGGTGGGTGTGCAAGCACATCAAGAAGCCCATCCGCTCCACGGTCCTCAGCCTGGACTGGCACCCCAACAACGTGCTCCTGGCCGCAGGCTCCTGTGACTTCAAGTGCCGGTGAGCGGGCAGGGTCTGGATGTCAGCACAGGAACTAGGAGTGGAGGGTGGAGGGAGCCCTGCACCCCGTGACCCAGACCAGCTCTGCTGGCAGGCAGGCTCACCCGGGGCCTCAGCCCGGCATCTGAGAGGTTTTGCTTTTCGAGAAGGGTCGTCGCTGGGCCCCGTCTCCAGCCCTTGTAGAGTCTTGGCAGGATGCATCCCTTGCTGCCTCTCCGTGTCAGCAAGGAGTCTTTCCTGGGCCCTCCTCTTCGGCTTCGTTAGAGTCCCCCTCCCTCGGTTTCCTTGTCTTCCATCTGGAGGACAACGAGCAGCTTAGACAAACCCATGCCCCGTTATCTCGGGCCTGGAATGGAGCCTCTGGTTGCTCCTGGCGGTTTTTCACTTCTGGGCCCAGCGCCCCCGAGTCTCCCGAGGCCTCTGGCTCCCAGCTCCAGGCAGATGGCCTGGGCGCCTGGGAAACAAGGCTGCAGCAGGCACCGGAGGCCCCTTTGGAGGCCCCCGACACGCACAGAACGTCCTGATGAGGCTCCGTTGGTGGGTGGGGAGCTGGTTTGCTGGCACCTTGACCTGTCAGGCGGACCCCTGTGTTGGCCCTGGGAAAGCAGGGCAGGGAGGAGGGGCATCCACAGGGCTGGCTGTGAAGTGTAGGGGCCAGCGTGATGGGGACCAGGACACCCCCTGGGGACCGTGTCAGCCATGCGTGGTCAGTCCTCAGATGAGGGCCCAAGGGCCCTGGGAGTTACAGGACGCAAAGCCGGGACTCACTCCCTTGCACAGGAGGGCACTGAGGCCAGACTCGTCCAAGCGTGAAGATGTGGGGCGTGAAAAGCTGGCTGTGGTATCCACCAGCCTCTAGCTGGGCACTGACCTCAGCAGGCCACTTTGGGACAGGGAGTCCCTGGTCAGTCCCTCCCGGACCCCCGGTCTCCTGAGTTTTTTTTCTTTTGGTCTCTCCTGGCAGGATCTTCTCAGCCTACATCAAGGAGGTAGAGGAGCGTCCAGCACCCACCCCGTGGGGCTCCAAGATGCCATTTGGGGAGCTCATGTTTGAGTCCAGCAGTAGCTGTGGCTGGGTGCATGGCGTCTGCTTTTCAGCCAGTGGCAGCCGCGTGGCCTGGGTCAGCCACGACAGCACTGTGTGCCTGGCCGATGCCGACAAGAAAATGGCGTGAGTACAGGCCAGGGGAGTGGGGGGCAATGGAGGCACAGAGCAGGTGGGGACGGAGTGGCTGACCTGTCTCTCTCTCTCTCTCTCTCTCTCAGCGTGGCAACTCTGGCCTCTGAAACGCTGCCGCTGCTGGCCCTGACCTTCATCACTGAGAACAGTCTGGTGGCAGCGGTGAGGCAGGGAGGGGAGCGGTGCTAGTTAGAAAAGGTCTCCCAGAGATGGCCAGGCAGCCCTCCACTGCCCACCCCCCACCCCCAACCTTCTTTCCCTCCTTCCTTACTCCCACCCAGCTCTAGCCAGCCGTCAATCTGTGGTCAGAATGGGTCGGTTACACCGCAGTAACAGCACCCCAGTTGCTATGACGTAACACAGTGTGGGCGTTGTGAGGGGCCCTGCTCTGTGCAGGTGGACGCTTTGTCTCCAAAACACTCCCCCCCCCCCCCCCCAACCTTGGAGGAAGAATAAGGAAGTGGAGAATCACGCCCTGGACCCTGAGGTTTCTGCTTACATCTCATGGGCCAGTGGAAATTACAGGGTCACACCTAACTCAGTGGCGGCCACATGGTCCAGCCACACATCCAGAAGCGCACTGCTCCTTCCTTCTGTCCACCTATCCGTCAAGTCCCCTTTCAGCCCTCAGCAAATATACTCCGGTCCCGGGGCGGGGGATTGGGCCTGCTTTGCCTAACATAAGCGCCCAGCTGTGGGGTGTCTCCCAAAGTGGGTGTGACCGCTTGGGCAGAAAGTCCCTAGGTTTCCAGGGGTGTCCCAGACAAGCTTTCTCAACTGTCCATTGGCCTTGTTGGGGGAGAGGCCACCCCTAGATGCTTGCCCCCACCATCCGTCCCTGTCCTGTACCTGGGGTCCGTCCAGCCGGCTGTGTGTCTGAGCTGGCACTGGCTTCCCGCTAGCTCCACCAGAGGCCCCCGCCGCCCAGCCCCTGTCGGTGTCATGTCTTGCCTCCAGCCTTGGATCCCCGTGCTTAGATTGGGGGCACCGTGCCAACCCTCAGCCAGCGCTCCAATGGCACCCTCACGACTGTTGCAGGGCCACGACTGTTTCCCGGTGCTGTTTACCTACGACAGCGCCACGGGGACGCTAAGCTTCGGTGGGCGGCTGGATGTGCCCAAGCAAAGCTCGCAGCGTGGCTTGACGGCCCGCGAGCGCTTCCAGAACCTGGACAAGAAGGCGAGCTCAGAGGGCGGTGCAGCCGCAGGCTCGGGCCTGGACTCGCTGCACAAGAACAGTGTGAGGTGAGGGTGGGGCCGACCTGGACTCTCCTCCCAGCAGGGTCAAGGTGAGGGCCCTGATTTAGGGAGCAGGGCGACCTGTCGGTTGCACAAAACTAGCATCAGGTGGGGACACAGCAGTCAGCGTGCCCCTCGCTTTTAGAACGTGGCTGTGTGGGGACCGTTGTAGAAGCTCTGGGATGGCCAGAGTGTGACCAGCCCCGAGGCTGTGCCTCCTTGAGGAATGAGGGGAGCGAGAGACAGTCCACAGCTCCCAAATCCTGCCAGCCACAGGTGTCCACTCCACAGCAAACCAGAGAGAAGTGTGGCTGCTTAAACCCTCCAGTAGCCACCAGGTCCGGTGTCCTTTTCAGACTAAACTCATGTCCCCTTTCAGGGCTTGTCAGAACTAGCCCTGCATATCTTCCCAGCCCTGCGTTTTGGTTTTTCCCCATCCAGTTACAGTCCTGCCACGCTGCACACTCCCCACACACGTGTGACGCAGGCCCTGCCCAGGCCTTTGCACATCCCGTTCCACTCGCCTAGGCTTCCCTCGGCTCTATGAACACGGCTGCTCCTCCTCAAAGCAGACTCATGAACCCCGTTCTCTGTGACCCCTCACAGCCCACCCCCGGGGCTCTCTGCAAGCCGCTGCCCCAGAAGGGTGGGAGCTCCTGGAGGGCAGGCAGGCTGGAGTCCAGTGTGGCCACAGGCTGGGACCCATCAAGCCCTCGTCTTCTTTGCAGCCAGATCTCAGTGCTCACCGGAGGAAAGGCCAAGTGCTCCCAGTTCTGCACCACGGGCATGGATGGCGGCATGAGCATCTGGGACGTGAAGGTGAGGCCTGTCCCACCGTGCCCCTTCCTCCCCCTCCCCACTGGAGAGCCCCCTTCATTCTTACAGAAGGGCACTCCTTTGGGATGAAGGGTGATGAGGGATACCCTCTCCAGCACCTCCCTTTAGGGCTGGGACAGGGGAGGGTAAGGTCCCTGCGGGTGGGGTGTGGCAGGACCACTGAGAACTAGCCTGTCCTGCTTATCTCCTTCCAGAGCTTGGAATCAGCCTTGAAGGACCTCAAGATCAAATGACCTGTGAGAAATATGTTGCCCTCATCTCAACTGCTGGGGGGAGGGGGTCAGGGAGGCTAAGGGTTGCTTTGCTGAACGTTTCTAGGGTACCAGTTTGGGTCCCCATGGGGACTGCTCCATCCAGAGGGGAGGGACGGGATGGGAAGCTTTTCTTACCTATTGAAGGAACACGTGCCTTTTTCTTAAAGAAATGCTTTCATTTAGTGTGAAAAATGTTCCCAAAGCACGGTGCTGGTCATGAACTGCTTCAAAAACATGGAGGGAATAAAAAAGCAATCACAGACCTGGTCTCTGTGTCTGGGAGAAGTTCATTTTCACAAGGGCTCAGGTAGCTTATTTTTCCTTGTCAGCAAAATTGATCTTTAAACCCAAGGGCCTTCCCCTAAATGGTTCCTTTCCCTGCAGTCCAGCCAGGGGGCTGCCAGAAGCAGGTGTCCGTCCCATCATTCAGTAGCCTGATTCCCAGACCAGCGGTTGCACATTTTAGCTGGTTCTGGGCTTTAACGGGAAAGTATTTCTCTACTCGATGCTGGCAGTTGATTTTTGATACATGCACATGATTTCCTGAGACAGTTTTTCCCCCATTCCTGTTTCAGAGCGCCTATTTAACGTGTGCTTCTTAGTGTCCTATTCATGGTTTTTTCTTAGTCTAGTTGGGTAACATGATTTACATCAACAGATCAGAACTGTGAACTCCCCCTTACATTTGCATAAAAATGGTACCTCAAGATGCCTTCTCTCAAACTGTTCTAGGCCCGTCCCTCAGGAGAGCCGCCTCAGTCGCAAGAGGCCCACAGATCCTTTTTTAAATCACAATGAGATGGGCCACACAACTCCTCTTATTGTCTATGAAATGCAGTGCCAAGGTCCACCCAGCCAGTACCAGCCCTCTGCAAAGTGAGCTTCTGGTCCTGACTCAACTGTTGTCAGGCCCCGGAAGGCTAGGGAGATATTCGCATACCTTTTTCTACAGCTCAGCTCGGGGCTGGAAACATGGCCCCAGGGTATCAGTGTTGTTCTGAGACCCCGAGGAACAGGCCCCCCCCTTACTCTTAGAGAAAGATGAACGGCAAACAGGCTCTTGTTCGGCCACCGAGGCCTCAAGCAGAGGCTTCACAGTGTCAACCGTCTGCCCTCATTACAGACAAGTCTTGGCTTAAAGCTGACAGGCTCGGGGTGCCTGGGTGGCTCAGTTAAGCGTCAGACTCTTCATTTCTGACAGCGTAGAGCGTGCTAGTGATTCTTTTTCTTCCTCTCTCTCTCTGCCCCACCCCTGCTCAAGTGCTCTTTCTCACAAAACAAACACTAAAAAAAAAACCCTGATAAGCTCAGTCATTTGCTTCTACCAAGAAGGAAAAGGCATTATGACACTGTAGGGTAGGACTGGCTCCTCAAAAGGTGGTCAAGGCTCCTGTGGCAGGTGGGAAGTCCCATCAGGGAAGGAGGGGATCTGGACCCTGTTCTGTGATGTGCACATCACCAGTGGACACCAGGACCACTGGCCGGGCTTGCTGGGCCTTCTTCTGTGCTCTGTGCCATGTCCTACTGGATGCTGAGGACAGTGGAGGAGACAAGAAGCTCATAGTCTGGTGGAGGAGGTAGATGATGACAACCCAGTGTTTTTTGTAGGGGGAGAAGGTGGCAGAGAAAGAAAAGGAAGGGTTGGGGCTGAGGGAAGTTTCCAGGCAAGTAATAACATGCAAGGGCTGGGGGCAAGGGTTTGACCCTTCTAGGAGTCAGAGGACTGATAGGGCGCAGGATAGGGATGAGATGGGTGGGTAAGGCTGGGAAGGTCCCCAGAGACCAGCTTCTGGAGGCCCCTCACATCCTGGGGAATCAGGCCACTAGAACTGGGCAGAGATCTGAGGTTGCTGCTGTTGTGTGGGTGTGAGATGATGTGGGAACAGCACAGGCCCTGAGGACCAAGAGGATGCAGGGGAGGAGGGACAGGGAGCAGCTGGGGTGACCTGGGTGAGTGGTGGAGGACACAACTGGGAGAATCCTAACACCCAAGAGTCACTGTGTCCCCACCTTGGGAGGAGGGCTTTGTTATTCCCATTTTAAGAGCATACTGAATGCCAGAGAAAGAAGTTACCTCTTCAAGGTCTCAAGGGCAGGAGGCAGCAGAGCCAGGATCCAAGCTCAGGTTTGACTTCCAAGCCTTGAGGGGCGTCTGCTGAAATGTACTCGATGTGTGTCCAGATCTCTAGCTGAACCAGGAAGGAAATGCCTCAAGCCAGAACTCTTGCCAGCATGTCACCCAGGTATGTAGCTGAGATCTATACAACCTCTCATGGGCCTGCAGCCACCAGGGAAGTCCTCGCCTCCGGTCTCATACCAGGTCCAACAAGACAACAGTCCTGGGCACACCGGGAGCCTTGCTGGCCAAGCACGGCCTCTTCATGCCGGCCCCTCCTGCAAATCAGCTTCCAGCACGTTAGAAGATACTTCCTTACCACCCCACGTGGCTCCAGTTCTGCTGGCTGGTGGCCCCTGGAGGCAACGACCGTGCACTATCTGTGCACCTTGCCAAACAGCCACCACCTTCTTGTACCTTCCTCCATCTTGTCAGAAAACCTCATTTGCATGGGACAGACCGAACCTGAGAACCTGAGATACGGCAGGACCTCCAGGTAGGGGGAGGTCTTCTCGCAGGTCCCAGGGGCAGAGGGATTTTCTGCAGGCCAGGGTGAGCTGTAGACACTGGCGGCTGTGGTGTCCCTGCCGGGGGCTCCTGGGTCTGTTGACCTCTAGCAAGGTCAAGCCCAGGGGGGCATGGTAGGAGTCCCTGGAAGTCAGGGGCCTGATTCTATCTCTGCCCATTAAATCCCTCTTTCTGACCTCAGGCCAAACCCCTGCTTGGCACAAGTTACTGACCTCTCAGGATCGTACACAAAGGACACTGCTGTTCACAAGGCAGAGCGCCCCTCATGAAGGGGTGCAGGAGAAGGGACAGGCACAGTGGCCAATTCTGCAGGCAGCTCATGTGACCACGAAGTCTGTTTCCCTGCTGCCATCTCCACCACCCGGGGTGGTAAAGACAGGATGAGGTGATGCCTGGCAGTCACGTGGGTGCTGGGACACTTCCTTCCAGCACTCAAATCCTGAGACTGTTACCAGCAGGGGCACCTAGAGGGCAGGGCGGGGAGGCGCGGAGCTGCTGTCGGCCTGCTGAGGGCAGCGGACGGCACCCTGGCCACTCCAACTTAAGGTCCGCCATGGTCAGGTAAAGGGAGGGGAGGAGCTGGCTCTGTCCTGAGGTCTCTCCTAGCTCGGAGGCCCAGGGACAAGTCCCCACACAATGCTGGATGCCGCCTGAACCTTGCAGGGCAGACTGGCCTGACAGCAACACCATGCCCTGTTGGGTGAAAAGGGCCCAAGCACGGGGGCCCAAAAATGGATCACAGAACAAACGTTACGATAATGTCAAGTTTAATCTGCCAAATATACAAGTTGGACTTGTGGAGCATGTTCTGCCTGGGTGCTGCACAGTAAACAGAGGTTTCTTGAAATGATCAATGGGCAAGGTTAAGAATGGGCCCTGGCTCTGGCCAGAAGGGTGGGAATGGGGTGGGGAAGAGCGAAGGGGACTGGCTGGGGACAAGCCATGACCCTCAGGGATCCAGGGACACGGGCTCCTGGACGACAGCCCCTCTGAGCGAGCACCCAGGCAACACAGACTGGGGCTGGTTGTTGCAAACTCAGCAGCAGCTGCCCCTCTGCACAACCAGCCCCTACTGTGCAATCTACGGGATAAACGGAAGCTCTTCTTACCCCACCTCCCAGGCTCCCCCAACAAGAGGTCTGAATTCTAAAAACAGCAAAGACATTCCAATGGTTACATATGAAATGCTGTCCCGCATCTTTCTGTCTCAAAGATGGCAGCTGCCCCTTCCCCCAGCACCCTCCCACCATCCCCCCCCCAAACGATTTCTGTGCCAAGATGAAAAGGAGGCCCCAGGCCAGGGTGGGGGCTCCTTGCCGTGAGGGGCTGCTGCAGCGGCGCCAGGGCAGGGCGGGCGAGACGCGGCAGAGGTCCTGGCAGAGCGGCCCAGGTCCCCGGTGCCTCCTCCCACAGGCCGTGCTACTTATTCAGGGACAGCGACTGCACTCGCTTTCCCGACAAGGTCGCGTCGTCTTTTGCTGAGGGCAGGAAGGGAACAGTTGGTGTTAACACAAGACCCCCTCCCTGCGCACACCCCCACGCACCCCAGAAGCACTGCCCTGGAGGGCCGAGGGACCTCAGAACACATTCTGGCAACAGACTCAGCTGGCAGAGGGGGAACAGACCAGGAAGGATTCCCGCAGGAGCCACTGTCCAGACATTCTCGCCAAGTTTGGGTGGCTGCCCCCGACACAGGGCCCCCAACACTCAAGCTACCGGCAAAGAGAAACTTCTTACCCCACCCAGAGGCAGAACCCCGTAATTACAGCCTCTTCTGTGGGGGCCGAAACCTCCAGTCAGCAACACCTGAAGTTCCTCCCCTGCCTGGGCTTTGTGAAGCAAGAGCAGGGAGCTGGGACAGCAGGCTACCTCCAGTGTGGTGACAACCCTGGGGCAACTTATTTCCTGATCTAGGCCTCAGTTTCCCCATGATCTGGTGAGGAGGCAGGACAGCATGCTGGTCCCTAAGGGCTCTTGTGGCCCCACATGAGACCAGGTCCTGAGTCAAATGCTCCTGTAAACCAGACCAACTCCCCACAGCTATCCTGGCCTAGGAAAAGGCTCCACCTCTGACCCCATTGGGAGGGAGGGCATGAGGGAAGAGGGACAGTTGGGCCAGATTTCACCTGGGTCTGGACCGTGAAGTCTGGTCCAGCCCAGCCCTGCCGCACCCTCTCAAGCCCCTCAGATGGACGGTGGTTCTCCGAGGTAGCTTTCCCAGCCACACAAGGCACTGGATAATTCAGTGGAACCTTCCAGCCTTGAAGGTCTGCCCTAGGTACATCCCTGCGGCTTCCCTCAGATGCTGTAGACAGTGCTCTGCTTAGATCCAAACCCTCATCTGACTTCCAGCTGCTGCTGAGCCCTCCCAACACCCCAGAAGGTTGGGGCAGAAATGCCCACCTCCACTGATGAGAAAGTAAGTGCATTTACACACAGGCTGGCCCTCCACCCAACAACCCAACCCCATCCCATTTCACAAGGACACTGAAGCACAGGGTTTAGCAGCTTTCCCAGAAACCGTCAGGCAGTCACACCGGCAGCTCAGGACTTACCTTTCCTCTCCTCTTCTTTCTTCCTGGCAGCCTCTTCCCGCTGTTTCCGAATGATTGCCAGCCGGGCAAGGTCAGCTTTGGCTTGCTCTGTCTTCCCAGCTAAATGCATTTTCATGTAACGCTCTTTTGCTTTCTGCTTCTCGATTTCTTCTCTGTTTGGATAAAATGGTGTCATAAGGGACATCTTCCCCACTATTATCAGCCGAGCTAGATGTGGGAGCCAGAATAAAAGCCAAGTACTTGGGCCCGGAGCCCAAGTGGAAGAGGGTGCCCTTGCTCTGTGTGCCCCCTCCCTGATGGACACTCACCAAACAAACAAAGGGACAGGCCTGGACTTCTCAGCGGGCTGGAGGAAGTTCAAGCAGTGTACCAGCTTCCCCAGACACGTAACATAGGATGGAGGTGAACTCAGCACACAGTGAACAATGTCTGCATTGGCCGGCGGGGGGATGCTGACTAGGGTCTGGTGTCCCCGGTAAGAAAGGGGGAGCAAAACCAGTGGACTGTGTATCAAGAGATGAGCAAGAGGAGGAAGACACTGGGAACCACATTCTACGAGGGGTAGAGAAGGGAGTGGCCACAGATGGGAACCACACCCACCCAATCTCAGGTCCACAGGACATGGCACATTCTCAATTAGAGCAGCTCAGATGTGTAAGAGGCTGCCTTCAAAGCGGTGAGCCCCCACCAAGGAGGGTGTGGGCCTAAGAGCTCTACTCCCACAGGACAAAGGTGTCAGTCACCAACCCACTAGGTAGAGAGGTGATGGTCCTTAGCTCCTCCCTCTCATTAAGTCTTCCCTCTGAGATCCTCCTCCCAGGCCTGAGATTCTGGAGTGAAGCGTGCACTTTCCACTGAGATATTAGATTGTCCCACTTATACCAGAATCCTGGACGAGCCAAGTATTGGAGGAGGGGACAGGGAAGCCCTAACAGGAGCATGGGAAAGGGACTTGGCCTCCCAGAGGCCCTGACAGCACACCGCGCTGGGTGATAAGAAACAAGGCATGGGGCCTGGCCAGAGGGGAGGAGGGCCAGCCACCAAAAGTCAGCTGAGCAGACGTTTCGCCCAGGAGACTGTCAGTAAGACACGTGCAATAGAGAGGAGACTGGAACACCTGTCAGCCCAGCAGATCCTACCCTGGGAGGCAGGTGCAGGGTCAGGAGCCTCTGAGCTAGCAGCAGAGATCCAAACCAGGGTTGGGGGGTGGGGAGGGGGGTTCCCTAGAGGCATCTGGAACAATGAGCAAGACTACCAGAAGCTCTGCAAGGTCCTCTGGGTGAAGGCTCGGGGCCAGGCAGGATGCCGGCCTTCATGGCTTTCACTCTGCAGCCTCAAAGGGTGGGGGTAACAACAGGATCCTCTTCTTACTGGTGAGAAGGAAGCTACTGGAGGAGTAGAATCCTTAGCAGCCTCTCATCACACCCCGAACTTGTGAGCCTTTTCATAAAACCCTCAGCCGTCATGAGGTTAGCACAGGAAGGCGGATTTAAATCTTAGCAGCCCAGGAAGGGAAAAACAAAACAAAACAGGACAGCTTTCCCTAGTGGCCTTCAACCTCTTATAAGGTCCCTGCTGTCAGCTGGTGGCCACTGAAAGTCCAGGCACTACCTGTCAAGGAATGGCCATGTGCAGGGCACTTCAGCACTCAACTGAGACCCTCATATAATCGCAAAGAGAAGGCTGTCTGCAGCTCCGTTTCCACCTGGGACTTAGGGAGCACTGGGGCAGCCAGCAGACCTCTCTGTACTGTGCTCTCTGCACTGTGAACCTCTGGGTTCTCCCAACCCCCACGGCAATGACATCAAAGAATGCAGGCCAAGAATGGTCAGACTGGGCTGGGTAAGGAACTGTCCCCAGAGTGGGGTGCTGTGGAGGAAGAGACTGTACCATAACCCTCCATTTCCTTGGGCATTACTTCAAGTGTGACGCTCAGGTCTAAAACTGTTGTTCTATTTTCCCTGTTGTGTTCCTACTGGTGAAAAATTATTTGTTTAGTGTTTCTGGAAAAGCTTCTATAGAGCCTTTGAGGAATGAGATAAACAAAAAAAACCAGATACCGTAGCTAGAGCCCTCACCCAGTCCCTGGGAACCCCAGGGCCCAGGAGGCAAGGGTAGGGGAACTGGGTGCCTCAGCCACTCCTCCCACCCCGCCATGAAGGTCAGCCCCCTGCCCACGTGCCCAGGTCACAAGGCCCAGTAGCAGAGGTTACCGTTCTCTCCTTGAAAGCTCCTTGGGCCCATCCAGGTCCAGTTGTGTGACCTTTTTGGTTGTCTGTGCCACCCTGTTAGGGTTCTCAATGTCGATGAGCCCTTCCACGCCTTTGCGCTTTTGCTAAGGTAAGACAAGAAGCCGGCTGTTGGAAAAGTCCGTCCAGCAGAGCCCCTGAGGGCCATGCCCACCATCTCCCAACAGCCCCCCTGGGCAGGGACAAACTTCTGCTCCACCCCCAGACAACATGATGCTCGGCCCAAGCCTCACAGTGGGAACAGCACCTTGGGGTGTCTTCACCAGCCCAGGAGGTACAAGGACAGCAAGTGCACGTGACTGGAGCCCAACCTATGCCAAGTCCCAGCAACCGGAGGTTATTGTCTCAGATTCACAGGTGACAGAACAGAGGCACAGGACTGAACAACTTGCCTAAGGCCAACCAGGAAGCAGACCGATGAGCTGAGAACCCAAGCCCAACTCACAAGCTCTCAACACAGAGCACTACGCCCCTACTTCAGGCTCAGCCTCTGGAAGCTCATGTCTGACTGCAACAACCACTGCTGGGTCCCCAGGGCAGGCCACACTAAGGATGTTCTCAGGACCAATTCCAATTCCTACCCATCTCAGCTCATGGGAGGGAAATGTGACATGAGAAGGAGCCATGGGATCGCAGTCTACGGGTTTAGGGAGCCTGCACCTCCCACCTCCCCTGGGAGATGTTCAACAGGAGCACAAGTCCCCAGTATAGCAGGCTGGGCCCAAGTCTCAGGTGCTGTTGACCACAGCTTTTTCTCTTTAAGTGACCAGGGAAACGGGTTCCAAATACCAGCCAATCTGACGCAGAGCTCCAGACGACAACATCCATTTGAGCTACCTGTGAACACGTCCACTTGTATGTTCATGTCACAAGCGAATGTGCCTAAATGGAACTCGAGACTCACCCCTCGCCTACCCTGCTCCTTTGACCATCCTTATGCCATAGCCTCATGCCTCCTTCCCTCAGTCCCTGGACCCACCCTTCAGCAAACCCAAAAACACAGCGTGAACCTGCCCCCTCTCCCCCATTGGCCCAGCCACAATTTCTTGTCTGGTGACCTGCTGCCATTTCCCCGCTTACATCCTCTACAATTTACTCTTTGCAGAGAAGCCACAACCACCTTTTAAAAGCAAATCTGGTCATCACTCTCCGCCACTTCAAGGCCTCCACCAGCTGCCCACTACCCGCAACAGTGAAACTCAAACCCTTCAACTGCCACTCGGGAGATGCCCTGGCCAACCTCTCCTCCCGCATCCCTAGCCACTCTACCCCTTACCCACCTAGGCACATGCCCACCAGCCTCCTGCTGTCCTGTCCGACCCCGGAGCCCCTGCACTTGCCAATCCGGCCACCCTGACGGCTCTGCACGTTGGTTTTTTCACACACCGGGCTCCAGCCTGTTTTTCAGATCTCAGTTTAAAAGTCACCCTCCACACACTGCTTCAAGTACCCATGATCAGTCCATCTTACTCATAATACTTGCTGCTACTTGAAATCATAACATTTGTTCACATCCTCATTGTCTGTACCTTGCTATTAAAACATAACCCCTTAAGATTGAAGACTCTGTCTGCATCCACCATTGGGAATGGTGACCAACAAGCACTTAATAGATGTTTGTTGAATGAATGAGTCCAAGTCCCAGGCCTCCACCAAACTCAGCACCTGGTAATCATCTTCTTCATCTTCACTCTCATCTGAGTCTAGGGATTTCTTCTCCTTTTTGGGGTCCCCCGCAGCCCCATCTCCACCTTCTTCTCCTTGTTCCTCTTCTTCCTGTTTCAGAAATGGACAACCTGCAAAATCAAAAATGCACAAACCCCCTAGACTGTGAACCCTGCTCCCACCACCTCCAGACTGTGGACCCCGAGGAATTAAACCCCCACAAGGCTGGGACCAAGTATGACAGGGGTCCTACTCTGTAACCCCGGCCCCTGGTAGGAGACCTGGGTCAGAGGCAGCCTATATATTTGGCTCCACAGCCTGGAAGCCATTCCCACACTCCAGCCTGGGTGAGAAGTTCATCTCCCAGGGTCAGAAGGACTCGGCTGTGGGGCAGGGAACCTCAGTCCCGCTCAGCCCCCCTCCTGCTTCCCCAGCTGCCACATGCAGCTGCCAAACTGCACTGTTTTCCTGGGCAAGTCCTCCCGTGTTCCACTCCCACGGTGGAAATGGAGGGCCAGTCACTCGAGCCT
Source organism: Neofelis nebulosa (assembly GCF_028018385.1). NCBI lineage: Eukaryota > Metazoa > Chordata > Mammalia > Carnivora > Felidae > Neofelis > Neofelis nebulosa. Next base: position 6,400,687 of record NC_080799.1, read on the forward strand.
GCCCCTGCAGATGCCCTGCTGCGCTGACTTCCCGGGACAACGCTCAACATGCCACTTCCCTCCACCTTTCTTGCTTCCCCACCAAAAACATTCCTAACAAAGCCAGTACATCCTTCCCCCTACCACTTGCCCACATACTCTCCAAGGTCCCACTTAGCTGGCAGCTCCTCCATCCAGCCCTCTGCCTCCTCCCCCATTCAAATGCAGCCCCTCCCTTCTAGGGGCTCCCAGGCCCTTCACAGCGGTGTCACCCATCCAGCCTGACTGTGCTCTTTTCGGCCCTTATTCAGGCAAGGATCTAATGGTGTGGTCAGGGATGTGGACATTGACGAGGATAGAAATATTCCACTTCCTGACAGTAGGCTGGAAAAAACACTGCAGGAACAGAGTGGAGGGAACTGCTAAGCTTGGACCAGAGGGGGCAGGGTGAAGAGCATCAGTGAGAATCATAGAGGAGATGACTCTGAGCAAGGTCTGGAGGAACGAAGGGTGCTCTGCCTGCTGGGGGTGAGGGGAGGCAGGGCACTATGTTGTGCTGGGTGTGGCATGGCTACAGCAGACAGATGGGGAGTGCGGGGAGTTTGAGCTATGGATGGGCAGGGCCTGGCAAAATGACAGCTCCCAGAAAGCAGGACACAGGACCAAGAAGAGACACCCACTAAGGCGACCATCGCTAAAAGAACAAAGTTCTAATTGATTCAATCAGAAGATACCTCTCCTCTTCACTGTCGCTGGTTGTTCAGGGACACCCGCCTGCTGCCCGTGCCCCGCCCCCCCCCGCCCCCCCCCCCCCACCTCAGGTGCTGGCTTCTGCCTAGGAATTGGTGGTCCCTGCCTGGCCTCTCTGGATGACAAAGAGGCAGGGCACTGCCCTGGGCCACTGGAGTGGCTGGCACAGGCACGTACTCACCCTGGCCTTCTGCTTCTCAGCCTGGAGCTGCGCGTCGATCTCCTCAGGGCTTGTGTACTGCCGTGCCCGGCCTTTGTGGCCTCCCTTTCTCCCTGCACGAGGATCGGCAGTTTAGGAGGTGGGAGGTAATCAGCTTCCCTGATTGCCCTGAGCCCCAAAGGGCTGCCTCCTGCTTGAGGTGCTGTCATCAGAGGCTGAAGAGACCTCCCCTACCCCTCACCAAGCACCACCCAAACCTATTCTCCTCCCTTCACATATCCAAAGGGACAAAAGAGGCAACATGCGACCACCTGACGCCGCACCAAACTACGTGCTAGACATAGGTTCCTACAGGTAAGACCTGAGAGGAGGATGTGGGAGAGGGCACGCTGCATGTAATAACTGGCTAAATCCCATGGTGCCTTAGAATCCAAACTCAGGTCAAAATGCAGTAAGAACATTTAACACTACAGTCCTTTTTACTTGCAAAAGTTCTGGCACAACCATGGACCCTCTTGAGCCAGGACAATGGACTGACCCCTGCTCTGCTGGTTCTGGAGGATGCTGAGGTAGTTGTGGCCTGAATCTAGCCCCACCTTTGAGCCCATATGTGGAGAATCATGGCTGATCCCATTCTAAAGACAAGACACTAAAGATTGAAACCGAATGATGAAGAGCACGAATGCTGGAGTCGGACCCTCAGGCTCAAATCTCAGCTCTACCACTTACAAGCTTTGGGAGGGTACCTGACCTCTCAGGCTCAGTGTCTTCAGCTGTGTCCCTACCTCCTGGAGTTGTCATGGGAATGAATTTGTTAACACATGTAAAACTGTTGGAACAGTGCCTGAGATCGGATTAAGCACTACAAAAACGTATGCTATGTTTGCTAATTTTCTAATAAGGTATTTTGGCAGGAGATGAAAAACAAAGCCACTGACCACATTAGTGATTCCCTATAAAAGTCAGGGAATATGGGACACCTGGGTGGCTCAGTCGGTTAAGCGTCCAACTCGGTTTCGGCTCAGGTCGTGATCTCATGGGTTGTGGGCTCAAGCCCCACGTTGGGCTCTGTGCTGACATGGCAGAGCCTGCCTGGGATTCTCTCTTTCCCTCTGTCCCTTCCCCTATTGTGCTATTTCAAAATAAATAAACATTAAAAAAAAAAAAAAAAAGGTCAGGGGATGTAATGAAACACTTTTTGTTCACCTGAGCATTATACTATAAGGAAAAAACCCTAAACCTATTGGAAACTTTCTTGCATGCGGAGTAAGAAACATAGCTGGCAAAGTTAAAGTTGAAAATAAAGCTGACTCCCTTCTAACAGTTAAAAGTGTGATTAGCAATTAAAGTTCATCTAAGAGTATCAGTCTGAGCCTCTTGAGCTAGGACAATAGACTGACCCCTGCCCTGCTGGTCCTGGAAGACACTGGGGTGGTTGTGGCCTCAATCCATCCCCACCTCTTCTGGAAGCTTCGGCCCAGCTGATTTCTAGTGAGTCTGAGTGCAGAGAATCTGTAATTAGACAGCCACAGCTTCTCTGGACTCAAGAGACAGTAGCAGAGACACCAACCTCCTCTTACTTCCTAGACAGCAGCTGCAAAGCCATAATTGGGCTGCTACAGATCACACCACCCATTTTTAATGACTACCTGGGTTCCCGGGGGGTGTCTCAGTCTACGCTCATCCAAGTCCTATTGTGAGAGATCAAGCTTGCCAGTTAAAAAAAAAAAACAAAACCCAACAAGCTTTCCAGGCCTCTCAATATTCCAGGCAGTAATAACAACTCAAAACTGGCTACTAAACGCTGTCATTCCGCACACTTGGCTAGGGGATATGGACCTTAGTTCAGACTACAATAACTTTTACCAGCATGCCTTTGAAAATGCTTTACAGTTACTAATGGAAACAAGAGTTCATCCTTTTCTCTTGGTTAATTTTATACTTAAAAAAAAAAAAAAAGTCTTGTTTTCTTTTGCTTTTCAAGCAAATAAACCCAAGCAAAATAGGTAAATCTTATCTGCTCATAAAGCTTTCCACAAGCCAAAGGCCAAGTCATTTAACCAAGAATTCATATTTGGGATTCTGTAACCTCCAACTTTGACTCAAACTATCTATGAAGTAGGACACTTAGAACCAGAATTCTGGAACCAGAAGGGTTCAGATGGCACCCTCATTTTGCACAACAGGAGGCTGTGCAAAATGGAAGACACCTGGCTCTTCCTACCAGGCTAAATCAACAGAGAGGTAGGTTTAAATGGATTCGATTCTGTAAGCCCCAATATCTCTGCAAGTAGAGAGTCAGGAAGTCATTTAGGTTTGAAAAAGCTCCAAGTAGATTTCCTGTGGGCTAAAGCATCTTAACCAACATGACACTTGAGCTACCACTATTAACCGAACATCTGTTCTGGGCCAGAAGTTAGCCAGGCACTTTGGGTGCTCCATTATTTTATGACTTCTATCTCCAGCTCTCCAAGCTAAGGGTTATCAGCCAGGTGTTCCAGATGACAAAAATGGGCAGGAATTAAACAATTTGTTTCAGGCCACAGAGTTGGGCAGTGACACAGCTAGACTTGAAATCAAGAACTACGGACTCTCAGGAGAAAGAGAAAGGACTGTCTACGATGCACTGGGAAGCCACGCATCTTCTACCCTCTTGGCCAAGAAATTGACGAAACCGTATAAATAATGCTTAGCGAGCGCTTGACTGCCTGGAGCTGTGCTGCGCACTCCACGTGGATCACCTGGTGGTGTAAGCCTCACATCACTACTATGAGGTAGGTACAATCAAAAGCCCCTTGCAAATGAGAAAACTGAGACACAGGGAGGTTAAGCGACTGGCTCAGAGACACACATAGAGCCGCTGCCGAATAGGGACATTCAAAGCCAGTCAGCCAGCCTCGAGAGCATCAAGTTAGGTCTCATTAGGCAGGCCTCACTCGCCCGGAGCTCGAGAGGCCCCACGTTTTACGCGCAAGGCAGACGGGCTCGGCACAGGCGCGGGACGCGGTGACTCAGTCCCCGCGAGCCTGGAAGAGGGAGTAAACTCCAGGTCCCTCAGGCCAAGAGAAGCGCGCCCCAGATCAGGCCTTCGGCGTCGGCGAGGAGCCGGAGCCTTGGGTCTCCTCAGACCCCCGAAGGAGTGGCTCGTAGCCACTCCGGTCCTCAGTTTCTCCATCGGAACAATTGGGCGCCGAGGCCCAGGCCTGGCCCTCAGCCGGCGCGGACGTCCTCCCTCGGCGCCGCACTCCGAGACACCCGCGGGCAGAATGAACAGCGGGAGCCGGACTTGGGCAGCCCCTCGAGGCCCGCAGGCCACGCGCGCTTGGCCCTCACCTCCTTTAGGCATCGCGGATCCGGCGGCTGCGGCAGCGGCGGCGGCGCCTCGAACTGACACCGGAACCGGAAATATCTCGGGCTCAACTTCTTCCGTCCGGCCCAGTACCCTCAGCGCGCCGCCGCCGCCGCCGCCGCCGTCTCCTCGAGGACCGGGGACTTCTAGGAGGCCGGAGCACGAAGACTGTCCCGCGAGCCGCCTGAGTCCAGGCTCGCCCGCGCGCTGCCCAGGCAACAGCGCCCCCAGTCCCTCAGCCCCTGGGGAGACGCGTGAGCCTGCCGGTCTCCCCCCGGGAAGTGACGGCAAAAGGCAACAGCGGGCTGGAATTTGTACAGGCGGAGCTGCAGACACCTAAAATGACGCAATCTCAGCGCGAGAAAGGGAGGGGATCCGCGAGGACCTCATCCTGGAGAGATTACCTGGGAAGCGGAAGCCGTCGATAAAGAGGCGGCTGACGGCGACGGTGGTTCAGGTGAGTGCTTTCCCTGTGTTCTCTAGTACCTTGGTGACCGCTAAGGCCAGGAATCGGAGGTTTGCACTGGCCCAGAGGCGGTGGGAGCGGTTGGCTTGGGACGGGTGCGGGGTTCTGGAGCGGGAGGTCAGAGTGAGTTCCCGAGAAGAGTCGGCGCCTGGTTCGTTCTGCCCAGGGAATGGGTTTAGGGGTTCTCTTGCTTCTAGGTTCCCACTCCTCCCACTGTTTTCTCTCCCGAAAATGTTTTCTGTCTAAATGCTGTTTGTTCTTGTAAGCTCGGCCCAGATGTCCTCTCAATGAGCCTTTTGTACAGTCGCGACTGTAATGTTTTTCCTCCCTAGCTCCGAATGCCTTTCCATGCTCTTCTTACGAGCGCTACCACCTCTTATACCACCCGACACCCCTTGATCTAGTTGCTTCCTACCAGTTTTCTATTGTGGGTTGTCCTCTGACCTCCACATGAGCCAGGGCTCTCGAATTTCCCTGGGTCATAGCAAATTGGTGTCCCGTATCTTTGTTCTTCCAGCCGGGCGCGCTTGGGCAGGGTCCAGATTCTGACCATCTCTAGCTTCAGAGCAGGGAAGATACGTCCAAAGACCACTGATTTGGAAGTCAGGAGCCCCCCCCCCCCCCCCCCCCGCCATCCGAATCATACTTTGCCAGTTTTCATCTGTGTGACTCTGACTTTACCTGCAGAAGTTTCATTTCTCATCGGTAAGGTTGTTAGTGGAGGATTAAGGAAAGGAGGCTGGGTGTGTGTGGGGGGGGGGGGGGTGGGTGGGGAGTGGACATTGTAAACTGTCAGGCACCCCACAGAAGGGAGGGACTGATGAGTTTGGGGGATAGGAGTCTGCTATGCTGCACAGTAGGAGGTAATTAACCTGAATTTGCTTTGCCACCTAGAAATGCCTTGTGACTTGAAAAATGTGGTTGTTTAGATTTGGACTGGCTAATTGTGTGGACTTTATATAACTTGCCTCTATGTAATACTTTGTTGGGTTTGAAGATTCTTTGGGGGTGCCTGGATGGCTCAGCTGGTAGAGTATATGGCTCAGGTCATGATCCCAGGGTCATGGGATGGAGCCTGTGTTGGGCTCCGTGCTGAGCTCCTACTTAAGATTCTTTCTCCTTCTCTTCCCTGTTTGTGTGCTCTCTCTCTTAAAAAACAAACAAATGAACAAAAACTCCTTGGCAATCAAGCTAATTCACTGCTCTCGTTTTACAGATAAGACTGAAGACCAGAAAGGGAATGTGACCTCCCCCAAAGTTACAGTAATTGGTAGAGCTGGACAAGAACTTGAGTTTGTAACTGAAGAGATCAGAGATCTTTCTGTTACACTCTTGGGAAGCAGACCCTGAGGTACTGTGACTTGACAGCATCTTTTTCCCTTTTAAACGCTCATTCCCTTGTCTCTCCCAACCATAGTCCTTCCCACACTATGTTGTAATTGCCTTGTCACTTTCTATCTCCTTGCTAGAATGTCACCTTCTCAACTATAGAAATTGTGTCTTACTCTTTGTTCTGTGTTCCCAATATCCAGTACAGGGCCAGGCTCATAGGTGATGTTAATGATAACACCAAAAAGTCTATTAAACACATTTAATGTAGGCATGTTGCATATAACTACAGTTAAATCTTCACAATGGTCCTATAGGTAGATTATATTATCCCCACTTTACAGATGAAGAAACAGAGTAAGGGAAGTGAATGTGCACCAAAATGGTGGCTAGTGAAGGCCTTTGGGGATCTCAGGTTCAGAAACCAATCCATTTAATTTTCCTCCCCCAGATCTTTGCAAATTATCTTGTGGGAAACATGCCTAAAGTCAAAAGAAGCCGGAAAGCTCCCCCAGATGGTTGGGAGTTGATCGAGCCGACACTGGATGAATTAGATCAAAAGATGAGAGAAGGTGAGTGGGGGAGTTCGCGACTGGGTGAGGTGTGTCTAAGGGTCACAGGCTTAGATGACCCCCCAGGGGCCAGGCATAAATGCAAGTATCAGTGGGAAGAGACAGGCAGCGCCACTATGGCCTCCTGACACTGACGTGTTTTGTTTGCTTATTAACTCAGCAATGTTCTATGTCCTGGAAAATAGGATGGCACCAATGAAAAGGTCCTCAAAGCCATTTTGGGGCCAACTAGATATGAAAGCTTTAGAGACTAAAGATCGAATAGCAGACCTATAATTAGTTACTATTTTGGTTAGGTACATATTTAGAATTTTACAAAATATGTTTACTTGGAAAATCCTGTCCTTTTTCATTTTCACATTTTCTGAAACAGTTTTATTATTTTTCTTAATAAAAATATTGGGTCTTTGACACTGGTTTCATCATCACTTTGTTTCTGCATTATACACTAGTTTTTTACAATGTACGTTCCCAAAAAATGTCGATGATCCTGAACTTTGTGAATCGTGTAGTATGGTTTTAGAAAATTTATCCGAAGCCATGAGCCTTATATCTTATATGATCACAGTGTAACTACTTACTGAATTGCTTTTTAAAGCGGTCCTTTCTTTAAAGCTTTTTGGTAACTAACCCTTGTTTATGAGGTCATACCTCCAGCAATAATTATTAAATCATTGTTAAGTCACGTTGCCTTTTTTCCCCAAAACTGATTGTATCAGATAACTTCTGTTAAATACCTAGAACTTCCAGTAATCAAGGTCATTTTTGGCTGAGAGATTTCTTCCCCAAACCAATCTCTATTCAAAATAAAGGAACCTGGAGAGCGCTATAATAGAAAAGATTTTGTGAGTCCTTGAAAATTGTCTCCAAAAGAAATATTCTCTTCCATTTTTGTTTAATCATATAGGCCATCAGCATTTCTTTGCTTACCCATTTTTTGATAAACTCACAGGTGTAAGACCTGTTTCATGTTGTCCTTCCTTCCATTATGAAGAAAACAGTGGATGGCAGGTGGCACCATACTTGGCTTTAGTGTTGGGAACAATAGGAAACTCTGAGGATGTGGCAGACTGGACAGGGGCAGGAGCTGCTATTCACCCGAAGCCCATTTTACCTTGGGATCCAGGCTAAGTTTTGCCAAATTTTCTGGCGGGGGGGGGGGGGGGTTCCCCAAGAGAAGCCAGAAATCCAGCTGTTTTATGTGAACTGGTTTTTTTTTCTCCAGGTTTATTTTGAAAGAGCGAGAATGAGCGGGGGGCAGAGAGAGAATCCCAAGCAGGCTGTGTGTGAGAGCACAGAGCCTGATGCAGGGCTCGATCTCCTAAATCGTGAGATCATGACCTGAGCCAAGACCAAGAGTCAGATGCTTGACCAGCTGAGCCACCCAGGTGCCCCCATGTGAACTCTTCTAATTTAAAACTCAAACTTAAAAAACCAAGATTCCGATTCTTGATTTTGGCTCAGGTCACGCTCCCAGGGTCATGGGATTGAGCCCCACGTTGGGTTCCATGCTATATGGAGCCTGCTTAAGATTCTCTCTCCCCTGCTCACACTTTAGCAACAACAGCAACAAAACCCGCAGGTATTTGTGAAAGGAGCCAAACAAAGCCTGCCTTCAGGCTGGCTGGGGCTGCTGGTTTCTCGTTTGTAGCCTCTAGCACAACTTTTGCCTGTGGTATCTGTGGCCACACTCCTAGACATGGGGGACCCTTGTGTGGCTTTTGGCACAGAGGAGCCCAAAGCCAGTGGCATTACCAGGCCTGTCCTGATCTGAGGGCCACTTACAGGACAACTCACACTTACTGAAGCAGATGGAGAGTTCCCGTTTTCTCTTGTAGTTTGTCCCCAGTGTTTGCTAGCTTGACTCTTGACCCTGCCTGGCTCTTTGTGTGTCTGTTAGGTCATACTCAAGTTTTTGTACAGCTGCTGTGGCCCTGGAGGTCCCCAAAGAGCCTGATTATAGCAACTGAGGGGCAGAGATGGGGGAAACTGTGTGGCAGGGGAGTTTGGTGGGTAACTCAGAAATAAAGGCACTATTTCTGTGGACTATAACCAGGACTTGTAAATAACTGCTTTTATAAGGACTTTAAACTAGTTGAAAATAAGCATAAACACTTGCATAATGAACCCTCAGCTAGATTTTTAAACAATAACATTTTAAAAGAATTGTTGCCAAGGTTTTGAAGTTAACGGGCAGTTGCTTTTGAAGTTTTTGGCATTAGCAAAGTGGCAAAAAGCTACATCTGGTTTGCGCCACGATGCCCCTACCCCCGGCCTTTCTTCCTGCCCTATCCTCCTAGGGGCAGGACTCTGCATCAGCCACCAGAAACGGCGTTCCACTTTGTGTGTGGACCTGTACAAAACAACATCCAAGAATGTGCACGTGGTTTTGGGAAAATGGGTCCAAACGGGACTTTAAAAATGGGAGCGCTGCTATGATTAAAAGACTGAAAAATGACCAAAGCTCAGGGAGGGAGGCTCGGCTTCCAGCTGCAGCCTAGGCAGCAGCGTGCCCTTCCCTCAGTGGCTAATCCGGATGCATGGCTTTCCACACTCTGCCCAGGCGACCACATCTTCTCCAGCCGTGACTCAAAACTAGACTCTATATACCAGCTGCCTATGGAGTGGCCCCATTTGGACATCTCAAACTTAACCATGTCCAGAACTGAACCAGAGCTGCTTCCGTTCTGAGGCCACAACCACGGACCCATCCTGGACTCTTCTCATTCTTTCTTCCTATCCAAGCATCTAAGACATCCAGATTCCTAAGAAGGGTGACAGGATGGAGGGAATGTTGTGAGACAGATCAACAAAGTACAACGTCTGGATGTTGTTTGGACCTTAATTCAAACACATGCGTTGTCAGCAGGTGTTTTTGAGGCAATGAGTGAAAACTGAACTGAGTATGGTTGCTAATAAGGAGGAATGGTTGGTTTTGTTGTGTGGGATATTAGCATTGTGGATCCTTTTTTAAAAGTCTTTAACATGTTAGAGATACATAGATATTTATGAATGTGACATTTGATGGTTTGAGATCACTTTAAAATACTTCAGTCTCCCACCCCCAGAAGTGGGGAGAACCAGATAAAATAAAAATAGAAATGTTTGAAGCTGTGTCATAGGTCTTGGGGGTCCAATATGCTGTTTTGTGTACATTTTAAATTATCCATAGTGCAATGTTAGAAAATCCACAAGTCTAAATTTTGATTCCTTTTAAATTCCACCACATGGTCCAAGCTACTCTCACCTGGATTACTTTGGTAGCTTCCTACTTCTCTCCCTACAGTCTTTTCTACAGAGCAGCCAGAGTGAGGGCTTCAAATTGTTAAGTCAGATCACAGTCTGCTCAGGACCCTCCAGTGGTTCACTTCCCCATCAGAGCAAAACCAAAGTCCTGAGACACCTGGGTGGTTCAGTCGGTTAAACATCCAACTTTAGCTCAGGTCATGATCTTGCAGTTCGTGGGTTCCAGACCCACATCGGGCTCTGTGCTGACAGCTCAGAGCCTGGAGCCTGCTTTGGATTCTGTGTCTCCTTCTCTCTCTCTCTCTCTCTCTCTCTCTCTCTCTCTCTGCTCCTCCCCCACTTGCACTCTGTCTCAGTCTCTCAAAAATAAACAAAGTCCTTGTGTGGCCTTCCAGGTCAAACACTGTCTCACTGCAGCCCCCTCCTTAGTTCCATCCCCTGTCTCTCTCCCTTATCCCCTGCCCACAACTGCCGTTCCTGGATCCCTAAGTAGTCCTGCCTCAGGGCCTTTGCATTGCTGTTTGCCTTATAAGCATGTTTGCCCCTCCCCTTTTTTTATTTAAAACTATTTTTTGATGTTTGTGAGAGAGAGTGAGTGAGCATGAGTGGGGGAGGAGCAGAGAGGGAGACAGAGGATCCAAAGCAGGCTCCACACTATGAGCACAGAGCCTGACATGGGGCTTGAACCCATGAACCATGAGATCAAAACCTGAGCTGAAATCAAGAGTTGGCTGCTTAACTGACTGAGCCACCCAATGTCCCACTCCCTTCCCCCTTTTAAATTGGGATCTAATTGATATAAAACATGCATGTTTTATATCATGCACATGATTTTAAATCATGCACATGCACATGATTTGATACGTGTATATGAAATGATTAACACAATGTGACATCTAGGCCTTACAAACGCACCATACAGTATTATAAACTATAGTCCCCATGCTATGCCTTACATCTCCAGGACCTGTCTTCTAACTGGAAGCTTGTACCTGTGATCCCCTTCACCAATTTTGCCCAGTCCACAGCCCACCCCTTGTTTCTTAAGGTCTGTGATCAGATGTCCCTCTTGTGCCTTCTTTGATCACATGTATAAAGTGGCAGTCCCCCCTCTCCCCACTTGCCATCCCCTCTGTGTTCTCTCTGGCCTCTACCACTTACCACCAGGTGCTGATCTGCTTCCCTCCTCGGAACGGGGCTCCAGACCTGCTCTGTCTGCCCCACTGCCTTGTCTTCAGCACTCGATCAGGGCCTCAGCTGCAGCAGGCACACAGTGCGCACTGCTCAGGCCTCAACACCTGCCTTTTGCTTGGATCACAGAATCCTGTTCGTGGAGCTGAGTTCTACATCCTAAGTCATAGAATGTCCCCAAAGTTGGAGAAATGGAGGCACATTTTTCTTGACCACTCCTCCCCTTTCTCCATTCTCTAAAAACTGAGTCAAGGTGATAAAGATCAACTTGGAGCTGCTAAGAGACAGAATTGCCACTTCAATCATGTTTAAATCATGTGGCTCATTTTTTATCTTTTTTAAAATAACAGCTCTATTGAGACAAAAGTCATATTCTGTAAAACTTGCCCTTTTGAAGTGTTAAGGGTGTTCAGTATATTCAGAGTCAAGCAACCATTACCCCTCCAAAAGAAACCCTGCACCCTTCAGTAGTGCCTCCCCCGCCCCCCAGTCTGAGGCAACCACTAACCTACTTTGTGTCGCTGCAGATAGTCATCCAGTAGGTGGGCTTTGGGGAGGAGGTTTTTTTTCACTTGGCTTCATGTTTTCAGGGTTCATCCGTGTTGTAGTAAGTCCATACTTAATTTCTTTTTACGGCCGAATGATATTCTGTCCTGTGGGTGGGTTATGTTTGGTGTATCCATTCATCAGTTGGTTGAGGCTGGGTTGTTTCTACTTTTGGCTATTGTGAATAATGCCGCCTAAACATTCATAGAGGAGTTTCGTGTGCATGTGTTTTCAGTTCTTTTGGGAATATATCTAGCAAGAGAACTGCTAGGGCACTTGGTAACTGTTTAACTCATGGAGGAAGTGCCAGACTTTTCCAGAGAGGCTAGGCTGCACCATGTTACATTTCTACCAGCAGCATATGATCCAATTTTTCCACATCAACACCTGTTACTGTCACTTTGATGACAGCAAACCTAGAGGGTATGAAGTAGGATTTATTCTTTATCCCTAGTTATTTAAAAAACAAAACAAAACATTGTGACCTGTGATTGAACGCTGCCTGCCACAACAAAACAAACACACCCCTTTTTCTCCCCAGCTGAAACAGAACCTCATGAGGGAAAGAGGAAAGTGGAATCTCTGTGGCCCATCTTCAGGATCCACCACCAGAAAACCCGCTATATTTTTGACCTCTTTTATAAGCGGAAAGCCATAAGCAGAGGTAATTAGCTAAATTCTCTTGGCCTGGACAACTTGAGTGGCTTTCACATTTATTTAATGGTTCTTATTCTTACAGCCTTAGCAAATGTCATTTGTCTTATCACTAAAAAAGGCGGGGAGGGACCACTGTTGGCGAAATAGTCTTTTTAAGGAAGAGTGGTGATGGGTTGGGGCAGCTGTGTTACACCGTGGTCTGATGCCCTTTCCCCATTTTTTGGACAGAACTATATGAATACTGTATTAAAGAAGGCTACGCAGACAAAAACCTGATCGCAAAATGGAAAAAGCAGGGGTATGAGAATTTATGCTGCCTGCGGTGCATTCAGACACGGGACACCAATTTTGGGACGAATTGCATTTGCCGGGTCCCCAAAAGCAAGCTGGAAGTGGTAAGTGAGGTCTCCGCCCCTGTAACATCTGATGATCAAGTCGGAGGTTCCTTTTTCAGTTCAGAAGTGTGTCCTGGGTGACGCCAGGGGATTTTACACTGTTTTGTTGGGCTGGAATGTAGTCCTTATTGCTGGATGGCCTGCTGGCCATTCCCAAGAGAGGGAATCGCTCTCTCAGGGAACCCACACCCGGCAGTTTGGCAGCAATGGCGTGTTAGGTCTGGGGGGGTCAGTCTCAACTCCACCCTTGGGCAAGTTACTGAAGTCGTTCCTCATGTATGACCTGGGGGTGGGAAGGCTGAGTCAGGGAAGCACAGGCCAGTAAGCAGACATTCCTGTCCTTCCCCTCTGGGGCTCACTCTTCGGGTACCCTTTTTTCCAGGCCTCCTTTTCCTCAGAATTACACTGTATTTCTTCTGTCAGAACCTTGTTCTCTGGGGAGTTCTGGAATGATGCTGGGTGTGCAGTAGCTGAGCTTACAGCATCAGCCTCTCTGAACTGGAGCTAGAGAAGGAGGCAGACAGTTACTGTGATGTTAGCCTTAGTGGCCTTTGAGTGCAGCACCCTTGGCTGCTCGTTGTGGGCCAAGCCGGGTGGTCAGACTGGACTGCCTGCCTCCCAGTTGGCCACCTGTCACACAGGTGCCTCATCACAGGGTCCCTCTATGCTGCACACTAGTTACAGTTTACAGAGCTTTGACTCCAGGCACGGGGCTTTAGCTCAGCAGGTAGCTCTGTCTCTCTGAATCATGTGGAAGGCCAAAGGGCAGGGGGCATCGAAGAGGGCTGCCTCCCCAAGGGAAGAATCTGGGTGTGAATTTTCTGGTAGGGGCAGGGAGAGGTGGTGAAGTGGCAGAAGCCTCCCCTCTGAGAGCCCCAGGATTCTGTGGTGGCATTGGGTCTGGGGTGCTGCCCCAGCCCTGCGGCCAGGATAGAGCCTGCTTTAGCTTTAGTTGGGTTTCACCTTCTGATCTTGTTTGCTTAGGTAAGGGTCTTGCTCCTCCAAAACAGGAAAAAGGAAAATCAAGACAAATCACTGCTCTAGGGCCTTCTGTTGGGCAAGCCCCCAGCCAGACATTGGGGCCCACCTGGTCCAGGGGATAGGACTCTTCGGCTGCCATACAGATTCAGGTGTACGTCCTCTTTCCCGGTGCCCCCACTAGAAAGTTCCCCAGCCCAGAGGCCCCTGGCACTGAGCCCCAAGTAGTACACAGACCCAACTTCCAGCGCATTGAAGGGTGTGTCATGCTCACTTCATAGAATAACAAGAATTGCTCACAGGTTTTTTTTTTTTTCCTTTTGTGGTGGGGGCATAAGCATGTACATAGAATTTGCATATATTAAGTGCACAGAAGTGTAGCTTCAGGGTCCACAGTAGCTGTTTCCATCCATCATGGAGGGCTTTCTGAAGAGTGTCCTGCAGACACTCTGAAGAGTGTCACGGTAGATCATGAATGTCCCACCACCTTCTTGGTGGGAGGATTGCCGCACGTGGGCGAAGTGCGGTGTCTCAGCTGTCCTCTGTTGCAGGGCCGGATCATCGAGTGCACGCACTGCGGCTGTCGGGGCTGCTCTGGCTGAGGCCCTCAGGCCCCGACCTCTCTTCACCCTGAACCTTGGACTTCGCAGGTTTCTGCCTGTCCCATCACGCCTTCTCCTGGGAGCAGCTCTTCTCGCAGAGCGGTGCTCCAGGCCCGAGTGGGAGCATGGTCTCTACATGTTAAGGCTTTGGTGTTTATCAGCTGTGATTTGTAGAAATAAAACTTAAACCTTTTGGGCCCTGCATTTGTTCTTTCAGAGAGCCAGCCATCTGTAGAACCCAGTGGGTGAGCACCAGACCCCAGTGACCCGTCACCCTTGGGACTCAATCCTGACTCCACCTTGTAGGTGCTGTGTGACTCTGAGCCAGTTCACTTTCCCCATCGGTGATACGGGGGCAAGGATGACCTGAGAGGGCGTGCCAAGGTCAGCCGGTTTGCTCTTGGACCTGCCGTGGACTCGTCAGGCCCTGGGCCCAGTGTGTCCTCGTACCAATGCCTGCAGAATGCTGCAGCGCTTCCTCTGGGCCCGACCATTCCCTTGCGCTGGAGGCCACTGGAACACGTTTGTGGGTCAGCTATGGAAAGCATCCCGGGGCTCCCATGGAGCCCTGTAAACACCACGCACTCTGTTCCAGCTCTGCCGGAAGTCCCCGGGGCCTCCCTTCACCTGCCTCCAAGGCCTCTGTCCACGTCAGCCTCAGTGGTGGCGTCTTGGTTCCCCTTGGGCTTGGTCCGGAACTTCTGCCACGGGTGGGGGGTTTCCTCTGCTGGCATCACTTTCAGCCACTGCTTGTAATAAGCTCGGAAGCCATCAATCTTCTCCAAGTAGGTGTTTTTCTCTTTGTACTACAAATGGAAACGCATGGGGTTCAGAGGAGCCATTAGTCATTGCAGGCTACCTGTAGCTAATCCCAAGCCATGGCAGCTGGCTCAGGCCTCAGGGAAGCTGTTCTTGCTCCTAGGTGGTTAAAGGGAGAGGGCAGAAGAGTTGTTTGGTCCCTGAGCAGCTTATGTAGAGAGACAAAGCTGCTGTGGGGTAGACCAGACTTCCTCTGCTAACACTCCTTCGAAATACGAGCTGCCGTGCCACACCAGGGACGTCACCCCAGCCCCCCAAGCTAGAATCCCCGGGTGCTAACTCTGCCTCCACAGCCTGAGTGCCTCTCTCCGTTCTCAGCACTGCTGTAGTGGTCTCTGGAGAGGCAGGCAGGAAAGGAGCAAACAGCATGAACCTGGCAGATCCCAAAGGAAAGCCGGCAGAGGAATATCTACAAAAAACCCAAAAAATTTCCAAGTTGAAGACTGTTACCACATGATGACAAACAGTCTGATTTAAAAGATTCAACCATTCTAAATTTGTATGTGTCTCATACAGCCTAAAAGTACATAAAATAAAAACCTGACCATCTCAAATGGAAATACATCACCGTCGTAAGGGAATGCAAATGTGATCTGAATCCAATATGCTTTGGGCCTGTGGTAGTCCGGTGACTTGACTGAACCTGAGAAGACGCCCCGAGGGCCCTACACCACGGAGTAAAGAGACAGATCCACGAACTAGAAGATATTGCAACATGGAGCCAACAAAAGATTAGCATCCAAAATAACATAACTCGGAAGAACCAATGAGAAGACTTAACCAACTGTCCAAATACTCCCTGCTGTGCCCTCTGCCAGGCACGCTCTCTACTGCCATCTCATGAATTCTTACTGGGCCTTCAAAATGGCATTCCAGCATTGCACCTGCACGGCTGTCCTTGACCCCATGCCTTGCTGTGTCCCTGCCGACTCCCTACCCCCTGGGATTGTGCTCCCTCCTCCAGGCCACAGCTGCTCTGGAGCCACTCAACACAGAGTCTGGCTCCGTAGACCTAAAATCTGAGCCCCCTACCCCCACCCTGCCCCCGAGCCTGCTCTCTTCAGAACAACAGGGAAAGAAGTGGCCAGTACAAAGCAGATTCTTTCACTCCTGCTGCTGTCCCATTCACTTGGGCACTGGGCAATGGGCAGGCCCCGGGGAGCCAGCAGAGCCAGGCAGTCTCCAGCTCCAGGGGCTTATGGTTTTGCACAGGTGAAAGTCACGTGCACGTGTAATGACAGGTTGTGAAGCATGGCAAAAAGGAACAGTGCTGTACGTGATGGGAAGGGACAGCAGTAGTGGGACAGCTCTGAAAAAGAGGCATTCAAACTGAGGCCCACAGGATGAAGAGCCAGTTGTGGGAAAAACGGGGAGCCTATCAAGGCAGAGGGAATACAAAAACCCCAAGGCAGGAAAGAGGCCAGTAGGACTGACCGTGAATACAGGGAAGAGTAGCCTAAGATGAAATGAGCCACAGGGATGGAGACTCACGGGCTGTGTTTTGAAGAATTTGGAATTTCTCCTAAGGGAAGCCACTGACAGTTTAAAGCAACGGAATTCCACCGCTGAAAGGCCGGCCCTAGGGGTGAGGGGAGAGGCAGGGGTGGTTAAAGAGAAGACAGGTGAGTTGGAACTTGGTGCACACACCCGATCAAAGCTGGGTGGGTACTGGGCTGCAAACTCCAGTTGGCGGATGACCACCTCATTCACCGGGACTCTGTTCTGCCTCATGTCCTTCAGGATGTCAATGAGATAGGTGTAGTCCAGCCTCTTGAGGGCGGCGTTGATGAGGGTGCTGTAGATGTGGGTGTTGGGGGTCATCTGGGATTTCTGGAACATCACAGACATACAATCAGCAAGGAGATGGCCACTGTTGGGACAAAGCAGCCTACCGTGCGTGTCAGGCTAGGGGGCTTACCTTGCCGTTCAGGCCTGCTCTGCAGACCAGCAACCAGGGCAAGAAGGGCAGAACCCTGTGGCAACGATGGGCTGTCCTTCCTGCTCCAGGAGGAAAGCGTGTGCCCCACATGGCAGGCCCAGCCCACCCAGCTGAGGATCCTACCCTCTCAGCCCTGAAGAACTTGCTCAGAAATCAGTGGACTCGGGCAGTAAACCATGTGCAGACCACCTCTTCGGCTCTTGGCTGTAGGTTTACCGCAACCCCTGCCCCCAAAGTTCTGATAGATCCCTGCTCCGGTCATACCTTCCGTCCCTCCAGAACCGGGCCTAGTCTCTCCCCACAACCTCCCTCAATCTCTCCCACCACAGCCACCTTGAAGACTGTCATACCCTATGCTTTCAATGCCGGCTCCTGCAGCAACTTGACCAGGGTCCACTTTCTCTCACATTGGGCCAATGACCATTATACACTTGAAGCTAGAGCATCCCCATTCCCCACCCCCATGCACACTGTTTATGCTGTCTGGGTGCAGAGGCCTGGGGGTTCAGGAGGGCCCAGGCCCTCTCTTCCCAAGTACCGCCCCACCCTGAATTCTCAGCACCTGGCCTGGCCAGGACCCACTCACCTTCATGTCTGCGAGTAGTCGCAGGCCGTCCCCCGGCCTGTGGCACCCAATGGCCAGGTTGCAGAACGTCTGCAGGTTGGGAAGGATCCCCCTCTTTGCCAGGAGTGGCAGCAGAGCCTGTGGGGACAGACATGGCACTTCTGTAAGCTGTAACCCACCGGGCCCGGCCAGAGCCTTCCCTGGTTGAAGCCCCGGTGGGGTGCTGTAGGCCTCGGGGGCACAGCAATGCTCGGGGGCCTCGCAGCCCCCTCTGCAGCCACGCTAGATGCTGCTCTCAGCCCAGCTCCCCAGAGTTCAGCTGCTCTGCAAGGACTACCCTGCCTTCTCCCCAAACATGAATGGGAACATGAATCCCTTCACATTCCTATCTCTGTTCCACTGTCGGTCATCCATCCTGGCCTTCGGCCTTCAGTGTCTAAGGCGGGAGACAGCGCCAACAACAGCATGGGAAGTAACGGCCGAGGCTGCCCGGGCCAGGGGCTGCGGAAGAAGATGGCCTCACAGCCTGCCTGGCTCAGGGAGGGGTTCTGTCATGTTTACCTTGTCTAGAAGGTGTGCTCTGCACTGAGGGCCTGAAGGCAGAGGCTGTGTCTCTTCACAGGACACAAGAGCCCACAGGAGCCCAGGTCAGTGCTCTGACAAAAGAGACGTGACAAAGACACATGGACAAAATCCCACGAGGACTCCCGTGTCCCCATCTGTGAAATGGGGAAGCCTTGTACCAGCACAGCCTTGTGGTGCAGCCAGTGAAGAGAGGAAAGGATGGGAAGCTTGTAGAACAGCATTTAACACAGAGGGCTAAATCAGTGTGTGTGTGTCAGGGGTTGTGGCTGAAGGGTGGGCACACTTGGGAGCCACCAGCCTCTTAGGCCACGAATCCCATGTGCCCCTCAGCAGTGTGAGGATGTTTGATGTCTGCCTCCACCCACCTGGGAGCTCCTCAACGGGGATGGGGAGAGTGGCTGGCTGGTTCACCGTTCGACTGTCAGCTTTGCCCAAGCCCAGGCTCAGGCCCAGGCCCAGGCCCAGAACAGAGGCCCCAGACAGTCTGGCCACCTACTGCAGGAACGGATGACACACCCTGCAGGGGAGCCAGGTCCTGCAGTCAGAAGGTCAGAGGAGGGAAGGGAAAGGAGGGACCGCAGCCTTGAACCTGGTGCCTGCCTCTGAGCCCCTCACCTTCGCCCCCTCCAGATCTCCAAGCTTGCTCTTCTTCCTCATCAGCGTGTTGAAGAACGTCACATCAGCCTCCACCTGGTGCATGTCCAGGACGGTCAGCAGTGAGGACTCCGCGGGACTCCCGGGCTCCACGACCTCAGCAAGCAGTGTGAGGGTTTTGATGTTGGGTCGGAGCCCGTGCTCTGCCATCTTGCCCAGGAAGCCCTCCAGGCCCCCCATCAAGGCTAGCCGGTCAGCCGGGGTGGTGACAGTCCCAAAGGAGACCACAGCTGGGGAGACTGCTCCCAAGGTCAGGAGGTTGGTCTCCGGCCCCCGGGGAGAAGGCTCTGGGGCCAAAGAAGTGAGGGCCACCATGTGGTCAGGCTCTGTCTTGGTTTCCACCTCGGGCTGGGCCTTGCTGGGGCCTCTGGCTTCCTGAGGCTCCAGAGGGCCCTCAAGCACCTGAGAAGGTTCCAGAAACAGCTGCCTCTCCAGGGCCTCCACGTCCAGCCTGACTGACATGCCGTCGCCCCCCCGGGCCTGGGCTCTCCTCCTTGCCCGAAACCCACCTGCAAGGGGCTGGAGCAAGACTGTCTCCTCCCTGGGCCTCAGGAGCAGTGCCGAGGCCACCTCCGGGTCCCCCAGGCCGCAGTCTCGAGCTGCCCCCAGGAGCAGGTTGTAGCCATGCTGGCTTGGCTGCAGCCCCAGACTCAGCATCTGCCTCCACACCTACCGGGGAGAGACAAGCTTGGCCCTGTGCTCCTTCTCAGAAAAGCCCTCGGCAGAGCCGGCACAGGGAGTCAACAACCATTCGGTAAATGCAAAGGGCACAGGAAGGAGCTGGACAGTATCTAATCCAACGCCAGGTTCTAGACAACTGAGAATCCTGAGAATCTGAGGACTCTCTGGAGGACCCCTGTCCTCCCTCTAGTTTACCCCAAAACTGTTCTCACAATTTCATCTCTCTGTCCTCTCCCAAGGCCCCTGTACTGGGAACAGACTTTGCCCTGGGTCTCTGCCTGCCTTCTCTGTACTCCTCTGGGGAGGGACGATCAGAGAGGCTAGGTTCCGGAAGAGTCTAGAATGACTTAAGAACTGGATTTAGTGGTACTTCCTGGGTGCTCACTGTGTGCCCTGCCCCGTGCAGCTGCAGCCTTCTCACACTTCCTGGAGAGCAGGCACAGTGGAAGGGGACTCAACCAGGAAGAGTGCCTCACAAGCTGGCAGCCCTGTTTCCTCTTGAGATCACTTTTATCCCACAGCACAGTGCCTTGCACACTCAAGTGTGTTTTCCACAGAGGACTGCCCTGATCACGTCTGGGTCAGTCTGACACCGAAACCACGCCATTGCTAAGATGCCATGAGATGCCACACAGGGCTCACTGGTCTCACTGCCTTTGTGGGCTCAAAAGAAGGCCACCTTCAGTGGGATGAGAGCTCATATCCAACTTCCTATCCTTGTCAGGGTAAGTGTGCAGACAAGGTAAGGGCTGGTCAGGCCCAGGTGGGTGCAGCTTGCAAGACATCTGCTGCCCATCAGACAGGGATTTAAGAAGGGCAAGGGTCTCAGCAGGTACCCCCATGGGAAACGCTGACAGAACTGAGGTTTAGTGGGGGCTTGGGCTCTTAAGAGTCAGACGGACGTGGGTTCAAATCCCAGCTCTACTTCGTAGCTCTGGGACCTTAAGCAAGTTTCTTAACCTCTGTGAGCCTCAGTTTCTTTGTCTGTAAAACGGGGCTATTGGTGCCTAGCTTGAGCAGTTTAATAGGTGCAAAACACAAACCAGCTATTAGCTTTACAAACTCCCTCTAACTAGAACAGATCTAGAACAAGGAAAGGGAGGAACAAGATCTTGGCTGATTTTCACTATAAAGCTACTGCTTCCAGGGAGTCTGCAGAGGGAAGGCGAGCTTTTGGTCAGGGCTGTCCCAGGTCACTGGGGCTCACACTGCATGTGGATCAGTCACCTGGGGATCTTGTTGAAATGCTGATCTAGATGCAGTAGGCCCAGGTGGGGCTGAGACCCTACTTCTCTGGCAAACTCCCAGGTGAAGCTAAGCTGCCAGTCTGTGGGCCCTGCCTTAAGTGGGAGGGCTCTAGGTGAGCTCTGGGTCCTCCCCACCTGTAAGAAGCCATGAAAGCAGCTGTGGTACCATTCCTAATACCACCACCCCACTTCATTAGGGGGGGTTCTCTCGGGGGACCTGAGGTGGAATCAGAGCAGTGTGTCTCAACTTCGATGTCCATGAGAATCTCTCAGGATTAAATGCAGACCCCTGGGTCCCACCTGCAGAGATGCTAAGTGGGGGCCTGAGGGGGGTGGGCTGAACAAGCACTCTGGGTAAGTGTGCTATGGGCATTCAGAGACCGTGAGCATAGCCAATCTGAGCTAGCTGCACAGAAGGCCACTCGGTAGAGTGGGAGAGGACTGGCTATGCCCTCACTTGGGGGTCACCCATGCCGCGTCTGAGGGCCTCCTCTCCCTGCCATCTGTAAAACGGTGGGAAGCCATGTGCTTTGCAGAGGCCAAAATGCCACAAATATAAAAACACCCAGCACAGGGCCGTCACAGCCGCTCAAATGCACGCATCATCATCTGCACCTGACACAGGTGCACAGCGGGAGAGGTAGGAAGGCAGAGCTGGGAGGGACAGACCTGCAGGGCATATCGAAAACCCGTCTTCTTGTCCTGGATGCAGCCCATGAGCAGCAAGCTAAAGGTCCTCTCGGTGACTGCATGCCCTTTCTGGACAATTTCCTGGGGGAGGGAACAGAGGTTACACTGAGAACCTGTGGCAGAGCCCAGTGCTGGGCCCGACGGGGCTGACTCAGGGCAGACACTCCGAGCGCACCCCAGGCTGTGCATCCTGAAGAGGTGGGACCTGAATCTGGCTCTAGAGTGGCTCAGAACAAGCTCCTGAGCACAGCCATCCAGCTGCTGCCTGCACTCCGTCCTCCTCTCCTTCTAGGCTGCTCTTCCTGGCCAACGCAATCACTTTTGTGCAGCTCCTTGGCAAAGACCATCCCTGCAGCCACTTCTAGCCCCTGTGCTTGAGGCACTGGAACTGCACAGAACTGGCTTTAGGTCCCAGCTTCGCCATAGGCCAGCTGTGAGCGTGGGAAAGGCATTAAGCTCCCTGGCCTCAGCTTCCTCATCTGTAGAGTGGGGTCACAGGTAGGACGTGCCTTAGAGGACTTTTGGAACAACCCTACCAAAAGGTGCGGGGCCTGCACATGGTACGCGCTCATGGTGCTGGCCTCTCCCGGGCCTGTCGGGGTTGGCCAGACTTCTTGAAATTTCTTCCACCACTCAGCACCTCAGAGTCTCCTTAAGCCTGTCTTCCTCTGTCCCTCTTGTGAGCATGGGTGTTCCCACCCTTCCGGTCTGCTGCCGCTCTCCCGTCTCCCCCTCAGTCACCAACTCTTCCATCTCAGTGAGCTTCTAGTTTATGCTCCCTCTTCCTGGACAATCACTGCTCTTTCTGAACTGGGCCTTCTCCCCCATCAGCCAGAGTGACCTGCATAAAATACCAATGCCATCTCTGGACAGGTCAGAGGCCTATCAGCCACACCGCCCTCTTCTGGAAGCTTCAGGCACCAGCCTCTCACACAGCACCCTTTAGAGGGATTTGTCACTCAGGGAGGTCTCCAGACTTGAGACCCCATGATCCTGCCTCTCCCACAGGCCAGGCGGGCTCAAGGCAGCCAACCCAGGGACTGGTCAAAGGCTGTCCCGCACCACATGGTACTTAGACACTCCATCGGGTCCTGGCTCCTGCAGTGCGCAGGTGGGACCTCACTGGAGTAGTGAGGAAAAGCGTCGGTCAGCCATGGGAAGAGTGAGACAGAACTTAAAAGTAGAGAGCAGGCCGGCCCTGAGGGAAGACAACGCTGCCAAGGGTGTGTCCAGTTCTCCTGAGGTTTGGTCGTAGGCACCTAGAGCCTTCCCTGCTTCCCATGAGCCTTTGTCTGGGTATTAACTCATGTTTATCTCCCTTCACAACCTGAGAATGCAGAACCACCACCCTGCTCTCGGTCCTCCGTGCTTAAACCTTCACTGTCTCCTTCTCCAGACTGGAGATAAAAACCCTGCAGCTGGGGAATAAAAGAGGCTGCAGGCCAAAGCCCTGAGGCATTCAGGCCCCTGCTCAGCACTCCCATGAGCCCACTCACCTGCTCCCCTCAAACCTGGCACACTGACCTGCCAGACTCCGCCCTCCCAGAAACCAGGATTTTTCTTCCCACTGCTCTCTCTAGGCAGGAGGCCTGCCCTGCTGGGCGTTGACTTGCCCTCAGCGCTATGAAGCCCCGCCCTCCTCTGCCGCACCACCGAGTCCCGCACAGGGAGACACAGCACACAGCGGCACACACAACCTGCCTGCACAGGGGAGGGGCCTCTTTATGTGTCCCACGAGGCCTCTGAGTCGTGAAGCCACGCCTGACCCCTGCACGAGGGACGCAGCCACAACCTCACACCTGCCACGTGAGACTGGCCCCAAGCGGGGGATGAGGAAGGAAGAGGCACCCTCACCTTGAACACATCGAGGCACATCCTGAGGTCTGCGCACATGGCGGCCATCTTCAGCAGTGCATGGTATGTTTTCAAGTTGAGCTGGAAGTTTCTGGCCTGGAGCTGCTGCCGGAGCTTCAGGGCACTCTGCAGAGCAGAGTCCTTCCAGGGGGACTCAGCGCAGACGTTGAACAGGGCCGTATATGTGGCATCTGAGGGCTCCAGGTCCCGTTTTTTCATCTGCATTGATGGGAAGAAACTTGGAAGTGGCTCTGGGGTCAGCTGGACACACAGGTGACAAGCTGCCCTGAGAGGAAGCTAGACAGGACTCTGTTCCTCCATTAAACAGGCCCCCAGCAGGGCCTGTGCTAAGGTGGAGCTGAGCAATATGCCAGGGCCTACTTCTCCAAAACCCTGACTCAGCCAGAGGGACTCTGAAAGCTAACCCTGCACTCCAGATGCACCAAAGTCACCCTCCCCATGGCCATCAGCCCACTCTGGGCCTGAGATGCTTTTAGCAGGATCCTCCAGATGCTCCCACCCACTGGCCGACGAGGTCACATTGACTGTGAAGATCCATGGTGTGGATGTGGTCTGGGGAAAGGTAGGAGGGAACAATCAAACCCCTGCTCCCACATTTCCTAACTGAGTGGTCACGGGCAAGCTAGCTCCTCACTGGAAAAATGGGGGTGATACCATCATCTTGAAAGGCTGTTGCAAGGGCCAGGTAGGAGAGTGGCCCCCACACTAGCAGCACATCTCAGGATCCCCCACCCTGCAGAGTCACACACCCAGGAGTGAGGTTGACGCTGTGCTTATGAAGCCCTCCAGGTGACTGAGCAAGCTCGAGTTTGAGAAGCTCCTGGTAAAGCCAAGTGCTATTTCCCAGACAAAGGCCACCTGACCGAGGGCAGGTGACAAGCTGCTTGCAGAGGAGTGTGAAGAAACTTCTTTTTAGAGTCAGGCCGTTTGGGGCTCAAATCCCAGCTCCAGTGCTCTCAAGCAGGGTAACTCTGGACACAGCACTTTATCTCCCAGGGCCTCCGTTTCCTCCTCTGAAAAATGAGGATGGTGATCCTGACTTTGAGGACGGATGATGCGCGCTCTGTGTGGACTCACATATACAACAGACATGTATGAGGACTTCCTACAAGCCAGGCACTGGCCACCAGTGGTTACCAGGACAGACACAGCTTGTATTCATTGAGCTCACGCTCTAGACAGGAAGAATCATACCAGACAAATAAGTAACCAACAACAGTAGTAACAGCTGCGAAGGACACCCACAGAAAAATGGAAAAGGAAAACCAGTACAGGTGGGGAGACCTGGCAAACACTACTTTCACCAAGTGACCAAGAAGGTAATGTCATTTGTGATAGGTCCCGTGACACGAAGTGAAGAGGGCCCTTCACCTCTGTGATATTCTTTCCCCAAGCCCATAACCCCAACCTCATCACAAGAAAGTACAAATCGATCAAAAAACTAAAAATTGAACTACCCTACGACCCAGCAATTGCACTACTAGGTATTTATCCAAGGGATACAGGTGTGCTGTTTCGAAGGAACACATGCACCCCGATGTTTATAGCAGCACTATCAACAATAGCCAAAGGATGGGAAGAGCCCAAATATCCATTGATGGATGAATGAATAAGATGTGGCATATATATCCAATGGAGTATTATTCGGCAATCAAAGAGAATGAAATCTTGCCATTTGCAACTACATGGATGGAACTGGAGGGTATTATGCTAAGTGAAATTAGTCAGAGAAAGACAAATACCACATGACTTCACTCGTGTGAGGACGTTAAGAGACAAAACAGATGAACATAGGGGAAGGGAAACAAAAGTAATATAAAAACAGGGAGGGGGACAAAACAGAAGAGACTCATAAATATGGAGAACTGAGAGTTACTGGAGGGGTTGTGGGAGGGGGGATGGGCTAAATGGGTAAGGGGCATTAAGGAATCTACTCCTGAAATCATTGTTGCACTATATGCTAACTAATTTGGATGCAAATTTTAAAAAATAAAAAATAAAATTTAAATTAAAAAAAAAAGTACAAATTGAGAGACATTCTATAAAATCCTTGACCAGCACTCCCTAAATCTGTCAATGTCACAAGGGGGGAAAAAAAAAGGAAACTCAAAAAAAATAATAATAATCACAAAATGGAGAAGCCAGTATGAGAACCCAGACTGGATACAGGAATAGAAAGAGGATATCAATGGAAAAAGCGGTGAGATCCAAGTAAAGTCTGGAGTTTGGTTAACAGTAATGTGCCAGTGGTGGTTTCTTAGTTTTGACAAATGTACCTTCACTATGTAAGATGTTAATATGGGGATTAGCTAGGTGAGAAGTATTTGGGAACACATATCTTTGTAGCTTTTTTATAAATCTAAACTTATTCCAAAATAAAAAGTTTATTGGGGAAAAAAAGCAGCAAATTGATAGAGAATAAAAAGAATGAACTGATCTTCTCTGAGGTGACATGTGCCAATTCCCTTAAGGATCCCCCAAGTGTAAGGAAGTGCCCGCTACTGGACTGTTTACCAAGAACCACAATAAACACTCTCTGGCCCCACCTGCTCCTCACTTACCACCTGAATGCTCTTTGCTGGCTAGCTGATCATGTCTTTCTACACCATGGTATTTAATTAGGTTTTTTAGAGGACATGTTACTTTATCATTTGTAACCACAACTCTTCCCCCTTGCTTCCAACCAGGGATGATCAGACCTACAGTAAGAGCATCCCAAATGACCAGCCGAGGGCTGCCAACAAGTCCTGCTGGGAGAAAGGATGCTCCCAGCTTCTGGCTCCAAGAGAGGATGGGGTCTCTTATACTGGAGTCTACTATCCTCTTTGGCAAAGCTCTCTCCTGACTCACAAAAGAAACAGCTTCCTGGCTCTGTGAGTGATAAATACAACACAAGAAGTGGATGAATATAAAGTAAAATCATCTTCCAAGAGAAGTAAAAGCCCTTTTTTTCTGAAAGAAGGGTGTGCATGTGCATAGAGCGTGGAGGGTAAGGAGGAGAAACAAACTGGGGGTGGGTAGCAGTGGAAAAGGAAGAGGTCGGGTGGTGCCTGCCCTGGTCGGAGGACTTACAAATTCATGTAATCTTCCAAGACCACCTCCAATTTACAGATGATGAAACAGAGGCTGGGAAAGTTAAACGGTCTGACCAGGGTAATGCACCAGCAGGTGACATCTCATGATATGCACCCAGCTCCTTTTGACTCTAAAGCCCATGCTCTTTGGAGCATTACCCCTCTGGCCCCGTGCCCCAGCCCCCACTCACATCATTGTAGAGCCTGAAGGCCTTCTTCAGGTATCCGGCTCGCCCACAGCCCCCGATCAGCACCGTGTAGTTGCATTCGAGGGGCTGGAGTCGCTCCTCCTTCAGCATCTGCCTCTCAAACAGCTCCAGGGCCTCTGCCAGCTGGTGGGGGGGGGTGGGGGGAGGGGGTGGGGGGAGGGACATGGGAGGGGGCTCAGGTCAGCCTCAGAGACCCTCAGCAAAAGGGAAGGAGACTGAGACTGAGGGACCCTCCCAGGCGTGCCCGGGAGCCACACATCCGCCCTGGGCCTCTGCCACCAGCTTCTTGGTTCCTGTGCTCTGCAAGGGAGCTTCCTGGTGGCCAGGAAGAAAAGCCCCCTAAACTCCCACCACCTACAAAAGCTCTCAGTCCCCATGCCATGCCTGCCTTCCTTTTGATTTCGGCTCAGGCCGTGATCTCGCAGTAAGTGAGATCGAACCCCACGTCAGGCTCTGTACTGACAGCGCGGAGCCTGCTTGGGATTCTCCCTTTCCCTTTCTCTCTCTGCCCCTCCTTTGCTCACACTCTCTCTCTCTCTCTCAAGATAAATAAACGTTAAGGGGCGCCTGGGTGGCGCAGTCGGTTGAGCGTCCGACTTCAGCCAGGTCACGATCTCGCGGTCCGTGAGTTCGAGCCCCGCGTCGGGCTCTGGGCTGATGGCTCAGAGCCTGGAGCCTGTTTCCGATTCTGTGTCTCCCTCTCTCTCTGCCCCTCCCCCGTTCATGCTCTGTCTCTCTCTGTCCCAAAAATAAATAAAAAACGTTGAAAAAAAAAAAAAAGATAAATAAACGTTAAATAAAAAAGAAAAGAAAGAAAAGTTCAAACGCACACAAAAGTAAAGAGAATAGAACTACAATGATGATGAATGTTCAGCCAATCTTGTTTCACCATACCCTGTTCCCGCCCCTTCCAAACTGAATTTTTTAAAGCAAATTCCAGACATTGCATCATTTCACTCCCCAGATCTTCAACACACACCTCTAAGAGATTTTTAAACATAAATGCAATGTCTTTATCTATACTTAATAAGATGAACATCAATGTCATTGAACACATTGAGAGTCCTGGAAAGAAAAATAACAATCTTCTTTCTGCTTTAATAGGATGGCTCTGTGCTGCAAGCAGATGTGGGAGAAAGAGGTGGTGTGAGCAGCAGGGAGCCCAGTGACAAGGGTTTTGATGGCTGAGGGGCTGAGGTTAAGGCTAGGGGTAGCCCTGAGGGAAGTGTTAGGACTGGAAACATCTTGAACCTGGAGCTGGTGAGAGAAAGAGAAGAGTTGGGGATGGCCTGAAGGCATCTGGCCTGAGAAGCATCGCCATTTAGTGAGATGAAGACAGTGCAGGGAAAACAAGGCTGTGAACAAAACCTTCAGATGAATGTGGGTAAGTGTAAGGGAGATGGTGAGGTAGCTGGATATGCAGATTGGGAAGGATGGGCTGAGGATACCAACATGAGAACTGTAACAAGGAGGGGGACCCTGACAGCAAGGGGGTTGGTGGGTCACCTAGTGCAGCACCCAGGGTGAGTGAGGACAGAGAAGAGCCCTGAGCATCCAAATATTTAGAGATAGGGAAGGTAAGGTGGCCCCTCAAGAATACTGAACTACCAAGAAGTAGACCCAGGAGCAGCAGAATCCAAAGGTTCCCTCACCTTTCCTTCTTTGATCAGGTGTTTGCACTGGAAGAAGTACCAGTAAGGGGTGTTTTTCCGGCCCCGCCATGGCTTTGGCTCCAGGTCCCTCTCCTCATCTTCGTCAACACTCTGTTCCCTGAGCCGTAGGTTATACAACTGGGCTGTCGATTTTTGGAACATTCTCCTTGAGGAATATTTGTTGGAGAGGGTCCCAAAGCTCTCTTCCTCTTCCTCCTGAGTGGCCATGGGGCCAGGCTGGCTCAGGTCAGAGCTGACGCTGCTCCTGTTCTTCTGGTTCCCCTGGCCAAGGGGCAGTTGAGAGGGGGAGCTGCTGCAGGCTTGTGTCAGCCCCGCAGCCCTCAGCCATTTAGGCCCCTCCCTGCCTCCTGCCCATTTGGCTCTGAGAGGGTCAAGGTGCCGAAGGGCATACAGTCCCACTGGGCGAGGGCCGGAGAAGAGCCGGGCGAATCTCACAAGGTCCATCTCTGGCTTTTCCCCTCTAGGGCCTGGCAAGGTCAGAAAAAGAATGAAGTCTAACTGGTCTTGTAGTCACAAAAGGCAGAAAGAGGACACAGAAGTGAGTACAAGCACAAGCTCTGAGATTAGAAAGCCCAGGTTCAGATTTCAGTTTTGCCAAACCATCATCCACGAGTCTCCCAGCACTGGCTGCTCTGGTCTCAGTCTCCTCCCCCGTAAACTGGGGTCAACTACAGCACTGTAGCAATGATCAAATGAGGCTTCGGATACATGGCCTGCAGCATGGTGCTGGCATAGTAAACACCCGACAGACATAAGCTATTGATATTATCAAGCCATGATTTAAGAGATTGGGGACTGAAGTTAGAGCTGAGTTTGAGTCCTGTGGGACTAGGCCCATTACTTGACCTTCCTGTGCCTAGATATCATCAGCTGCAAGATGCAGATAATCCGAGGTGCCTAGGTGGCTCAGTCAGTTAAGCGTCCAACTTTAGCTCAGGTCATGATCTCACGGTTCGTGAGTTCAAACCCGGCATCTGCTCTGTGCTGACAGCTTGGAGCCTGGAGGCTGCTTAGGATTCTCTGTCTCCCTCTCTCTGCCCTCCCCCACTCACACTCTCTCTCTCATAAATAAATAAACATTAAAAAAATAAAAAAAATTTAAAAAGTGAGGATAATCCTACTGACCTCACCACGAGGGTAAAGATTAAATGAGGTATTTTTAGCACATTTCATTTAATAGAAATTTTAGAAATCGTAGCTATTATAATGTATTATTAGGAAAAATTTGTCAGCATTCTGGGCCTCTGCACAGGGAAGTTAATTCAAACGTGTCTTTCCTGCAAAATCTGTGGGTAAATGGACTAGAGGTGTGTTGTCCAATATAGTGGCCACTGGCCACACGTGGCTACTGAACACTTAAAACATGCCTAGTCTGAATGAAGATGTGCTTTAAGTACAAATTACACACCAGATTTCAAAGACTGTGTCCAAAAAAAAAAAGAAGGTAAAATATATACACGATAATCTTTTGACATGACATTTTGAAATAATTTTGGACATACTGGGATAAAGAAAATTAACATGAGTTTCCCAATTTTTAAACTTTATAATAACACGAGTACTTGAAAATTTTAAATCACGTATGTGCTCGCACTGTATTTCTATTGGACAGCTAGACATCCTGGTCTGCATACTTGAAACTCTTTAATAAAGAAAAAACACCAGAATAGCCAGCCTGAAAATATTTTAGGATCTAGTTATATTAGAAGGTCACAGTTGGTAAGACTGCAGAAGTGACTGCAGATTGAACGGATTAGTAACTGAGGCTCAGGAAGGGGAGCAACTGGCTGGGGGGTCCTGCCGCAGTACAGTGGAATATCGAGGTAAGACCGGCCAGCTGCGGAACTGGGCTGACTTCCAACCCAGGTCCGAGTAAGATATTGGACAGACTCTTTTGACCACCACCCTAGTGACATTAGCACAAAGGGCCTCTTCCACGTTGGATGAGGCCTGCAACTCTAACAGAAATATAACGCGAGCACATACATAATTTAAAATTTTCAGGTAGCCATATTAAATAAAGTGCTTATATGCATTAAATGAAACACATAGCACTGCAAGAAAAAAAAAACCCAATAATATCAAAATAGGTATCAAAACGTTTTGAAAACACACTCATGCTACATTAGTTTATATGCTGCTTTTGCAACACACT
This sequence comes from Neofelis nebulosa, assembly GCF_028018385.1. Taxonomy (NCBI): domain Eukaryota; kingdom Metazoa; phylum Chordata; class Mammalia; order Carnivora; family Felidae; genus Neofelis; species Neofelis nebulosa. The sequence continues at coordinate 6,431,073 of NC_080799.1, forward strand.
GAATACCAAGATTCTGTCAACCTGTCAAAGCAGTGATGGGCGTAAATGATAGCTTGTAAATAGTTGCAGATACTCTATGTCCAACCATCATTTACCCTCCTCCCCACTGGAAATCACGACTTAGTTTAGGGCACTGCTAACGTTACTCCGTCTCGGAAGGAAATGCTCATTTCACACAGAGAAAATTAAAGGTGTAATTTTCTTCCTCCCCAAGTTCATTAACCTGCCCAAGCTAATAACCCCTGATTTAGTGACGCGCTGCCGCTGGCCACTCTGGGGGATCCGCCCCTCGGCAGACGCTCCCAGGGGCCCTTTGGCCAGCCCGACCACTCCACACCGGCCTTTAGAGCCTCGGTCGTCTCACTAGATGTCCCCCACTCCGACCCCGGCGGTGACACTCGCGGCCCCTGTCCTGTCCCGGCCCAAGTACTGGGCTCCAGGAAAGGTCAAATGGGCTCCCACTCGAAAAGTCTGGCCCAGAGAACGCAGCCCGGACTTCCAGCCCCGCGTCACCCCCAGTGCGGCCCCGCGTCACCCCGCCGCGTCGCCCCCACTCGCGTGCCCGCCTCACAGCGCCGCGCACCAGGCCCTCCTTCCCGGCCACCTTCCCGTAGGCACGCGTCTCCGCCGACTTCGCGCAGGCTCAGTCCGCTACGCGAACTCCCCACCCGGTGCGCGCGGATGCAAGTTATCCGGTGCAGCGAGGAGAGGCAGGAGATCGGCGGGCAGCTAGTCGGGCCTGGCGGAGCGGCCCGTACTCCGCGCTCTATTGGCCGGGTCTGGACAGGCGAAAGGCCGGCGCGGGCTCCGGGAGCTCCCGGCATCCCTCGGGAGGCGGCGGCGGCGGCGAGGCGAGGCGAGACGAGGCGGAGGACCGTGAGCGGTGGGGCCGGTGGCGGGTAGAAGTGTGAGGGCGGCGAGGGACCTCAGGGGTAGTCGGGCCGGTGTGGCCGCCGCCGCCGCCATGCAGGAAATCATCGCCAGCGTGGACCACATCAAGTTTGACTTGGAGATCGCAGTGGAGCAGCAGCTCGGGGCACAGCCGCTGCCCTTCCCCGGCATGGACAGTGAGCGCGGGGCCGGGGCTGCGGGCAAGGGGCGCGACCGACTCTGCCCCGGGACCCCTCTCCCTCGGTCCCGGGGCCTGCTCCCCATCGGGCCTGGGACTCCTTTCCTCCCCATTCTGGGACCCCCTTCAGGCTCGGGAGTCCCCCTTTCTTGGATCTTTGATCCCCTGGGGCTGTCCCAATACAACCTTCAGGAGGGCAGAACCATGTCTGGCTGTTCAAATAATTCTTCAATGAAAGCGAACGTCCTGGATTGGAAATTACTTCGCTCCCCCGACTAAAGGAAAATAATTAGATATCCACCTTTTTCACTTGCTCCCCACTTTGAGCACCCTCTTCTTGCTTTCATCAGTACTGGGCGGTTGGAGGAGTCTTGCTGGAGGAAGGACCACCTGTCCCTCTTTGTAGGAGATTCCCAATTAGACACTCAAGCTCCATTCTTCTGAGACTTGCCCCCTGGGAGCCTATCCCTCACTTTTTCTCTGGACCCCAACTCTGGGTCATTCATCACAGCTGGGCAGCTGCCTGAGCTCCCTTCCTTCTCCACCTTCAGATGGTAGCTCCTGGCTCCGCCACCCCCCAACTTAGGTGGATGTCTCGCACTTTATTTTTATTTATTTATTTTCTAAAGTAGGCTCCACGCCCAGCACGGAGCCTGATGCCGGGCTTGAACTCACAATCTTGAGATCAAGACCTGAGCTGAGATCAAGACTTGGACACTTAACTGACCGAGCCACCCAAGTGGTGCTCCCATGTCTAGCACTTTTTTTAAAAAACCCAGCAGTTTTCTTGTTTCCTTTCTGGACACACTTGGAATCTGATGTTGTAACATTAAAGCCTAGAGGTCATTGCGTTCAATCCACAGATGGGGCAACTGAGGCCTGGGAGGGGGAAGGGATTTGTGGAAGACCACTTGGTCTACGGCCATTCAGTACCTAGTAAAACCAGGTGAGCTCTCCAGTGTTCTTGACTGGTTCGGTCTGCGGTTCCCTATGTTGTGTTTTATGACTGCCAGAGATCCATGTTCTCCTACCAGTCCGTGGCCTGGAAGAGCCCCCTGTAGCCTCATTCCCCTCAAGTGGCCACACTTCTCATGCACAGTCTTAGCCCTCTGGACCATCCCATGTCCAAACTGGGGGTAATTAACTTCTGTGATCTTATGCCCTAACCTTTCCACAGCCACTTGAAAGCATCTTGCTTATAGGAGGTTCTCAGAATAACTGGTCCCAGCATATGTGTCTCATGTTGCAGGGAATGGCTAAAATGAGCAGCTTTTTTCTGGCTTGGTCTGGCTTTGCATTTTTTTGCCAGAACGTTTCCTGTACCCTTTGTGGTTAAAGGCAAGGAGGGTCCCCTCCCTGTGTTTTCAGCTGTCCCTAGTCACACCTCACTTTGTTTGATGTCTCTGTTTTCCTTTCTGCAGAGTCAGGGGCTGCTGTCTGCGAATTCTTTTTGAAAGCTGCCTGTGGCAAAGGTAAGAAATCACTGGCTCCCCGACATTCCTCCTGAGGTGCTTTCCACCACCCAGCCTTCAAGCAGACTTATAGGCTGTCAGGTCTGGTTTGCTGCAGACTAACAGTGTCCCTAGATGAAATCACTGTGCTTTGGATAGGCTAGGAACACTATGGGGTATTTTGCCTGAAATTTTTTTTTTTTTTTCAACGTTTTTTATTTATTTTTGGGACAGAGAGAGACAGAGCATGAACGGGGGAGGGGCAGAGAGAGAGGGAGACACAGAATCGGGAACAGGCTCCAGGCTCCGAGCCATCAGCCCAGAGCCCGACGCGGGGCTCGAACTCACGGACCGCGAGATCATGACCTGGCTGAAGTCGGACGCTTAACCGGCTGCGCCACCCAGGCGCCCCAATTTTGCCTGAAATTTAAAACACAGGATGGACCCTCACTCTGAGTCTGCCTTCTCACCTCACTTTCCCTGTGGCCACGAGCTGACCTGTGACATGGGCAGAAGGTGTATTGAGGTGTTTAGGCACTTTTTCAAGATTACAGAGTTAGTGAGTGGCTGAGCCAGTGTCTGAACCCAAGCCTTTCTGATTCTACAGTCTGCACAAGCTCACTGTCCTCTGTATCCTCTCATGAAAAACCCCTACAATAGTCTGTCCTGTGGAGCTTTGTTCATACTAACCGGGCTCCAACAGAGGCTGCTGGAGCCAGACCATCCATTGATTCATAAGGAGACAGATTGCAGGTGAGACCTTACATGCCATGTATAGGTCTGGGCATTTTTCTTCCTGTAGGCAAATTTATTTGGAAACTAATTTTTTTTTTAATGTTTATTTATTTTTGAGACAGAGAGAGACAGAGTGTCTGACTTCGGCTCAGGGCGTGATCTCGCAGTCCATGGGTTCAAGCCCCGCGTCGGGCTCTGTGCTGACAGCTCAGAGCCTGGAGCCTGCTTTGGATTCTGTGTCTCCCTCTCTCTCTGCCCCTCCCCCATTCATGCTCTGTCTCTCTCTGTCTCAAAAATAAATAAACATTAAAAAAATTTTTTTTAAAGAAAAAAAGAACAGTTTCCAAAAAATAATAGTAATAAAAATAAATGAAATGATATGAGTTTCCAAAAAAAAAAATAATAATAATGAAATGAAATAAAAATAAATACGAGTTTCCAAGGGCGCAGCTCTGTCCCATCTGGGTGGCTGGTCGCTCAGTTCCTGCCACAGAAGGCCAGTTTGTATACAGAGCATTTCTTTAATTCTGAAGTTGATTTTCTTTCCTAATTCTTGGAGGCTAAGTGGGCATTTATAACTAGAAGTGGAGCCCACTTGGGGTCCAGGCTTCTGCTGGTATCCTCTTTACCTTCTGTTTCTTAGAGCCGTGTTTCCCAAACCCCGATCTTTTTTTTTTTTTTAACTACCCCTACAATTTTTGTTATGTCTGTGTATCACTAAAGCGATCCTTTAATTAACAAATAAGCTTATTTCCCCACCACCCTAAGGCTTATTAAGTTTCCATCTTACTGCAGCCAATTAAGCCGACTGTGCTCTTTTCCCATGGGGCCCGGTGTGGTGTGCCTGCAAACAGCAGCCTCCTTGGTGGTCTATACAGCCTGTTGATTGTATGGGTTGCCCTAAGGGACCTTGGATACAGCTTTTTCTGGTGGACATTGAAGTTTGGCCTCACGCTTTCTCCAGTCTAGGCTCCAGACAGGCATGCAGGGTGCCTTTGGAAAGCCCCAGGGCACAGTGGCCGGGGTCCACATTGGCCAAGTCATCATGTCCATCCGTACCAAGTTGCAGAACAAAGAGCATGTGATTGAGGCCCTACGCAAGGCCAAGTTCAAGTTCCCTGGCCACCAGAAGATACACATTTCCAAGAAGTGGGGCTTTACTAAGTTTAATGCAGACGAATTTGAAGACATGGTGGCAGAAAAGCAGCTCATCCCAGATGGCTATGGGGTCAAATACATCCCTAATCGTGGCCCCTTGGACAAATGGTGGGCTCTGCACTCATGAGAATCTCAGCACTACCCCTCCCTATTTATGCCCACCAATAAATCCTGCTTCCTATCTTAAAAAAAAAAAAAGTTTCCATCTTACAGTAATATCTGTGAAAGCATGGTTTGATGTTTTAGTTAGGTTTTTCCAAAACACATAGAAAATATAGAATTAAAACTTAGACGTGTGCCCATGTACTGCCTTCTGCCAGGGGCAACCACCACCTCCCAGGACATGTTGCTCCCAGATACTGCAGGGAAATGTGGGGTGAAGGCGCCGCCCTCCTCACAGTGCGCTGTCTTTCTCGGCAGGGGGCATGTGCCCATTCCGCCACATCAGTGGCGAGAAGACGGTTGTGTGTAAGCACTGGCTGCGGGGGCTGTGCAAGAAGGGGGACCAGTGCGAGTTCCTGCACGAGTACGACATGACCAAGATGCC